>NW_025335661.1:7640288-7811627 GCF_004798865.1 Varanus komodoensis
GCTTTACAAATAGCTGAGGAAAGAAGGGAAGCAAAAGGCAAGGGAGAAAGAGATAGATACACTCAATTGAATGCAGAATTCCAGAGAATAGCTAGAAGAGATAAGAATGCCTTCTTAAATGAACAGTGCAAAGAAATAGAAGAAAACAATAGAATAGGGAGGACCAGCGATCTCTTCAAGAAAATTGGAGATATGAAGGGAACGTTTCATGCAAGAGCTTAACATCCCTGAAAGAAAGAGCTTAACATCCCTGATAACTATTATGGGATGGTCACTGACCTCGAGCCACACATCCTAGAATGTGAAGTCAAATGGGTCTTAGGAAGTCTGAGCAACAACAAAGCTAGTGGAGGTGACAGTATTCCAGCTGAGCTATTCAAAATCCTAAAAGATGATGCAGTAAAAGTGCTACATTGAATATGCCATCAAACTTGGAAAACTCAACAGTGGTCACAGGATTGCAAAAGGTCAGTTTCCATTCCAGTTCCAAAGAAGGGCAATGCCAAAGAATGTTCAAACTACCGCACCATTGCACTCATTTCACATGCTAGCAAAGTGATGCTCAAAATCCTACAAGCTAGGCTGCAGCAGTATGTGGACCGAGAACTGCCAGAAGTACAGGCAGGATTTCGAAGAGGGAGAGGAACTAGAGATCAAATTGCCAACATACGCTGGATCATGGAGAAAGCTAGGGAGGTCCAGAAAAACATCTACTTCTGCTCCATTGACTATGCTAAAGCCTTGATTGTGTGGATCACAACAAACTGTGGCAAGTTCTTAAAGAGATGGGAGTACCAGACCATCTTATTTGTCTCTTGAGAAACCTATATGAGGGTCAAGAAGCAACAGTGAGAACTGGACACGGAACCACTGATTGGTTCAAAATTGAGAAAGGAGTTTGGCAAGGCTGTATACTGTCACCCTACCTATTTAACTTATATGCAGAGCACATAATGAGAAAGGTGGGGCAGATGAATCACAAGTTGGAATTAAGATTGCTGGGAGAAATATCAGCAACCTCAGATATGCAGATGATACCACTCTCATGGCAGAAAGTGAAGAGGAACTAAAGAGTCTCTTGATGCAGATGAAGGAGGAGAGTGAGAAAGCTGGCTTGAAACTCAACATTAAGAAAACTAAGATCATGGCATCCGGTTCTATCACTTCCTGGCAAATAGATGGGGAAGAAATGGAGGAAGTGACAGATTTTATTTTCCTGGGCTCCAAGATCACCGCAGATGGGGACTGCAGCCAAGAAATTAAAAGATGCTTGCTCCTGGGGAGGAAAGCTATGGCAAATCTAGACAGCATACTAAAAAGCAGAGACATCACCCTGCCAACAAAAGTGCATATAGTCAAGGTTATGGTTTTCCCAGTTGCAATGTATGGCTGTGAAAGTTGGACCATAAGGAAGGCTGAGCACCGAAGGATTGAGGCCTTTGAATTGTGGTGCTGGAGAAGACTCCTGCGAGTCCCTTGGACCACAAGGTGATCAAACCAGTCAGTCCCAGGGGAGATCAACCCTGACTGCTCTTTAGAAGGCCAGATCGTGAAGATGAAATTCAAATACTTTGGCCACCTAATGAGAAGGAAGGACTCACTGGAGAAGACCCTAATGCTGGGAACAATTGATGGCAAAAGAAAAGGGGATGGCAGAGGATGAGATGGCTAGATGGAGTCACTGAAGCAGTTGGTGTGAGCTTAATGAATGTTGTCAATGGGGTCGCAATGGGTCGGACACAACTTTGCGACTAACAACAACAATACTTTTGTACATGAATTATTGTTTAAGTGTATCACTTTAGAAGCAACTGTTCTCCAGTTTTGTGGAAAAGCAGTTCATACATATGCTATATGTGCGCCAGTGCCTTCAGTCCTGCATTCATTGTTGCTCATGTCTGCTTGTGTCTTTGCATAGGTATTTGAATGAACTGAATGAGGACACACAGCAGTAATAAATGAATGCAAATAAATAAATAAATAAATAAATAAATAAATAAACTTTCTCCGTGAGACAAATTTAAAAGAACAAAGTATGACTTTGAGATTTATCTTGTTCTTTCTTTTCTGTCACAGCACTAACAAATTATGTTCTAAAGTTATAGAATGAGTCTGTAGGCAAGAACATTTGCTTAGAATGTCCTTTTTAGAGTCTGGAAGCACAATGTGTTCTTTACAAGGTCAAACTGACATGAACATAGCAGTCTGAATGAGTTATAGAAAAGTTTGTTGTGCAGATTCCTTCTTCCAGCATGCCAAATTTGACATTATGGAGCTTAGAAACAAAAATCTATTTCTTATTAGCTGTAATTAAACTATTTTATTTATGTCAGTTAGGTACATAATGCCCCTTATAGATGTTATCTTAGACTCAAGAGAGGTTGAGCTGTCTTTACCGGAAAAACATCAAGAACAGTTTTAAATTCACTAAATCCCACTGAAAATCTGCTGAGTGCTATTTTGAAAACTCTGAAACTCCTTATAAAGCAAGCACTTGTATTCCCCTTATTTTCAGCTTGAGTTATCTAATAGCATTTAAATCTATCACACAGGCACTCTCGCCCATAGCCCAAAGAGCTTAGGGTACTTGGATTTCTTTCTAATAATTTAACTGCTCTGTGGGGTGACAATATTGTCATGATGTGCATATAGAGTGTAACTCATTTAATTTTCTATCCTTAATTGTGCCCTCATATCAGCAATCCACATAAAAAGTCTGCTATCCCCGCTTCACGGTGTGAAAGGGAACACAGGCAAGATAATGTGTTCCATTTCTTTTTTCCCTTCCGCTCTAGTGGCTTTTCCTTTTACTGCTAGGTGACACCCCCCACCCCTCAACTGCCTCCTCAACCTAGCTTTAAAGCTACTTCAAGCATAAATATCCACTTTTGGGTAGTGTGGGGACTGACAAGTAGACACGAATTGGATGATCCAACAGAAAAGGAAATCATGTTAAAAAGGGACTGGGAAAATATGGAACAGGAAAAGAATTTTATCTCTGAATGGATACACACATCCCCCCTCCACACATACATAAATCATATGAGCGATAGGGAAATAAAATAACCAGGGATACATGCATCCATCTGACCTAACTAGACTGTATTCCTATTTTATCTAAGTCCCTTCCCAGCAAAACCTGACTGGCATGACGTCAACATGTTCTTAACCAGTTCTTTGGTTGAAGGCACCTCTTCCAGGCATCTGTGTTCTTTCTGTCTTTCTGTCTTCTGATCTTTCTGTTCCTCTGTTCTGGGATTGTGCTGTTTTGTCTTGGGATTTTATATGTTAAAAATAGCCCATACCCAACTCTCTTCAACAAATCAGGAATGCCCCTTATTGGTCAGCATTATGGTCAAGTCTTATCTATTCTGATGTCCTGTTGAACCTCCTTCAATCCTAGTCCTCTTTCTTTTTTCACCGACTTCATGAAACTTGTATCCAAGTAAATCCTTTTCAATGCCTCATTGTCTCATCAGATCTTCTGTTGAATCGTCCAAGCTCTTTCTTTTCTCCTCATCTTCTGCAGACACTCTGACTTTGCGAGCTTTCTGCAAACCTTTGACCTTCTGAGGCAACAACTTGACTGCATTTCCTATCCTTTATTTATTTATTTATTTCATTTCTATACTGCTCCATAGCTGAAGCTCCTCATCATCATCACACTTGTAAATTTCCCATTGCTTTCCAATTCTTAAATTTATTATTTATTTTTATTTATTTAAACAACTTATATGCTGCCCCATTGCATGAGCCTCGAGGCCACTTACAATCATAAAATCCCACATAAAATACAAAAAAATCATCAAATAAATAAAATACATAAAATAAAATAGTGAACACAGCCTGGTCAATTTAAAATCAACAAATAAACCATTAACAGTTAAAATAGCGTTTAAATAAAAAGGTCTTGGCCTGGCGCCGAAAAACAAACAAGGACAGCGCCAGGCAGATCTCTCTGGAGAGCGCGTTCCATAGGTTGGGCACCACCGCAGAGAAAGCCCTCCTCCGAGTACTCACCCTCCTAACATCCTTTACAGAGGGTTCCTGGAGAAGAGCCTCTGCCACTGATCTCAGGAGGCGGGAGGGCATATATGAAACAGAATTCCATGTAAATTTTCCAAATTGTGTCCTTTTTTAAAACCAAAACATGGAAAAGAACCTGGAGAACATAACAAAATCATAATTGAAAAAAGGGTAAGGTATTTATTTAAACTAGGCAATTGCTTCTTCCTGAACTTATATCTTCTTTTCTTCAGTAGGTTTCCCTACATCCCTCATTTTTTCCTCCTTTGCACTTTGGCTGGAGTGGTGCAAATGTCTAAAAAATGCTAGAAAAACATTATTAGAAAAATAGATATAAATCACACCTTCATGAACACTTTCAGGTCAAATTAATACAGTCTTTCTAAAGTTCTGAAAGCTGAGCTGATGGCAGAATTTGCAAGAAAGAAAACATGACTTGGTGCAAAAATGACTTGGTGAATAGGAGTTGTGCTTTAAACCATTGTAGCATGTGAGTCCTCTGGCTAGTTATTCAATGGATGTGTCTTTTCCTCAAGGAAATTAACTTTCTCTGACTTGCATAGAACACACCACCTGACAATGAATACCTTATGAGCAAATAGTTAAGTGTTCACTTGAGACTACCTTGAGAACAAAGCTGTGCAAGTGATTCTAAAAGCAACTGGAACTGGTTTGAATTGTGCTACAAAACAGATGGAAGAAAAATATATCTAGTCTTAAAAACCAATTTAGCAGTATAAAAAGCAAGTGGTCAAAAGGATATTAAATCCAGACAATTAGTGGTAGATCATTTCTAAAATGCCCATCAAGTGTCTTGTTCTGTGCATTATAGCCAAATCGCTGCGTTAATAAGTCTGAAGCTGATCTAAATGAAATGGCACCTTCCAGGCTGCAAGCAGCCTATAATCTGAGAACAGGGACCTGCCGGGGCAAGACTTTGATCCCTTAGAGTGCTGCTGAACCCCTGATGGGCTATCAGACTTAACTAGAAGAGGGAAACCTGTATGTAGTTTGCAGCACCTTGGTTATGTGTCCTACTTTACGTAGGACAGCCTTCCATTTGAAAGCATCCCCTATTTTTGGTATGGGCAACTTATCACTCTCCAGATGTTTTGCCTACAATTCCCATCTGCCCTAGCCAGTCAGCCAATAGTGAGGAATTATGAGAGTGTAGATCAAAACATCTGGAGGTCTGACAAATCCAAGCCTGATTTAAAGAGAAAGAAGGGAAAGACGCACAACACTTCAAGTTACCAATCAGCGGTTAACACCTGGTCAGCAAACTGAAGAGGGACATAAGTCACACTCTTCCCAACAATAAGGAAATATGCTAGCTATAAATCCAACACATTTTTACATATAAAGTGGTATATGGAAAGATGAGCCCTCATTTGTCCTCTCCCCACTGTCCCCCCTTTTTTTGGTAAAGCGGTTCCCCTTTGGATACAATTTGCAAGCATCCTCATCTACTTGGCAGATCACATGTAGGCTTGAAATTCTGAAGAGACAGGGCTGACTCAAGACGGATTGTTGCCTGAGGGGAAGGACAAAATGTTCTCCCCTCACTCAACATGCAGAGGCCAGCTGACCAGTTGAATCGTACAACACTGTCCGTGGGGCAGCATCTTCTACCAAACTAGCTTCTCCATTGCCTGGGATGGCCACCTCATTTTGCCACCTCTCTGGCCAGCCTTGTGAAACAGCAATCAAAGGCAATCTAATACAATCTCTCACAGAAGGAGTAGGCAACTGGATATTTTTGACCATTTAGAGATATTTTAGGAATAGTAAGTGGTATGTGATTAAAGTAGAATATCTAATTAAATAAATAAGGAGCCCTGGTCAATGTTCAGGGATTCTGGGAGTTATAGTCCAAAATATTTGCAGGGTATAAAGTTGCCTACCTCTAACTGACAATATAGGGAAGACACATTCCATACGATCTATTATGAATTTATTCCCATACTAGGAACAGAAACTGACACAGATACTTTCATGAACAGCATAGGAGACAGATTGTCACAAGAGGACTCCATAGAGTAGCAAAGCATTTCGACCTCTGTTACATTTGAAAGGCCAGGACTTCATATAGCTGTCTCACAGAAAAATAGTACTCTGCCTAGTCATTATACATAGCGTTTATGGGACCTCAGAGAATGCATGCAAATACATAGAGCAATATATGCACTGCCATGCTATACGCTTCATCTTCACATGGCAGATTTTCAAAATGTCCTGTTGCTGTTTTCACTTTCTTCACATCCGCTGTGTCTTTGTGTGGTACACAGGGTGGGGCTTTGGATGCTTCCATGGCAGGGGGATTTGACAAACTCCATGGCCCCACTCAGCAGAAAGACTTCCAGATTCATCAGGGGCAGCATTTTGCAGTAATGTGTATTTGTCATGCAAACATGGTGGGTAAGGGTAGAATAAAACTATAAAGTTCAAAAATCAGGTGTACAGCCATCTAAGAAAGAGTTGAGACAATTAAGTTTGGATTTTAAGGGCATAATCTTCTGCCTGCTTAGGCAGAAAAAAGCGCTATAGCTCTCGGCATGCTCCAGCTAGCATGGCTGGCTGGACCCCACTGGGAGTTATAGGACTCTTTCTGTCTAAATATGAACAGGATTCCATTCTAAGTCATCAAACCGCACCACTGTGTGTACTATCATTGATGTGTGTTTTCATCTTTAAGAGAAACTCGCTGTGGCCACTCTTACACAGAAACACTATGTTATCTATCCAGATAATAGGCCTAATATACAGTTGCTCTTATGCTTTGTTGTAACTAGCTGGATAGCACTGATGCTCTCTTTATCTTACTGCACATTAGTATCAGTGCTGGGATATAGCCACAGATAGAGTGTGTCTGTGTGCAGGGAACTTTAACAAAAACCAAAAAAGAAAAAATGTGAACATAATTATCTTAGAGAAATCTAAATATACCATTTACAAAAGATGTATTTGAAATGTATATCTGTCTGTACACACAAAACTGCAGCTACTATAGAATAGTTATGCTTAAGTTTCAAGAAAGGTAAACCAATATTCATATATCTACCCATTCATAAGTGGCATCTAAATACCATTCATATGGGAAAAATGACATTTGATTTTCAATCCATTGTGTATAGGATATGGGTATTTAGCCTTCTAATTTTGCAAAATAGATATTTATCTGTCAAACAGCACAGAAAATCCATGTATGTATCTTGATTAACTTTCAAGCAACAGATAAAGAATTTAAGAGAACTTTTGTATCAGCAAATGCTAAAGAGCATTCCAACACAAAGTTTATCCATATTATGATCTACAAACAAACAAACACCCCCAAAAAACAACAACTAATATTGCCAAAACATATGGGTAAGAGAAGCAGAAGTGGTATCATACCTCCAGAAAATTACTAACATAGGTGAATGCTTATTAAAAAGATGTTGCGTCATTCAATAAACATTAAACAAGTTTTTGCTGAATAAGTTGCACCCCTAAGATCCACTGGCATTTCTAGAACAGATGCCCAGATGGTGATCCATTGATTGGGTAAAATAAAACTATTCAATCCCCTTTTGCGTTCCTGCTTAAGACTTTGTACATCATATTTATTTATTGATAATGAGTGTTTATAAATCTGAATCATGGGTTGGCATATCCGTTCTGCCTTAGTAAGTACTTCTAGTAATGAAGGAGACTGTGGCTGTAAAATAGCAAGGTTAAACATAGATTCCAACAAGTGTTGTAATTTCAAGTACTGCATCATCCATAACAGAAAAATCATATTTAACATGAAAAGGAGAAAGTAAAAAAAGTCATCAGCACCCACTGTTGGTCCCATCTAAAAAAAAAGAAACTCCTTATTTATTCAAGTCCTCCACATGATATTTTTCTTACACATTTTTAAATCTTTAAATTTATCATATTGTCTATTTACTGTAAGAAAAAGGTTCAAACTAAAATCAATGTGATACTATACAGCACATCTCTTTGACCACAATAATTGAGTGGGGAGTCCTATCCATTTTGGCATTTTGAGAATCTAATGACATCCATTGAAGAGAGAAAGCAAATGCAAAATTTCCAAAACTGACCAAAGTGGATAATAATCTAAGTGAGATACATCAAAATTAAATACTGGTCAACAAATAAGAATTTTGATATAAAGCAAGATCTGAAAGGCTGAATCCACCTTCTTTAATTGGAAATTGCTTCCTTTTCAAAGAATCCCATAGTTGTGTGGGTGGGTGGGCTGGTGAGAACACCAAAGAAATTTATGGAACAGAGCACTGCATTTTTTACAATACTTGCCAGGCATAAACAGAGAAATCTCATGTAAAGCACAGACAATCCTGGATATAATATAAATTTGAAGTTCCCAAAGTTCCTTAACCTTACCCCACAAATTTAACTATAGCAATACCCATCTATCTAAATCCCATGATATTTCATTGATCAACATTCAAGTTTGAGATACATCTCTGGATATATGAATCCTCAAATAAGTAATGAAGTCTGGGCAACATTGGGGGAAAAACAGACAGCCCACCAAAAGTATTAATCATATACATCAAAGCTGGAAAAAATGATTGAAGTTCTTAGCTAAACGGTAAAAGATTGCATCATAAAAATAATTTTGAATTCTAAATGATCATATATGATCAATATTACTATTCATAACAAATCACTATGGAATGCTACAGTGCATGTGTATCTTGGAAATAAGATTAATTTGGCCAGTGTCACTTTCCATATTATGAATAATAATGATGATGAGGGAGGGGGTTGAATCTGTTCAGGAAACTACTACTGAGAAGGTCCCATGGTTAGTTCCCACCAAGATAAGGGCAGCTCCTCTGATGCTCAAGTAAGCATCCCTGGGATAACTTGGTCCCAAATCATTTACATCATAATAAGCAATTTAAATTACATTTATTTCTTTAAAAAGGAGTCGTGGAAAGCCTGATCTGCAGTTTTCTCCCACTTCACAGTCCAGACAGGTAGGATCCAAGCCAAAATTCTAGGAAAAAGAAGTTCATCTAAACGATAGGAAGAATTTCCTGATGGCAGTAGATACTGCAAATACTCCTGATATGTTTAATTGGAGTGGAAGAGGGAAATAGATGGCAGAAACTGAGGTCAGTTGCAAAGGAAAAAAATCCAGCTCAGCTGGATGCAGGAAAATAATAATAGGGTGGTCACTGCTGAATTGCCAAAAAAGAGGACAAAAGAAGACACTCATCTGAAGCCAAAACAAGGGCTCAGCAAATGGAGTTAATGGAGCTGAATCCCAGAAGGGTAACCCCTTACAAATCGACAGATGGGAGTTGAATCTCTGTGGGGAGAACAGCAGGAACTTTCTGTTCTTACTACCTTACTTTAACAGAGATTTCTAAGTAGCTGAGAAGAACCACAACCAGATACTTAAGCAACCTCAGTTTTATAAAGGGGCAACAAAAGCATACTGGGAAGATCTATTGTGCAGGCCTGGATAGAGGAAGAGTCTGTAATAAACAAAAAGTGTAGGCTAGTTTCACTTTGATCTCAACTCAAACTTTTAGGTTGTACAAAGCAGCTCATAAGCTAACATTCAGAAATAGTCTTACCCAGGTTATCAATGATTATTCTTACATTTATATCCCACCTTTTTCCACATAGTCCTCCTCCACTCCAAGCTATCCTCCCAGCAACAAGCCTGTGAAGTAGGTTAGATGGAGAGACAGTGATTGGCCCAAAGTCACCCAATGAGCTTTGTGGCTGAGTGGGGATTAGAACCCAAATCTCCCAGGTCCCCAGTGCAACACTCTAACCACCATACCACCCTGGCAATCACCTCTTTAAAAGCACATAAAAAGCAACCCAGCCCTTGCAAACCTCATCCCTTTCTGATTCAGATAGAATCAGCATCCCAGGGAAGTCCAATCCATGCCTCTTCCCAAATCACTCTCTCCTCAGAGACCCACTGACTATTGGCCTCTCCTCTAAATAGAAAATCTACACCTCAAGGATGCTTAGCTAGCTAAGATTTCAACTCGTTGGAAAATAGTGCAGACTAGTAGTTCAGCCACACCTTCTCTTTCTTATCAAACAAGACCCTCTGATCCACAGCAGTTACATAGAAACACAGAAACAAGGTCAGTCAGAAGGGGCTTCTGGGGCCATCTAGTCTGACCTCCAGCACCAGCCAGCTCCGCTCACGACATGCCCACCATGTGGACATCCAGCCTATCCTTGAACACCCGCACCGATGGGGCCTCAATGACCTCTTGTGGAAGCCCATTCCACACCCTCGGGGTCCTGACTGTCAGGAAGTGCTTCCTGGCATCCAAACGAAACCTTGGCTCCCTGAGCTTTGCTCCATTGGAGCATGTCCTGCCTTCCTCTGCAGGGGAGAACAGGTCTCTACCCATCTCCATGTGACATCCCCTCGCATACCTGTATGTCGCTAACATATCCCCTCTGAGTCTCCTCTTCTCCAGGCTGAAGAGACCCAGTTCCCCCAGTCTCGCCTCATATGGCATCCCCTGCAAACCGGCCACCAACCTTGTGGCCCTACGCTGCATTGACTCCAACCTGGCTATATCCTTTCTGTAATGAGGGGCCCAAAACTGAACACAATACTCCAGTTGCGGGTGCATCAGAATCGTGTAGAGTGGTAGTAATACCTCTCTTGATCTAGAAGCCACACTTCTGGCTATGCAACCAAGGGTGGCGTTTGCCCTCTTGACCACCGCATCACACTGCTGACTCATGTTTAGCCTGCAGTCAACCAGCACCCTGAGGTCCCTTTCACAAGTGCTGCTCTCCAGCCACTTGTCACCTAACCTGTACTTATGACACCTATTCCTATGCCCCAAGTGCAAGACCTTGCACTTATCCACATTGAACGCCATCCTGTTGTCTCCTGCCCACTTCCATAGTTTGTCCAGATCCTTTTGGATCTGGAGTACCCTCTCCTCAGTTGTGGCCACTGCTCCAGTTTTAGTGTCATCTGCGAATTTGATCAGCAGACTGTTCACCCCTTCTTCCATGTCGTTAATGAAAAGATTAAACAGGATCGGCCCCAGGACAGAGCCCTGGGGGACACTGCTTGTTACTGGTCGCCATCTCGATGATTCCCCGCTAATGGTTACCTTCTGCTTTCGGTCAGTCAACCATGCCCTAATCCACCGGACAGTACTTTGGTGTATCCCAAAACTCCTCAGTTTGTCCACCAGGATATCATGGGGCACTTTGTCAAAGGCCTTGCTGAAATCCAGGTATACCACATCCACTGCATCCCCTCCATCTAGCCATCTCAAAACCTTGTCATAGAATTCCACAAGGTTTGTCTGGCAGGACCTGTTTTTGCGGAAGCCGTGTTGTGTGGCTGTCAGCCTCCCTTCCCTATCTAGCATCACTAGATCTTTCTCTATTATGAGCCTTTCCACTGTTTTTCCTACAATGGACATAAGGCTAACCGGTCTATAATTCCCCATGTCCTTTCTACTACCCTTTTTGAAAATTGGGACCACTGATGCCACCCTCCAGTCCTCTGGAACTTCACCCATTCTCCACGAGGTCTCAAAAATGGAGGCCAGCGGGTGTGAGAGAACCCCTGCCAACTCTCTAAGTACTCTCGGGTGTAACCCGTCAGGGCCTGGTGCCTTTGTAATGTCCAATGCCCTGAGGAGCCCCTCGACTTCAAGGGGGGTGACTCTAATCTGTGTCACTAAGTCCCCAGCCTCATCTAATCTCCTATGCGGATATCCCCCGTCCTGCTTTGGGGAGAACACAGAGGCAAAATAGTCATTTAGCATCTGTGCCTGTTCCCTCATATCAGTCACTGGATCTCCTTCCTCCTTATTTAGTGGTCCCACCACTTGTCTCCCCTTCCTCTTCCTATTTACATGCTGAAAGAAGCCCTTTTTGTTGCTCTTGATATTCTTGGCAAGTCTCAGCTCGTAATCAGCCGTAGCCTTGCAAAGAATCCTTCTGCAACAGGCCTTCTCCTCCCGGTATACCCTTTTGTCTATTTTCCCCAGTACCCATTTCCTATGGAGGTTTCTCTTTCATCTAATCCCTCTAACCACCTCCTTTCGCATCCATGGTGGCACTCTCCTCTGCCTCCCCACCTTACTGACTAGAGGTATCGTCAAGGCTTGCGCCTCCAAAACCTCCCTTGTGAGTGCTATCCACCCCTCCTCAACCCGCTTACCTTCCAGTAACCTATTCCAGGAGACTTTCCCCAGTCTAGCCTTCAGTTGGCCAAAGTTGGCCCTCTTGAAGTCCCAGCTTCTAGTGCTCGACCTGCTGCCCGTCCGCAGTCCCCTGATCTCAAAGCAAAGGATGGAGTGATCACTCGCATCCAGAGCTCCCCTAATCTGTACTTCATCTATCAGCTCCTCCCTATTGGACAAGACCAAGTCAAGGATGTTTCCCCCCCTCATCGCCTCTCAGACCCTCTGTGTGAAAAACGCTCCCTCAATAGCTTCTAGGAAGCAACGTGACCTGGCTGTCACCGCCGAGTGAGTCTCCCAAGTAATATCCGGGAGACTGAAATCTCCCATAATTACTGTGTCTCTCCCCCGAGATATCCTTAGAATCTGGTCTGTCAGGACATCATCCAGGGTCTCAAGTTAACCTGGAGGGTGATAACATACCCCCACTGTCAGGTCTCTTTCCCTGTCATAACCCCTAAGTTTCACCCAGACTGCCTCTACCAAATCCCCATCTGTGCTGCATTCTATCTCACTGCATCCTATGCCTTCCTTGACATATAAAGGCACGTCCTCACCTCTCTTTCCCTTCCTGTCCTTTCTAAAAAGGTGATACCCTTCTATGTTCACATTCCAGACTTGCGTTTCATCCCACCAAGTTTTTGTGATTCCCACCAGATCATACCCTCCTATTCCCAGGAGAGCTTCAAGCTGTTCCTGTTTATTACCCATGCTCCTAGCATTGGCGTACATGCACCTCAACTCCTTCCCACTGCTTCCTTTCCTTGGAGTTCCCAGCCTCCTCCTTCCTCCCATCCTCCCTGATACCTGGCCCCTTTCTGTAGGAGTCCTGTCAGTCCCTGCAGTATCTCTAAAACCCTGCTCCCAAAACCCTGATCCTCCCCCCACACTTGTCCAGTGCAGACACGTTACTGGGGGGCCTGAACCCAGCCCCCCCCCCCGGCTCAGTTTAAAGTCTTCCAGACGAAGCTCGCTAGAGCATCTCCAAAGGACCTTTTCCCCATCCTTGTGAGGTGTAACCTGTCCCTTGCCAGAAGTCCATTGGCAAGAAAACGAGTGCCGTGGTTGAGGAACCCGAAGCGTTCCTTCTGGCACCACACCCTAAACCAGTCGTTCACTTCGGAAGCCCTCCTGTCCCTTCCTGGTCCAAATCCCCGGACAGGTAAGATTGACGAGAAGGCCACTTGGGCCTTCAGCTCCCTGAGTTTCTTCCTCAAGGCCTCAAAGTCCCTGGTGGTCCCAACCACACCCTGCCTGGCCACATCGTTTGTGCCCACATGGATCACCAGGAGCAGCTGGTGACCCCCAGAGCGAACAAGATGCTCCACTTTGTCCTTCACATGCCGGATGCGTGCACTTGGCAGGCAGCAAACCTCCCTTGTCTCCAGGTTGGGGGTGGCACACCGCTGCCTCAGTGCCCCTCAGCAGGGAGTCCCCAACAAAAATCACCCACCTTCCCGGTGCTGGTGGGCGGCCGTGCCCTGGCCCTCGCCTCTCCTGCAGCGGCCCCCTTGCCGCCTGATGTCCCAGGATGGGGGTCCTGCTGGTCCCCCAAGGCCTCATCAGCCCCAGCCTCCCCAAGTGGAGAGAACCTGTTTCCCAGCTCCAGACTGGTGCCAGGAGGAGGAGGAGGCCATGCTGGCCTCCTCCTCCTGTGGGTGACATACCTCCATGTCTCCGCGGCTGCTCCTCCCCTGGTCTCTCCCTCAACCCTCCGTCCAGAGGGGGGCTACTCTGGGGGGGGGGGGTCTGGAGAGCTCTCTCGGCCCTCAGGCACCTCACCTCCTCTTCTAGCAGGGTCAACATCTTGCACCAAGGGCAAGTGTATCCCTGCCTCTCCTGGGGGAGAAGGGCAAACATGCCGCAGCTCTCGCAGCGGACAGCAACACCCGTGACTCCCACCAAGGCCATCTCCTCATCTGCCATTGGTATCCCTTCCGAGACCAGTTGGGCCAAGCTAGCTGAGGCTGTAAAAGAAGGCAGGTTCACGAGGGGTTGCAGGTCTCCAGGTGCAAGGAGCATCAGTGAAGAAGCATCTCACTTCAGTGATAAAGCATCAACATGCAAGCAAGTTAAGCCCCTGTGTGAACTTAGCAATAAGGTGAGGAAGCCACTGTAGCTGACCTTCCCCTCCCTTATCATAGGAAGTCATTGGAAATAAACAACCTTATGTGTAAATAAATAAAAAATACCTAAATTCCTCCCCACCTCCCCATAAACAATTCAGTTTTCCAGGTAAACAAGCCAAATATGAGCAAAAAGTTATAAAGGCAGAAAGCCAACTGGATATTTATTGTTGTTTAATCGCAAAGTCATGCCCGACCCATCACAACCCCATGGACAACATTCCTCCAACTCTCCTGTCCTCCACCATCCCTCGGAGTCCACCCAAGCCCACACCCACTGCCCCAGTGACTCCACCTAGCCACCTCATCCTCTGCTATCCCCTTCTCCTTTTGCTGTCAATCGTTCCCAGCATCAGGGTCTCAACTGCATGTAGTACTTGTTAGATTTATAGCCCATGTTTTTCCTCTTGCAAGGAACCCAAGGCAGCTTATATGGTCCTCCTCCTCTCCATTTTTATCCTCACAGCATTCCTGTGAGGTGGTTATGCTGAGGTTCAGTGACTGCCCCCAATTCACCCACCAAGTGTGGACTAGGAGCCAGATCTGGTCCAACATTCTAACCACCATGCCATGCTGGCTTTCTGATTTCCTGGACCTCCGAGAACAAGTATGTTTCTTAAACAGTACTGATTTGAATGGTTTTATGTATACTTGTGGAAAGGGCCATAGACCAAACAAACATTTTGATTGGTTGAATTAAATAATTTATTAAATTCAAACTGCATATTTAGAAGGGTAGTTTACTTAAATCAATAAGACCTGCATCAACATGAATGCATTTATGATTGTTGTGAAACATTGCATTTATTATGGCCTCTAGATGGCTCACTTAGAATTCTCACTGCAAGAAAACTCTCAAATGTAGGGATCAGTGAAGATTTCATGTTTCCTCACAAAACAGGAAAGTGTGACCTCTTCAAAATCCAGAACATGGGTACACGCACAAAAAAGCCCCTGCAAATTCTTGAACACATGTACATACTCGTCTTGTTCCTGATTGTCAGTTCAATTTCTCCAAATGTATACAATTGTATGCATTTGTACAATTTTATACATGTCCTAATGTATATAAATTCCCTTATTTGACTGACTTGGCACTACTTTATGAAGGAATTTGCAGGAAAAAATTGGGATAATTTGCGCATCTCTCTAGTTTGATCAATGTTCAATGTATGTGAATTTCCCATTCCCACAGAGCAGTCAGTAACTTCAAATACTAACAGGAATCAGGACTGAGATTAGCAAAAAAAGAATGTTTGAAGAATCCTACTGATCTCAAAAATAGTTTGTTCACCCATTCCTACTTAAAGAGAAAAAGATAATTACCTGGTACTTATTAAAATGTCATAATGGTTTGCAATTGCAGCAGCAATGGAATCAATCATATGAACTCATGGTATATGTGAACATGTTGCTAAAATGGTTTCTCTTTGTGTGCATGTTTGGTAGATCCAAGAATAACATATGGATTAAAGCCAAAGTAGACTGAGGAATAATGTAATTTTCTATTAGTAATTATTGTGAGTCACATTCTAAAATATCTTTGGAAGTCAGGATTAAAAGAGCTCTTTCCAAATGCTGTCTCTGCTGTGAGGTAAGTGATAAATTTGATGATCATCTTCCAGTCATCTGCTTATAGATTTTTTACCTTGTAAATAATAGATGAAACCTTCTGCTGAAGCATGAGAAAACTACGATGTAACTACTAAGATGCATTAAAAAAAGTTGGGTTGTGTCCCATGAAAAATTAAATATATATGCTCACTCGCAGACAACCACATGGATAATAGCTACGTATACCCTCTTCCTACTTACGAAACAAACTGGTTTTCTCTGGATTTGTGAAGATCCAGGGAAGGTATCAAACTGTTATTGCTTTCTAATCATTTTCATCATTCATAGATATCATATATATTTATAAAGGATTTATGAAATATTGCAAAAGCCATCAGACATTCGCCAATGTAAATTGTAACAGGCCATACAAATACTGAAAATATAAGTTGCAATGGTGCTGGAAAGATTATGTAATTTGAAACCTGGATGATTTTGCAGAGGGATGCCTTCAAGTTTTGCAACCTCTGCTGTTTGAAAGGTTACTGGGGACATTTGGTGATTTGCAATGAGATCCCATTTCCTCAGCCCTCTGTGATCATGTGAGCTGATCTGAGGTATGAAGCCGGAAAGGTTCACAAGAATTAGAGCTGTTCAGTTTTGAAAAAAGGGGGAGTAAGGAGAAACATGGTACATTGTAAGTAATTATGCAACATGTGGAGAAAGTGGATACAGAATAGTTTTTATCTTTCTCTCTTTATACTGGAAGCCCACAAGTCAGACTTGTGTCACTCAATGAAGTTGAATGGTGTGAGCATAAACACATTAGAAGAGCAATACTGGATCAGACCAAAAGCCTATCCTGGCTAGTATTCTATTCCCACTGTGGCCAACCAAATGCCTATGCAATTCTTAACTATCCCAGCTGTCCACCTCACTTAGTGAGGGACATTCCACTGGGAAAGGATAAATTCACCCACTTCCCTCCCACTAGGAAGCCCAGTCCACTCTCTGAGTCTTTCTAGCAATTTCCTCCCAACTTTTGAAGGAACAGGCAAGCCATGCAAGCATTCCTCTCCCTTGATGTCTCTTGCAAGGTGCCTCTATCAAAAGAGAGAAGGTACAATGCCCTCCCCCGCAACCTGGAAAGCCATGGGCAAGCCTCTGGTTGCATTGGAGTAGCATCTCAGAACTACTTAGCAGCTGCAAGATGTTTTCTGGGTCCTTTGTGGTTCTGCAGTTCCAGCTACTTTGAGTGGGAAAGAATCTTATGTGTGCAGTCAACAGTCCAGGAACACGGACATTTTTTATACATAGGGAGAATCCTACTAAATGATTACTAGAAGCCAGCATGGTTTTGTCAAGAACAAATACTGCCAGATTTTGGGGGTGTTTTTTGATCAGGTAGTCTCCCTGATAGACTTTGGGTATGGTGTGGACATCATATATCTTGACTTCAGCAAAGCTTTTGAGAAAGTGCACCATGATCATCCTCACCAGCAAACTAAATGAAACAACTATCAGGAAAATCCACAACTGGACTCAAATAGTCTTCATCAATGGTACCATCTCATACTGGAGAGACATAACAAGTGGGGCACTACAGGCTTCAATCTTGGGTCTGTGCTCTTCAACATTTTTATTAATAATTTGGATGAGCAAGTTCAGGGAAAGATTCTCGAATCTGCAGAAAAGGTAAAACTGGGTGGGATAGCTAATACCTTGGAAAACAGAAACAAGATTCAAGTTCTTGATAGGTTGGAGTGCTGGGCTGAAAACAACAGAATGGAATTCAGTCAGGACAAATGCCAAGTTCTGTTCCTAGGAAAAAGAAACTAAATGCATTTTTACAAGATGAGGACTATTTTGGTCAACAATACTACAAGTGAGAAGGATCTTGGAATTGTAGATCACAACCTGAATATGAGACGACAATGCGATGTGGCTGCCAACAGGCCAAATGCTATTTTAGGCTACATTGATAGAAATATTTATTTATTTATCACATTTGTATGCCACCCCATAGCCAAAGGATTTCTGGGCAGCTCACAGTGCAATATAGATCTATATAAAATACAGATAAAATTAAATAATAACAAACAACCCATAAAACATGGTAAAATTAAAAAACAATAGAAATACAACCATATAAACAGTATCACTTTCAAATTACATTCCACTATACTCAGCACTGTTGAAACCTCATCTGGAGTATTGTGTCCAGTTCTGGGCACCACAGTTTAAGAAAGATACAGACAAACTGGAAAGTGTTCGGAGGAGGCAACAAGGATGATCCAGAGCAAAAAGGATGATCCAAGCACTGGAGACAAAGCCCTGTGAAAAGAGATTGAAAGAACTCAAGAAGGGAAGATATGATAGAACTCTACAAGTACTTGAAAGGCTGTTGCAAAAAGGAAGGACAGGATCCCTTCTTGATCATTCCAGGGTGCAGGGTATGGAATAAAAGGCTCAAGTCCTGGAACCCAGACTCTGGCTAGATTTCAAGAAAAATGTCCTGACTGTTACAGCAGTACAACAATGGATCCAATTACCTCTCCACAGTAGAGGCATTCAAGATACAATTGGAACCATCTGGGATGGTTTAACTTGGAGTCTTGCACTGATCATGGGGTTGGACCTGAAGGCCCTGGTCTCTTCGACTCTGCTACTCTATGATTGTATGATTCTATGATGTTGTTGCTAGTTGTGAAGTCATGTACAGCCCATTGCAGCCCCATGGACAACATTCCTCCAGGCCTTCCTGTCCTCCACCTTCCCCCGGAGTCCACCTAAGCTCACACCTACTGCTTCAGTGACTCCATCTAGCCACCTCATTCTTTGCCGTCTCCTTCTTTTGCCATCAATTGCTCCCAGCATTAGGGTTTTCTGCCTGCTATATCACCCTTAAAGATGAGAAATAAAGACAGCAACCATAGTTCTGCATTAACATGGTTGAATATGCAAAAATTCAAAGAGATTTTTAAAAAGCAAAGCACTCAAAAACCTTGACTTGGATAAATAACAGCTTTGGTTTCTGCCACATTTGAATTTTTAAAATCTCAAGTTCTTTTTCTGCCAAATGTGGGTATGCATTTTGGAAAATTCTTATCTCCACTAAACAGAAACAGATTTTTCACCCACCCTAAGTAAGATTGCATTCTTCCATGAGAAAACATAGGTTTTGCAGCATCTCTGGGACCCAGTTTTAAGAGCCGCTCTAGGCTGTATCTCTTAATTCAGCCCCATAGGTCATCTTTGTTCTCTGGTCCACAGCTGTACTGTACAACACAGCATTTTTGCAAAAAGATTCAATATGGTCAAGATAGGGTCTCCTTAGGCGAAGGTCAAATGCAACAAGTGAGCACAGAAACCTGTACTATACTTAATGTGGCCTTTTAAATATATCCTGAAGCATTGGTTTCTAGAGTTTGTATGCAGAGGCATCTCCTGAATAGGATCTGAGAGGGATCTATCTAGAGTCCATCAGATTCCCTGGGTTTTGCTCCCTGGCCTGCAGTTGGCATTGCAGAAACCCAGAATCCACATTCCAGGCAAGGATGACCTGTGTTTCTGGGATGCTCACTAGGAATTAAGCTCTCTTCACCTGCTTGCACACCAGGGCAACTCCTCAAATGGCGGCCAATCCATGCACCGAAGAAGGCCAGTTATGGGGCATTCGGTCTCAGGGCACATGTTGGGAAAACAGCTTCCTAACAGGTAGCAGTACGCACTTATGAGCAGCTACTCAAATGGCAATGGCAAGGAGGTCATGACTGAGTTCCTGGCCTCACAACTGAGTGCCCACCAGGGAAGCACCCCCCTCAACCACTGTGCAACCAGCATCTCTCTTTTGCGCCAGCTACAGCTGGCTTTTTGAGCTGCTGCTGCTGCTGCTGACACTTAAGAAGGTTGCTGGTTGTCACCTGGTGATTGTTCATAGCCTTCCTCTCAGCTTGGCTGTCTTTGGAAGACTGGGCTGCACACAAATGAAGTTTGTGAATGCTTGGAGGGATGGATTCTGGCAGGGTTTGACCCATTTCTACTCCTGACACCCAAACAAAATAGCAATCAGAAATATATAACTGTTGACAAGAGGACCACAAGATAGGGATTGATAAAAATGTGCATTATGTCACCCTTGACAAATGCACAGTGGTTTCTCACCAGTAATTTTTAATTTTCTGGATAATCTATCCCTGCACAAGGATCCCTCAGATGCTTCTGAAGACCACCTAATTTTGGATGTTTTGTGTTTGGAACATTAAGATTCTGAAAAGAAAAAAAAGCAGCAGCACCATTTCATTGAGATTTATTTCTTATATGTAGGTCACTGCAGTAAAGAAGTTAAATACTCAGACTTCTCTGACATGATATCTCTGCTTTTTAAAATACTTAATGCTTTTATTTTGCTTTCTTTTTTTAGGATGCCAAATTTGCTGACTTTTGATTGATGCTGGGTGAGGTATTTTTCTGACCAGCTCATCAGAGACATTACAAGTGATGTATGGAACTATGTTTATATTTGGCATTAAATATACCTTTAAATAGGATATGTTGTAATTTTACTTTGCAGCAGTTCTAAGGAGCTCTCAGTGATATTGGGCACTCCCAGGCATGAAGGAACCCAACAGCACTGCATTTTTAATCAAATATAACTCTGAGGCCACTGCCACAAAATTACAACCAAAATGTTTGGGTACTGTTATGTATCTAAGGAAACAAATCTGAACTTCTATAATTACCTTATTAACTTGTTTGTTTGTAACAATAGGCCCATTGGTTTTGTGGAAATGCTGAACAGTACCAATTTGTTTTAAAAATAGGAATTAATAATAATAATAAGACTGAGAAATGAATTAAAATTATACTACTTTTTCTATTTTCTAATATTTCATGGGAAAGGCATTTTGGGTTTTAAGGGAAAACTGAATTGATTTCCCTAGATTCCCTCCCATGAAGGAAAGCAATATACCGACCTACGAGCTTCATGGCATTTTATACTAGTGTAAGCAATGAAGTCATGTTGAGCTTAGACTCACTTTAAAAGTGGGTAGGACCAGATCTAATGGGCTTAATTTACAAAAGGGTAGACTGTGGTTAACCCTCAGGAGAAATTTCTTAACAGCAGTTCCATAACAGGGAGGAGAAAAACAGGGACACTTGAGTACATCGAGATTCTCCAAACTCCACTGCTTGGCTCAGTTCATTCTAATTTGTGGCCGTTGTTGATGTTTGTTGTTGTTGAGGAATTGTGCATTTTAACTGGAAAAAGGGCATAATTTCATGTGTGCATTCCCTCCATTGACTAGCAAACAAACAACCCACCATGACTTGTTTTCAGGGTGGCTTAGCATGACATGCGGACCTTCCCAGAGTCTGTACAATGTTCATAAATGTACTGTAGTAAATGTACATTTTGGAGGTGAAGAATTCTCAGGAAATAAAAGGAAGAAGGGGGTTAAAGAAGCACAGGGCTATGGAGTAGCTCATAAAACCAAAGATAAAAGAATTGAGTAGAATAATAAAACCCTATTTTTTACATGTGCTTAAAATACAATGCACCTTGCAGCTGTGGTTATGTGCTGTCTACAGCTTATGGTGACCCTTTGAATGAAAGCCCTCCAGATTATTCCATCCATGACAGCCCTGTTCAGTTCTTCCAAATTCAAGGCTGTGGCTTCCTTTATGGAGTCAGTCCATCTCACATTTGGTCACCCTTTTCTTCTTCCTTCAACCTTCCCTAGGTTGTCTTTTCCAGTGGTTGTGTTTTCCAGTGAGTCTTGCCTTCTCATGATGTGTCCAAAGTAGGATTTTTGCCCTTTTTCATTTCTAGGGAAAGGTCTGGCTTGATTTGATCTAGGACCCACTTGTTTGTCATTCTCTTGATCCAGAGTATTCACAAAGCTCTCCTCTAGCTTCATGTTTTGAATTCATCAATTTTCTTCCTGTCAACTTTCTTCGCTGTTCAGCTTTCACCCATACATAGTGATACGTGTGAACTGCTTTGGTCTTTGTCTCCAGTGAAACATTCTTACACTTGATCTTTTCCAGTTCCTTGCATTGCTGTCTTTCCAAGTCTATGTCTTCTTTGAACATCTTAATTATATTTATTTATTTATTTAAAACATTTCTATGCCGCCCCATTCGCCAAAAGACTCGGGGTGGCTTACAAAACAGATACAATTCACAGAATTAACCTTAAAAATTTGGAGTCCTTTTGGCACAATATAAAACCCAATAAATAGTCAATTAACAATAAAAATAACTTTTTGATTCCAAGATGGCGTCGGAACGAGATGGATGTGATTAACGGAGTTTATTTATCACACCAGTATTACTCGGCAGTGAGTCGTGGGAGACTCATCTAAGCCCTGTCGGGGTGAAGACAGATTGCCTGGGCACGCTTTTGGCTTGATATGAGATGGCAATCTCATATCTGCTGAGAGCAATTCAGGTACTTCTCAACCGAGTAACAAAGGGGGTGGTTTCAGGCCCTTCAAGTTCTCGACATCTTAGAAGATTAGCTTAGGATTTTTATTAGCTAGATAAGCATTGGAACTGCTGAGTAAATATTTTTTACTTCTTTTGCTATATTACCCATGGAAAAGCTGCATTTGTTTATAATTTGGCATTAAGAAAAGAAAAACCCTCCAGGTCTTTAGGCGACGACTGAGATGAGAGAGTGCTGAGGCTTTTGTCCAAGCTGAAGCCGAAGAAAAAGACTTTTTCCTCTAACCTCTCTAAGGGTATAAAATTAGTTTAAATTTTTAAGGTGCAATTACGTGATAGGAGTTCAAAGCTTGGACCAATCATTTTGGATATCTGTTTGGACTTCTGCCAAGATCAACTGGACACTCGCCAGGATATTTTTCACATTGTTGGATGCTTTCTTCTTTAATGTGTCGACTGTTTGGGTGAGCATTCCTATTTTCCTTTTGCAATACTACTTGTGGAAAAACTATATCTGTTGTTAATTGGCATTAAAAAAAGAGAAAAGGGAGAAAAGAGGAAGGATATAAGAATCTCCATTTCCTCTCCTGCATTTCTGGGACCTCTGCCAAAGTATTTGGCAACTTGCCAACCTTCTGACCACTAGTGATCTAGAGAAAAGTGGGACTGATCTTGGCTGCCACTTTGTGGCTATTGGAATTATTGCAATGATGGAAGAGCTCAAGAGATTTTTTTTGGAAATACAAGAATCTTTAACAACTTTACAAATATCCCAAGAGGTGATGTTGAGACAACAGGAAATCTTCTCAATGGTACAAAAAAAGTGCTTTGATAAGCTTGATGCTTCTTTTAAGGAGATGGTGATTGATGTAGAATCCAAAACTGAACAGAATATACAAGAAATGCAACAAGTATATGAAAAATTTGAAAAATTTGAAACTGTGGATAAAAAGAAACAAATTTGGCCACTAAAGGAAGGAATTTTTTTTGAAGGATGGATGGATCCTGAATTAACTAAAATTGATTCTGAGGAAGAAGAAACAGTGAAGGTTGATTTGCAACAAAAAGCACAGCCATTGGGAATAAATACTGACCTACAACAAATGCTACAATCACTGAAGATAAAGCAAGAAATAGTGAAGATTGAAATACAGACTTTGAAGTGGGTTGATTTTCAACAAATAACACCAAGGGGAGAAAGATGGGCTGGAGATGTAAAGTTTAAAAATATTGATTTTCAACAAACCCTATTAAAACAAAAGCAGTTTGGAAGAGGTGTAAAAAAGAAATCTTAAAAAGGAATGGTATAAATGGGTTGGCATGTTTATTGTGGTATGGAAAGGCTAAGGTATATGATTTTAACTGTGGAAGCTTTTCTACATTTAAATGTGTTGAGTTATGAAGAGATTATAAGATAAGATTTAAACTGAACTAAGAAGGAGAAGAATAGGAGTGGAGTTCCCCCCCCCTTTTTTTTCCTCTCCTTTGTGGGTGATATAAGGGAAACTGAGAGCTTCTTTTCTTTTTCTTTCTTTTTCTTTTTTTATCTTAAAAATGAATGACCAAAAGCTAAGTTGTATGACTCTTTTGTCTTTGAATTGCTATACTAGAAAAATGACTATTATGGGAGTAGGAGGAGCTGTACTAAATAGATTTCTTTTTATGAGCGAGATATATTAAAGATTGTAAGGAGCTGGACTCTTATAAGGAGTTAATTGTACGTGATTAAGTGAAGTGTAAGCTAGATGAAACTTTAATAAATTAGCTTAAAGAAAATTGTTTAAAAGATATCATAGATAATTGTTGCTGTTAAATAGATTAGATAAGATGTCCTTAAAGATGCTAAATGAATGTTAGACATGTGAACATAAATTGGGTTAAAAGTCTTTAGTTCTTTTTTAAGCTTGGAACTTTTCTTCTCTTTCACTTTCCTTTTTAGTGGATATTAGACTGGAATACTAGTAAGCAAAAAGTGTATTTGATTGTTTTTGTAACTATTATAATGAGGAGTTTATCTGTTTAATATTAGAAAAATGAAAAGATCTGGAATTGTGTAGAGTTGGTTAGATTGAAGCTACTATCGAAGAAGAAAGAAGATATTGACTTTTATCAAATTTGGAGTCTTTCTTTTAATATTGGTCAAGGAAAATGGGACTCTATAAGAAATGGATGGACTGATCTTACCGCAGAAGGAGAAAGAAGATAGTGACTTCTATCAAATTTGGAACTTTTTTTTTTTTATTGGCTGGAGAAACGGGACTTGGTTTAGATCTAAAAATGTTTTTTAAGATTCCATAAATGGATCTGAATATGATTACAGAATGTTAAAACATAAGTAGCAAGGGGCTGACTCAGTAGTACCAATGTTTGTGATGACTGATGCTTTTAGTACTGTTTTAAAATTTAATTAAAAAAGTACTGCAAAAAAAAACCCCCAATTAACATAACTTTTAAATGAAAAGGTCTTGGCCTGGCACCAAAAAACAAATAACGACAAATAACTTCTCTGGGGAGCACATTCCATAGGTGGGGCACCACCGCAGAGAAGGCCCTCCTCCGGGTACTCACCCTCCTAATATCTTTCAAGGAGGGTTCTCGGAGGAGGGCCTCTGCCACTGATCTTGGGGGCAGGAGGGCATATATGGATGCAAGCGCTCCTTTACAGCTTCCATTTGAGGTGATAACTGAGCTGAACTGTGCAAAATCTTTCACAATTTCAATTTCTCTATTGGTAACAGTAAAGTTCTTCTGTGGACATGAATGTTGTTGTTGTTTTTAAAATACTCAGCTGCAGTCCTGTCTTTGCACTTTCTTATTTCACTTTAATCTGAAGTTGTTTTTACCCAGTGCTGCTTTCTTCCAGTAGTATGGGATCATTTGCATATCCTAAATTATTGATGGGTCTTCTGCCAATTTTCACTCCTACCTCTGATTCTAATCAAGATTTTCTTAGGACACGTTCTGCATCCAGATTGAACAGATAGGAAGATAAGA
This sequence comes from Varanus komodoensis, assembly GCF_004798865.1. Lineage (NCBI taxonomy): Eukaryota > Metazoa > Chordata > Lepidosauria > Squamata > Varanidae > Varanus > Varanus komodoensis. The sequence goes on from NW_025335661.1 coordinate 7,665,652, forward strand.
TCAGGGTTGTGTGAAGAATCTTTCCAGGCTGAGAATCCTGTTCTTAGCTTCCATCTCTGGTCTGCTTTGTCTGACCCAGAGTCTTACTGGTGAGTCTGCCCAGCATTTACGAGGTGCTTGCAAGGAATCAAGCTCCTGTGCAAGTTGTGCTTCTCTCACACATAAGGAGTAGCCACTCAAACAGTGGCTGCTCGTGATGCTAAAGAAGCTGCTTGCAGGACACTCAATTGCAAGGGAATCTCCAAGAAAGCAGCTCCAAACTGCTTGCAGCACCATCTCATGTTCAAGAAGCAGCCATTCAAATGGTGGCTGTTCCCGGAGCCAAATATTGTTGGTCAGTGGTGATCAGTTGTGAGGAGCTTGCCAGGAAAGCAGCACCCCAACCACTGCACATGCAGCACCCCACTTCTGCACCAGCTTTAGCCAGTTTGCACTATCCACACAATCACAGGTTTTGCTGTAGCCTATAAAACACATACTGATCTTCTGAAATTCTTTTGTGTACTCCAATAGACAAAGTATATTTGCGATATGATCTTGAATGTCTCTTCTTTTTCAGAATCCAAAGTGAATGTCAGGGCTTTCTTGCTTCATATAGAGTAACATTCTTTGTTATAACACTTCGAGCATCACTTTATGGGAATTTTGTGCAATGGTTCTATGGTTGCCACACTTTTTGGTACCTCCTTTCTTGGGTCTCCGAATGTATATTTAACATTTCCAGTCTGTGGACCATTGTTTTGTTTTCCATGTTTGTTGACATATTCTTGTTAGGATTTGGAACAATTCATTATCTGCAGCTTGAAATAGTTCTACTGGTATCTGCTCCAGGTGCTTCGTTCATTCCAAGTACTTTCAGCGTACTTTCACTTTGCTTTCTGACATTGTAGGCTCTTTCTCCAGGTCATGTTTTGGCAGTGTGAATACAGCTCCTGCATCTTCTGATTCCAATTACATAATCTATTTGGGGGGGGGGGGTTAGGTTTGAACAAAAAGCTATATGCATTTTTCCTGATATATGCTTTTTTGTATGCAGTCTTGTCTCATACCCATATTTTTGCAAGTTATTTTCCCTAATACTCCCTTGTATAAGTTTATACTTATTTTTATTGCATTGCCCAAATATTTACGTTTTTATAAGCATTCATTAAGTGCAGAACTCCACTGCAAAATTTGGAGTTACTTTAAATTTTGAAGAATAACAGGATTTTTGTTAGCACATAAGTCTAGAAATGTGAAATTCAGTAAGTCTACCTTAAAAGTGCACATTGCCTATATTTTTTCTGATATTAGTATTCAATTGATTTGTCTTGTTCATAACTCTGGTTAGCTAATCAGGTTCATGAGACTGAGTCAATGAATTTCAATGGTTTCATTTTTAGGTGGAAAATAGCAACTGCAGTAAAAATTATCTTGGGCATCATTGTTTCACCTGGCAGTTTTCCCTTCTCAACTGGATAAGTCACATGAGTTATCTCAGCTGATCTGTGAATTTGCAGTAAATTGATCATGCGACATAACATAGCCAATCAGGTTTGACCATGAAATGTCAGTGAAGTTAGTGGAGGTGGCCATCTTTTCCCCCTATATGGTATTGCTGAGAACTATGTGATGTCATCTTGTAGTGAGAGTCTCGGTATCACTTTTAAGAGGATTTTTTGTTTTACTATTTAAATTTTATTTAGTTTCTTCAAGGTTCTTCAAACTCCAAACATAAACAGTAGTCCTTTAGCCACCATTATCCTACATACAAGTTTATATTATACAGTTTCTCTTCCCATTCCCAATACATACAATCCCATACCAAAATACACAAAAAATTGGGCAGGACGAAAAGAGGTTGGAAAGAAGAAGTAAGGAAAGTTGAGCATACATCGCAGGTGGAGTAGTGATGTGTAGAGCTTCTATCTAACAGAAACATCGATACAAGGGCAACCTAAAAACTAGGGTTGTATTAATGCTGTAAAATCTATCTCATCTCTGTTCAGTGGATGGTCAAGAGGCTTCTTTTTCATCATCTGCTTCTAGTCAAACTGGATTTTGCAAAATAGGACAGGCCTTTGCTGTACAAAGTAGTTACGTAGCTGTACAATTCATGAGGATGGACCAATGGAAGCAACACCGCTGAAATAGTCATATATCTAAACAAGACAATGTGCTAGAGATCCCGAAGCTGTACACTCTACAGTCAAGATTAAAACACACACCATTCGGACACATAAAAACACAAAACTACTCCAGGATTTGCCTAACTGAGCTGTCTTGAATATTTTACAATGAAAGGGATTTTTATATGTCTTCTCTAATATGGTAGATTATAAATTGCCAAAGAAAATGCCGGCAGCACTGTTTATCTACCATAAATTATTTCAAGTACTTTTACTAGTGCTATGCTTTTAATGTTGCATGTAATTTTGTATAAATATTTTATTTATGCCTGGGAGTTGAAATGGAAGCAATAATTCTGAAAATTTGGACTTTTGAGGAAAGTAGCTTTTTATTTTACATTGATTTGTTTTAAGTAAATGTTTGATACATTTGGGCAGGGGGTAAATATTAATGTATGCTTCTGTAAATGAATTACAAGAATGCAGGCAGACTGATCCTCAGATTAGTTAAGCTGGAGTCAAATGGATTCAAGCCAGTGTCGTTCCACTGAATCAAAAGGGGGCTATATCAGTTCAAATCCAAGCTCCTGGGCTTGAGGCCAAACTAAATATCATGGTGAAATCTGTGATTAGAATTCCATTTTTAAAAAACAAAAACACAAAACCTGAAATGCGGTGGTAGAGGGCAAAATCCACACTGAAGAGGAACACACCATTTCCCATATCTTTCTCAAGCACCCACATTTTCTAGCTAAATGAATAAGAGCACCTTGGGAAAAATTGAACTTGATCAGAACAATGGCATGGGGAAAGAGAAACTGTTCTTTATCATTCGCTGTTCTTGCATGAAAATTTTTCTGACTCCCCATACACACAAAAAATTAAAAAAATAATTGGGATATTTCATTACGGATCTGCTGTACAATAAGTAATTTGGCCCTTACTGATATTGACCTAAAGTGCAATAAGCATCCATTTAAATCATCATCATATTTCATTAGAATAGTGTGCAGAATCTACAAGAGAGTTTCATAATCTTGCTTAGTTTTATGCTTATATATGTTTGGACAGGGGAAAAGTCCTTCAACTCCCAGCATTCCTCAGCTGGCTATACTGAGGATTGTTTTTTTCTGTCTAAACATGCTTAGAGCATTTTAAATACTGTTGAAAACTATCCTGCACTGATATGCTGTTGTTTGCTTTCTGTTCCCCATTGTGGCTTCACCATGTTAGAATCAGCATTGTTGACTACCGGCTAGATTTTTCCTTGCATGCAGTTAATCTGTGAGAGATGCATTAGCTATAAGCACTTGATCTCAGGCTTCATTCACACAACAATTTTCCTCACCACAGGATCATTTGTGGCAGGAGTCTTTGAAGAGTGCGAAAGCAGGATGGCTCCCAAACCAAGTCTATGTTCAGTCATTTCAAGAGTAGAGCACAGAACAATGCTAATGCAATAAGTTTCAGAAAGCCTGAAGTTGGAGAGAAATCCATCAGTCATGCTAGGTTATATGGGTTGAGGGGCTAAACATAGGGTTGTCCTTTTTATATAGCCACAAGCTTTAAGGCTTCCAAGGACACAAAATAACCTGATCTTTCTTAAACTCCAGATGGAAGGGAAAACTGGCATGAGTTCCATTCTTCTTCTGACAGGTCAAAAGGATGGCAGCACAAAATCTCCGGAATATTTAAGCCAGGGATGGACAACTTGGGGCTCCTCAAGTATTTGGGCCTACAGCTCCTATCAGTCCTAGCCAGCATAGCCAAAAATGAAAGTTGATGGAAAGTGCAGACCAAACCATCTGAATTTGCCCATCTCTCACTTGGCCACAAGTTACTCCACCTCTGGCTTCATCTCTCTTACTAGCTTCTGTCCTTTCTGCAGTGCTGATCTTGGGGAAAACATAACTTCTTTCTGTAGGCTAACTAAACCAATCTTATATTTAAGCACTGGCCTGGTAGCCATAGAAGGGACTACATGCAGGAAAGAGCATGGGATGCATGCAGGTGAATGGCTGGGCTGGCAGAAGAATAGATCCAGAACATCCTTCTTATTGTCATGTGGCTTCACCTGAGGCTTGATGATAGGTAGCAACTCTAGTTATTAGGTGAAATAGCTCTCAAGGCCCCTTTGACTCTTCACTGCTATGAAGTCTGTATGCCACCAGCTTCTTTCTATGTCCTACCCCTCTGAGCAGCTCAGAATTGCTCCCAAAGTGGCTTAAACTTAAACTCCTCAAGAAAAAACAAGAACATTTGCAGCAAGGAGTTTATGCCAGTGTCTTCTGGTCCACAGCCGTAAGATGATGACACTGTCCAGATTCCAAGCCTTTCCCACATAAATGTAGGTTATTGCAGGCCCTCCTCCAGCACTGCACAGCAGATGAAATTACGTGGGTGGTGATTGGGGAGGAACCTTCTGTCATGGCACCACACTTCTGTATGCCTTCTGGTGAAAGGCCAACTGCTTTTATTTCTTTGTCCAAGTATTCTAGCATGTAGTCCAACAGAGAAATCCTGAGTGGGACAGGTAAGGAATGCAGAGACCACCCTACCATATAATCCCAAGTCCTCCAGGATAGTCTTGCCAGGTTATTTAGCTTGGTGCCATGTGTATATTCAAAATCCCCTGAAAGAAATGGGAGGATCCTCCTGTAAGGACAGAAAATCCTTCTCCCAGAATACAGCTTTCCAAGGTGGATATTTCAGACTCTGAAAGTGAACTGAAAGAAGAGGCAGGGTCAGAACATAGAGCTGAAATGCCAAGGTTAATGAGCTTAGAGACAAATCAAGTGTCTGGCAATAACCAAACCACCTCTGGTTCAAGAGGGAGCACTGTAGAACAAGGAGGATCAGAGGAAAGGGGGGATGACTTTATCAACACTCTGGTCCAACATCAAGTGGACCAATTAAGTAATGACCAGAGTTTTTGTTATCTGGCCCACAAGCAGTGTGAACCTCCCTGAGGGTGGAGTGAGCTCTGATGGTGAAGGAAGGAGGGCTGGATCCAGGGATTTCCACATGTTGGAGGGCTTCCATACATAGGGTCACCATAAGTCAGAGATGACTTGACAGCATTCAACAAGAAGAGGTTAATGATTTACCACCCTGTATACCCACTGTGTGGTCTGTGTGTGTGTGTGTGTGTGTGTGTGTGTTTGTGTGTGTTGGATAATTTGCCATATGTTGTATGCCAAGGAAGGGTAACATTTCAGCAGGAGAGATGCAGGGTCTGGGAAAATGCAATGAATACTAAAGAGTATGCAAGCTCAATTGGCACCAGTGTCAAAGAAAGTGCAATAGAACAAGGCAGGATTTGTATCATTCAGTGGCAGAGACAAACGTTCTTGGGCATCCAGCATTTTCCAAGCAGCCACCAAAACTACACCCTCCAGGAACCACAGACTCCACCAATTTTTTTATGCTCCTGTTCCCAGGAGGGGTGGAGGGAACAAGCAATGAGTTTAGTCTGCAGGACATTATTTCCATATCCCTTTCCTAAAGCACTGGGATTAGTGATCGCTAGTAAACCTATGTAGTGTGATTAGAAGCTAGAGCTGCAAGTCTTAAAACTACACCCACTTTCCCCTTATCCCTCTCCCCTCCATGGTGTTTTCATTATACAGAAAGCTTGAGAAGAAATGTATCAATTTTGGGAGACACAAAGTCTGTAGGGCTGCCTCCCTGTTCAGGAGTTAGAAATGCACTTCAGAGGGGTCCTGCTTCAGTTTGGATATCTCCTGTCTTTGAATCAGCCTGATTTGGTTTGGGATGCAGCTGACCCTGAACCAGGAATCTCAGAGAAATCCAAAACTGATTAAAATGACCTCAGATTTCTGTGAATCTGACCTGTGTGTTCTACAGTGGAGTGGCATCTTCTGAGTCACATGAATTGCATGGGCTTGCACACTTTTTTAAAACTTCCCAGAATGGTAGGCAAAATTTAGTCATACACAAATATGTAAGTTACTGGAAAATAAGTTAATACATTCATTAAAAAAACAACTACAGTGTTTTATATATCTCCGATCTCTCTTTAGCTGCTGTTGTACAGCGTGTTTATGTGTGTGTGTACTCTGTTCATTGTCTATACACTGGGCTAAGAAAAATATGCAAAAATGTTACTTTTTTACAACAGTTATGTAGCTCACAGTGGACTTTTTTTGTGTACTCCAAAGTTGGGGAGAGGGAAACAATTTCATTAATGAACAAACAACTGAACAAATGATGCCTCACAAACTACTAAACACAATAAAATGGATTTAAAAAAGAATCCACACATTTCTACTCTGAACCATATCTCTGATGATTGGAAATAATAATGGGATTTGCCCTTACTTATGCATCTTATATGCCCTATTATTGAGTTAGAGGGACTGCAGGTGGCGCAGTGGTTTAATACACTGTGCTGCTGAGCTGGTTGATCGAAAGGTCGCTGGTTCGAATCTGCACAATGGAGTGACTTGCCGTTGCTCCGTCCCAGCTCCTGCCAACCTTGCAGTTCGAAAGCATGCAATTGCAAGTAGATGAAAAGGTACCACTTCGGTGGGCAGGTAACCGTTCCATGCACTTCAGTGTTTAGTCATGCCAGCCACATGACCACGGAGACTGTCTGCGGACAAACGCTGGCTCCCTCGGCTAGGAAACGGAGATGAGCACTGCCCCCTAGAGTCAGGCATGACTGGACTTAATGTCAAGGGGAAACCTTTACCTTTACCTTTATTGAGTTATAGAGTTAAAACAGTTAAAAGAATTGTGAAAGGCATTTAAACCAAGAATTATACTGCAACATCTAAAGTGCAAAATCAGATGGATAGCTGTGTTCTTCTCCAGGGGGTGTGGATCATCTCTATTCATACTGGAATTCACAAACACTGAATCTAGTAAAACTTCCAAAGGGTTTGAAGAGCAATAAATATTGCAAGGTGGGAAACTCTTTATATCTTAAGGTATTGTAGCTGATCCTCAGATGCTACATAATTCCAAACAGATCGTCACATATCACTGCCTAAAGATACAATAAAAGTTATAGTTATAACATGCACCTCAAACCTATTTGAAACTCTAAACTAAGGATTCTTGCAATGGGAATTCCAGAGTGAAACTAGCAACTGTAACTTTTCTCCTATGGCTAGAAAGGTTCTTGCAAATTCTCTTAGCTCTTCATTTGCAAATAATGCACAATTAATCAGGTAAATCCATTGGGGGCTATAAGACAGAGCTATGAACTAATGACGATAGTCTTGCACAGGCTTGTATCATGCTTACCTGAAGTTCAAAACTGGGAGAAGATATCCTCTCAGTCTGAAGAGGAGTAAGACCTGAAGGTCATGTTCAATTGAACAAAAGTAGACACTTTCACATGATTTCAAAATTGCTAAAGCCCACAGTTCTCATGGAGGGTGGGCGGGGGGGAATCTACATATGAGAGCTTCCCACTTAGCACAGAAAGGTTGGGAACTGAGCAGATGAGAATATGTATTCAGGGAGGGGCTTGCTAGCAGAATGCCCACATCTCTTTTTCCCAAGAATCTGTGAAATTTCTGAATTCAATCCACCACAAGTGCAAAATGATGTGGAAACACAACAATATTCATGCAGAACATTTCTACCATTACTTGTGGTAAGTGCTAGGCTTCAAATTGCTCAATAAGTACTCCTAATATTGATGAAGATGAATGGGACAGTAACACTGATGATAACACTGACATTTGAAGATTGATATTGCTAATTAAAAACACACTTAACTGGGATCTGATTTGTTTAAAAAAAGAGTCATAACTGCAGTGCACTGAATTCATGGTTATCTTCATCTAATGTTTTACATTATTGCCAAAATAATTACTCTTTATCTGTTGGTGGAACAAATTATGACATTTAAAATCATCTGTTCTTTATAAATTGTTATAGGAGCAATTGAACTCTGGATTTGAAACAAACAGTCTATTATCTTGCAGCATCTTTGAACATGAAGCTTCTGCTTTGTAACTGGATGGATAGAGTTTGTACAGGAAAGCCATGCATTTGTGCTACCATGTCTGCTCAGAACACATCTGCAGACTATTTCTCTGTGTTAGGAAATAACCTCTTCCTATAGTTTATCTTTCTCCAACCTTGTGCCTTCCAGAAGGATTATGGGATGTGTAGTTGAAGAAGCCTGCCCTAGCTCAACTTGTCTGCAGGGGAGAACATACCAATGTAGCCTTGCCTTATCCTGCCAGAAGACAGCTTGATGCCAGTCCACTGGAGCCCCATTCTAGCAGCACATAAGCCAAAACGCAAAGAAGGCAACTTAACTAGGATCATTAACTCTGAGTAAAGGAGAGCTTTCATAAGATATTCAGACAACATGTCCGAACTTTACTAGAAAATTACGTTTTTATTGAAAGCAAATAACAATTACCCCATTCATTTAGTGTATGGCATATATTGCTGGGCAATCTACAGTGTATTACACAGAGCAGATGTTTTGGCTTGCCATTTGGTGAGAAGTCACTCCTGCCAAGCAGCTTTTTGGTTGTGCTCTTATTACCATGATGGCTTGCGTTTTCCATGTCCAGATGCAACAACAAGGCATCTTGGGATCAGGAAACCATATAATAGACCTCTTCTTCTGCTCATGGTTTCTAAAGTTGTGGTGGAACTTCACACCACAACGAAGTTCAGACAACATGACAGATGAAGAATGGTTAAAAAAAAAAAAAACACTCTGGCTTACCAAGTTCTGTGATCCTGCCTTATCTGTACCCTGTTTTGATTAACAAATTCAGCAAGAAAAACAGTCCTAGCAAACAGCCACTTATGAGATCATCTCCCTGCTGCCCATGACACAATACTCTAAGGTCTAAAAAAAAAAAAAAATGAAGTACCACACACTAAGGCATAATATGTGAAGAAATTCTTAATTAAATTAAGAAATTTGCACCTTGAATATATATGGTTAAACAGATACATTTAATGTTAACCATTTTTCACACTCATTTTGGGACTTGCAGAGGAAGCTTCTGTAGAATAACTTATACTGATATACAGTCCTCAAGAAGTGTTCTATTTAGCAGTAAGTCTTCTTTCCCCTGCCCCATTCTGAAACATGCACCTTGAATACAAAGTTTCTTTCATTGATAAATGTGCTTTTCCATCTGAGGAAAGTTTCTCCTTTCCAAGTCTGTGTGCATGAGGGGTAGTTTTATGTGGTAGTTTGTTACTGAGACTAATACAATGACTAAATCAATACAAACTACCCTCTAGGCAAGGAGAGACCAAGAGGAAGCACAGCATCATTAAACTGAATTACAGACAAGCACTTAAGGAGACAAATAAGTATTTTGTTACTATAAAGCTTCAAGTTTTTATGACTTCAGAGATGATTGAAAATGTTTACCAAACAAGTATGATCGAGTGCACTAGAATGGCTGCAGCAGACCAGTCACTGAACTCTCTAGTCTGTTGCTGACATTTGTTTTCAGAAATAGAAAGTTGTGGAGGAGAAAATGCAGGAATTTCTAGCTGAACCAAGTACAATAGCACTGACGTGCAATTAACTCGGGTAGCACTCTAAATGATTAATGTATTTACATTGTGTGGTTAAAAAATGGAGGGGGAGGAGAAAAAGGAGCAACTATTTAATTCTCAGGCCCAACAAAGAAAAGTGAAGGGAAACGAAGACAGGAGAGGCGGATGGGCATCTAAAGCCATGGAATAAGGCCAGAAGCAGATTACATGGATTATATTACTGAACTATAGTCTGGGGCTCCGTTTGGACTCCCTGTGCAATTAAGTTACTTGCTGCCTTCTGCCAACAGTCACACAGGCATGAACTAGTGCATACTTGCAGTCAGGCAGACTGTAAAACTACATTGCATTTCTGATTGACAGATGCAGACATTTTCCCACAGCTGGAACCATCCATCATTGCTCCCATCCTGTCCTTGGGCTGCAATCCTTTGCACACTTACCTGGAATTAAGCCCACTGGACTCAGTGGAGCTCACATCTGAGTAAATGTATGGAGGATTTTGCTGTTAATCAATCAAAAGAGATCATGATCAGGTAGAGGGAAACCTAGTCCCTCAGGAGTGTGGTATATACATTTTCAAACTTACACATTTTCAAACAACTGTAGCAGTTGTTCAAAGGAAAATAAATTTGCAGGCCACTATAAGCTGCTTCTGAAAAAATAGATCTTTCTAGTGTTTGCATATTTACAAACAATTTTTCAAAATATATGCATTCCTTAAAGTAAATCTGCTCAAGAATATTGTTTTGAGGATGTACCATTTATTAAAACATGGACAACATGCCGTGTTAAAAATCATTTTGTTCAGACAAAATGACTCGGCTTCCTTAAATCAGAAAGAAAGGAACGTGAGGCCCCAAGGGGATTTTGTTATTAAGAAAAGGCCTTTCAGTCCCTAACTTATGGTTTTCTGTTGTGCCTCTGTCACTTTGAAATGAGTGAGGCATGGTGAAAAAGAGGAAAGGACAGGTCCCATTCAAGTTTACCTTCTGCTGGTCAATGCGAGTTGGAATTTGTGTCAAGGTCATGGGAAAGGTCAGTGGCCTCGTTTGTTTTTCTGCTCAAAACATGGCACACCATGAGTTTTGTAAAAACCAAAGACCCAGTCAGTATTGGACCACAGAAGTGAACTTAAAGGGGGGTGGCGGGGACACCAGCAGGACTTATCACTGAATTGTTTCCATAATTGTGAATATTTTCCTTGGCAGAAAGAAGCAGTGTAGTTAGTGCATGCACGTAATAAGCCAGTAAGAGTGTTCACAAAGCTTAAGCAAACCAGCGTCAGCAATAAATGATCTGACACCATAAAATATGGTATCTACTTGCTTGCTTATGTTCTCTGGGGACAAATTTACATATAACTAAGGGAGGATGGGCACATTTAAATAGTAGAGCAAGAGAAATCTCAAAACCATGCTCTTGTAAATGCAGATTAGTCCAGTCTTGTCTTTTTAAGCACAAGCAGCAATAATGGATTCTACTGCCAAGCTGTTAGAATAATTCATCACAGAGTCAGGACAGATCCTGATCCAAACCCAGTTAAGTCAAGGTGCTTATAATAAAGTGAAGAAAACAGCTGAAATCCTAAGACATAGCTCAATTGTGTTGTGACTCAGATCAATTGTTTCCAAAACAGTTATTGGAAAACCTTTAACACTAAACTAGATGATGCATTAAATATGTGAATATTTGACATTGTTTATTTAGTAAATGTATGCCTTTCTATGTAATGCTTACATATTTATTCATTTTCTCCCCACAGTCCAAGCTCTCTGGGCAGGTTATACCGTCCATAAAACAGATGATAAAACTACATTAAAATATCAGAAAATCAGAAAAATACTAAAAAGTTTTAAACAGCTAAAACAAATTATAAAAACAGACAATAAGGAGTAACAAGAAAGAGTGAGAGAGACTCTGCAAAACACCAGGTGATCCTCTTTAAGCCCTGGGTGGCTGAATAAGTCTTTAAAAGAAGGACATCTTAACCTGATACCCAAAAGATGACAGATTCAGCGACAGCCAGGCCACAGTGGGGAGGCTATTCCATAGTTGTGGGGGGGAGCACCACTGAAAAAGCCCCCCTTCTTGTTTCCAGCCTCCACACCTTTCTCATAGATTGAGCATAGTGTCTGGAAAGATCATGGTTGGGAGAGGTGCTCTGATAGGAATTGTGGTGTTAAGCAGTATGAGGCCAGGAGCTTGAATGGGGACCAGATGCAACCAGGCAGCCTGTGCAAGTGGGCCAGAACTGGTCTGATATGTTCAGACCTGCGGGTCCCTTTTATTAATCTGGCTGCTGCACCCTGCACCAGCTGCACCCTCTGAACTATCTGCAAGGGCAGCCCCAAGATTTAGTATAACAATAAACATGCATAGTAACAAGACAGTTGTTACAATCAGACTCACTATGTATGTTTCTGTTATTTCAATAGCACCATGGGGGCAACTTGTCACCCTGCCCCTGAGCACATGAGGGTCCCCAGCATCATCTCTCTAAATAAGAATAAACAGACACATTAGATACATCCACACATTTGTCATCTCATCGGGTCCTCTAAGATGCCTACAAACAACATTCAGAATAATGGAAACCTACTGTAAAAACAGTATGAGGATTAATGTTGTTGCATCTTAAAACTTCCTGCATTTCAGATTTAAAAGATGTGAGTTCCTTAAGAAATAAATCTACTGGATGCCCAGACATTAGGATTAATGCAGCATGCCTTCACAGGTTTTATAGTATTCCATTAGCAAATTCCTTGATCTCAAATGGTACAGAATAAAGTGGGCAATGCAGTAAGTGGCAACATGCTGCTAATCCAACCTCTAAAGCTCCAGTGTGAAGCAACACTTCCAATTTGATATGATACTAATGTGCCACATGTGATGCGGAGATTTTTAAATCATGTTCAAAGAAACAGAAGAATTAACAGTGTGCAAGGAGCAGGAATAATGCTTAAACTAGGCCTAAATGCAAATTACCATGCTGAATTCAACTCACCAGTCATGGTTTATGACAGAGCATCTTTCACTCCATGTCTGCAATCCCAGGAAGACAGAAAAGTTTAAAACAGAAAGCAGAGTCAACCCCTGACAGCCTATCATATGTGACTGTGGGACACATTCTTCCCTGAAGCGCTGCCTGGCACTGTTTCAGTACTGGTGCGCTGCACCCCAGAGGCTCTGCTTTTTCAACAAATCTGAGTTTTAGTTCAACAAAGCCCTTCCACCAAGCTCTTTTAGGCTGTGGTCTCTTTCTCCTCTGGCCAGAAACAGAGGGTGTTGTCCTCAACTACTTCCTGGTTCCTCACAACCCATTCCAGTACATTTTTACATCCCATCCTTTTTGTGAAAGTTAAAAAACAAACAAACTAACAAACCATAAACCAAAGTTTTAGACATAGTCTTCTCGGCATCAGGTCTCACCAACTCTGAGTGTTTCTGTGATGACATCCTTCAGCTGCCGTCCTTCATGCCTGCCCATTCAAGTGTACCTTGCTGCAGTCGTTTCTGCAGCCATCCTCCCTGGACAATCCTCTGGAAATCTCCAACCTAAGCGGCATACAGCAAGGATGTCCTGTTTGTCTCATCCCACAGGATCCTCCGCTGGCTATGCTGGGGATGAGGGTGGCAGTTGCTCTTGGCACGCACTCACAGGTCATGCTGATCTTGATTCCAAGACAGAGAATGGAGGGGAGGAGGCAGAGGGAGCATGGGAACATGCGGCTCCAGACTTTGGCATGACAGAAGCACTGCTTATCTTGAGGCTACTCACCCCAAGCACTCAGACGGGCTCAGATAATAGCCAAGATGCGCAGGTATGATGCGCAGGCTTTTGCAAAAAAAATGGTCTGTTGCCTTGAATGTCCAAAGGGAGGAAACATGGTATATGACAGGATATATGCTTGCATCTCACTCAAAATGATGGCATCACCCTGTTTTTGTGGTTTCCTTAAGTCCCTCTTGCGACTTCGCAAATGTGCCTGTTGTTCATCTGTACCTTATATTCTGTTAGTTGCCATGTTGAATTGCACTTGCTTTGTACCAGACTTTGTCCTTTTCTGTGAAGAATTCTACTCTTACTGTTTTCTGTGGCTCTAGGTCTGGAAGATCCCTGACTAATATATGGGGCCTGTTTGTATTGCTTCAGCCTCCTCTGTTCACCACAGGATGCTTGTGTAACTCCTGGCTGTAATAGCCCCCCCCCCACCGCGCCTTGTTAGTAAAAATGACTTTGTTTTTCAATTCATTAACCTTCGATTTGAGTTTGTCTTGTGATGGAGTCTTCTGAGAAGTGCTTGATACAGGTCTGTCCTAATGCTTTTGCCTTTATTAAGAATTTCTTAGCTGCTGCTAATGGGAATTCTATTTTGCCCTTACTTTGAGAATACCTAGTGTTGAAGTGGTGTGTTCAAAATCCCATTCTTTGATGAATTTCTGGAATTCTGCTGCAATAAACTGGACCTTATTATCCAAACACACAATATCTTGTGTCTTGCATCATGCAAAGTATACTTTTATCCTCTGTAGAGGTATCATAGAGGTCTATGTCCCCAACGTTTCAAAAGTTAGCTACAATGATAATGTAGTCCTTGTCTACCCAACTAAACAAATCCAAACTTAGTTTTGTGCAAGTTCTGTCTGGAAAGTCATGCTCTAAAAGTCTTTCTTTGGGTTGTTGGCTTTCCCAGATCTCCATGAATGTTTGCAGTCACTCATTCATTCCTGCCCTGGAGACTGCTTCCCTGGCCCATCGTAAACATTCTTTGATTCCACTATGTAGTGAATGCACTCTGAGAGTGATTTCTCTACAAAGGGCTTCTGGTATAACTGTTCTTTCTCCCCAGAAGATAATGTCATTTTGTACAAAGTGTTCATCCCATATCTGGAGCAATGGTATTATCTCTCATGATAAATGATCTTTTGTTTCTGGCCAGTCTTGTAATATCATGAGTTTTAGTCTCTGGAGGATATTGTCTTCCTCTGTTCATGGCTGGCTCTCTCAATCTTTCTCTCAGATACGTGTAAGTACTGTACCATATTGATGGGTTCTGCTTCAACTTTTACCAATCACTCCCCGGCAACTTCTGGCAGGTATTTCTGGCTCAGGGTATCTACCAACACAAGATCTCTGGCAGAGCAGTACTTGATTTGTATATCATACTTCTGTAAACACACTATTATTGATTGTTGCTGTTTTGGTGCACTGAGTGGATTCCCCCAGCCACTTCCACCCTTTTGATATTCAGTCGAATGCATCTATCACCAGTGCGACATTCCTTTCCATAAGTTGGACCACTCTCTTCTTGGAATGTATGTTTCCACCACAGTATTTGCATTTCGGTCATCTGGAAGTGTGGGCTGTGGAATCATCAGTACGCTGATGATACCCAGCTCTACCTCTCTTTTTCAACCAATCCAGGTGAGGCAGTGGCTGTACTGAACCGGTGCCTGGCCGAGGTAATGGGCTGGATGAGGGCCAATAAACTGAAGCTCAATCCAGACAAGACAGAGGTCCTGCTGGTAGGTGGTTCAAACTCCTGGGTAGGTGACTTGGATCTTGTCCTGAATGGGGCTGCACTCCCTCTAAAGGACAAGGTCCGCAGCTTGGGAGTACTCCTCACCCCGGAGCTGACTTTGGAAGCTCAAGTATCAGCGGTGGCGAGGAGTGCTTTCCATCAGCTTCGGCTGATCCATCAGCTGTGTCCCTTCCTGGAGGACGACTACCTAGTGACAGAGATGCATGCATTGGTTACTTCCTGGTTGAATTTCTGTAACACGCTCTATGTGGGGCTGCCCTTGAAGACAGTCCAGATACTTCAGATGGTGCAAAATAGAGCAGCCAGGTTGCTGACGAGGACTGGGTGTTATTCTCATAACGCCCAGTTATTCTGTTTCCAAGTTTTAATTGTAATTGTAATTTTATTTGTTTTATTTGTGAGCCATCCTGAGGCTGTGTAGCAATGGGGATGGCATATAAAAACTTTAAATAAATAAATAAATAAATAAATAATTTCTCTGCAGGGTTCACTGCTACCCTTACATCTCCTTTCTTCCTCTATTTCTTCTTTATTGTATTGCCATGTTCCACTGTTTGTCCTTCCAGGATTCTAATCTTGCCTTGGAACAACTCAGCTGCCCTGCCAATCTCCAAGCTTTTCTCTTTGGATAGGTCTGCTTTTCTTACCAATTTCTACTGGGCTTGAGTGTCCTGCAGTCCACCTACTATCCCCTAATGTGAGGTCCTTTATCAAGCAGCATTTGGTATCTCTAAAATTGCAACTGGCTGCTTTAAACTAGCGCAATATTCCTCAATGCCTTCTCCTATTGCTTAGTCCCATGTATAAAAAACCAATATCTTTCCACTGTTTCATTTGTTCTGGGGCTTCACTGGGCATCAAATCAACCTGTTAGTATAACCAGAGTACACTGTGCTTGGAAACTGTTTGAAAACAGTGTCTCATTAACTTCTTTTCACTTTTTTCCCAACCAAATATAGAAATGGTTGCCCTAAGTTCCTCCTGATCTGCAGTTTCAATGTCCATGTAGAGAATAAACTTGTTTCCTTGGGTTTTCCATGCCAGGGCTAAGTTATGAGTTTGTAGGTTTAATGTAATTGATGTATTCAGACCCTCCATTTTCAGTCTCTCGTTCTTTTCTCTCTTGGTGGTGGTGGTGATGATGATTTGGTCAACTTACAGCTTGTTATTCTTCTTCAGTCACTGTCGCCATCATGTTTCAAAGGTAGGGCACTGCATCCCTCAGATGCATTTGGGCTTTGCCTTCCGAACAATTCTAAGTCGTATCTAAACAAAGCCTTTTCACTGAGCTGTTTCAGGTTATGGCCTCATTCACCTCAAGCCAAAAGCAGTGGGAGTTTCCCCCAACTACCTGCTGATTCCTCCTGAGAAACAAAACTCATTCAGGCACAATTCAGGAATTCTTCCTTATTGTTTCAGACATATCACAACACTTTCACTTAGGGTACCCACTTAAGGACGGCCAAAAAGGAGCACAAAAGAGGATATAGATGTGTATAAAATTTGCATATGCTGATATATATGCCTGCTCAGTCCGTAGGCCAGGGGATCCTTGTGAATAGGCAACATCCAATCACCTGCTATGCAACCTTCATGTGGTTCTTTACGGCATCCTTTAAATGGGGGATGTCTTCAAATAGAAAACAATCCTCCATAAAGTAAGATATATGGAATGAAATCCAATATAAATTCTACTTAGAGCAGAGCCACTGAAATGAATAGAACTTTACTGAATCATAACTAAAGTCCCATTCATTTCACTGGAACTACTGAAAGTAGAACCTAGGGTGGATTCTACCCATAACTTGGGGTGGATTTTACCCATAGCCACCTATTTCTGTTGTTACATATTAAGTCATTTCAATTGGCTACAATTTGAGAATAATGTTTCCCCCTGTATTTTTCCTTGTATTCTTTTTCCATTTCCTTTTCTGGAACATTTGTAATTTTTTGCTCCAGTGACTGAGCACAGGAGCTTAGCAGCAATTAAATCAACACCAAAACTGCTATTGCCTATTCCCTGGCAATCCCCCATACATTTGAGATAGTGAAAGTTTAACTTCATATTTAAAATATATGTACTATGTGGCACATGTGCATACATTTAAACCTTGTATGTGAAAAACACATATGCTACTGCAGGTGAAAGAAGAAAAAAATACTGTTCACTTTGAGAAGATGAGAACTTACCAGGAACAAGAGCAGCAATAAAAAGATTGTGGAATTGCCATGTCAGAGTGGGAGATGGCAAAAAGCAGTGATGGCCAAGTTATGATAGCATTGGTCCCTGGTCTGGGTGGCCCACAGTAAGCTGGAATGATTCATAGCATAGCATTCCTTTTGAATCCTGCCTCTCCAGTCCAGTTTAGCACTCTGACCATCCTGAGTACCTTCTCAGTGTGTTGGACTGCAAATCTCATGATCCCCATGCTGGCTGGGAATTTTGGGACCTACAGTCCAACACATCTAGATGATGCCAGATTTGGAAAGTTTGCAATATACCATCCTGGATCTTAGATGGCTTTGCTAATACGGTCTGAAATTACACAAGGACTACAAGGCTATCCATAGTCAGTGGTGGCATCTTGGGTGAGACAGTGCTCTTCCTCATCACAGCTATTCTCCAAGCCAGAGCAAGAGACAGGTAAACAAAGCTGCAGTAACACAGAGTAGGCATAATGGCAGAGGAAGGTACCATTGTCACTGGCGCCCTGCTGGGGTATGGATCCTTAGCACGTGCCAGTCACACCTAACTTTGACACTAGCCCTGTCCACAGCTGTTAGCCATGATGCCGCAGGTAGTAGTGATAGCCACCAAACTGGATGGTTTTAAAAGCAGGCTGGACAAATTCTTGGAGGAAGGGGCTATCAGTGGCTACTAGTCTTGCTGGCTATATGTTAGCTCCATTACCAGATGCAGCATGCCTGCATAAACCAGCTGCTGAGAAGCTTGGGCTGGCCAAGGTCTTGGACCCATCCTCCTTGAGGGATCCTGTGGACTGCTGGTTTACTACCATGTGAATGGAGTGCTAGACTGAATGGGCTAGTATGATTTTTCTTATGATCATATGGTCATATGATACTCAATGTTAGGAGATACTTGGAATGCAGGATCACTTGCTGAGAATCAGTTGGTAGGAACTAGTTCATTCTACCCTTGCTTCAAATCAGTTTCTTGGTGGCATTTGATTGGTTACTGTGGAAGGCAGAATGTTGGACTAGAAAGGCTACCTCATCATCACTTTTGTGTGAGTGTGTGTGTGTGCCACATATTACACAAGCATCTGCTTTATTATCCCACAGCACATGATACAGCCACATGTAAGCATGTTTGGATCTTGTCTATATTTTGATGGGAGACATACCTGGGAAACTCAGTTTCACCACATTGAATTCCAAGAAAGATGGGATATAAACATGCTAAATAAAAATGAATGAGAACATTCAACTTTCCAGTTGGATTACTGTAACACGCTCTATGTGGGGCTCTCCTTAAAGATGGTCCGTATACTTCAATTGGTTCAGAACAGAGCTGTCAGATTGCTGTTGGGGGCCAGTCACTATTCTCATATAATGCCAGTTCTCTATCAGCTTCACCGGCTTCCAATTGAAGCCCGGGCCCAATTTAAGGTGCTGGTATTGACCTATAAAGTCCTAAACAGCTTGGGGCCAACATACCTAAAGGAATGCCTTTTTCCCTATATGCCCACCTGCCCCTTAAGATCTGCAGCAGAGGCCCTGCTCTGGGAACCCTCCTTGAAGGAGGTCAGGAGAGAACATACTCAGAGGAGGGCCTTCTCTGCAGCATGCGCTGGCTATGGAATGTGCTCCGCAGAGGTCCACCTGGCACCAACGCTATATGCTTTTCGGCACCAGGTCAAGTCCTGCTTATTCTCCTGTACTTTTAGTTTGTGGATCACTTATATTGCATTATTTGGGTATCTATGTATTTATGGGATTTGAACTGTAAGCCACCCT
This sequence comes from Varanus komodoensis, assembly GCF_004798865.1. Lineage (NCBI taxonomy): Eukaryota > Metazoa > Chordata > Lepidosauria > Squamata > Varanidae > Varanus > Varanus komodoensis. The sequence goes on from NW_025335661.1 coordinate 7,684,799, forward strand.
GAGACCCACTGGGTATTGGACAGGATAAAAATTACCCAAATAAATAAATAAAATAAACAAACAGAACATCACCTACCTTTGCACACCCAGCCTACCAATAAGAACTTGGGCAAATTTCCCTCATAATGGTTAGTTATGGTTAGATAGCTAACCAGCTGACCCTTTGGCATCTGTAAGTGCATCAGTTTTTCGTGGATGAGTTCTGGTTTATTCAAACCTTTGGAACTGTGTGGTCAAAAAAGGAGGTGTCAGTAGCTGCATTTCCCTGGCAATGTCTAAATATGAACTACATATTTCTACATCTTCCTACAAACAAAGTGAAAGTGAATTATGTGAAAACACTAAAAAGATCTGGTCCAGCAGTACTGAATACATGTTGTATTAGTGCCCTTTCTGACCTAGGCAGCAAGATTCAGACTGCGAGGGGAGCCAAAGGGCTAATATACCAACATATTTGCACTGGATACTGTGAGTGACCCTTGCTTTCTGTGTCTTCAGCCTGACCTTTTTATTGTTGGCACATATCACAGGCCCGAAGTAGCACGCTGAGACAGCTGTTGTAAGGGCTGCTTGCAACCAGCCTCAGCATAGCTTGGGGCCTCTTGTTTATATGTTTGCTTATAGCTACCATGCACAAAAAAGGAAAAAAGGGGGCAAAAGGAACTCAGAAACCAGACTCATTAAAGAGCCAATAGGCTGGCGTTCACATCTTGTTGACTATATTGCATATGTGCTGACTGAGGTCATGTGGAAAATTGCTCCACTGATTTAAAAAGCCTACTGAAAATGTTAACTGGGGCAGCAGGGGGGTGTAAAATTATTTTGGAGCATTGCTCACCATAAGAGACAGATCTCTGCCCTGAGGAGCTTACATTCAGCAATTCAATGCAGACGCAGCACCAGAGAAGGGGAAAAGCATACAGCCAGGGTCTAAATGTCGAAGGGAAGTTCCTTAACTCATTTGAGTGGACATGAAATGTTGGCTGGGAATGATACAAATCATTTATTAATTAAACTAGCCATTTGAAAATGAATCTTTATCATGAACTATTTAACTTTTTATTTGCCACGATTATGGCTGGTTGTTTTCATTTTTTTTTCAGTTATAGATGGCTCTTTTTAAGAATCATTAAATGCATGTAACTAAATCATAGAATGGGGGGGGTCATCCTTCTTGGCTCCCTGGGGTGTTGAACACCTTTCTATTGTGGGGAGGGCTGTATTCCAGTGGAAGGCAAAAATACCAAACTTCACTACAAAGCTCTTATTGCCAGGAATACAGCATTAAAAGAAGCATTTCGACCATTTGAATTGTAGGGGATGGAAACTGCACAAACCTGGAAAATGACCAGAGCTCAGGAAAAGAGGGTCGGACCAGAAGAAGGGGTGGGAAACTGCACAAACCTGGAAAATGACCAGAGCTCAGGAAAAGAGGGTGGGACCAGAAGAAGGGTTGCAATCCTAGAGGGCTGGACTGGCATCGGATGGGTACTACAGATCCCAGGCATGAAATTCAGCCCCTCTCAATTTTAGCTAACTTGACTCATGGTTCCATATCCATTCCATTTCCACATATGAGGTTCTAAACTTAGTGCTGTGATTGGGCAGTCTTGCAATAACAGAACTGGTTGAAGTTCTGGGCCATTGTACCATTTCCTTAATCTTGTTCTGGCGTTTTCTGGGGGGCATCTACTGTCTTCCTAGCTGGCATGAGAAGTGAGGTGGGTTCTTTTGCATCTCTTTGTAAGCTCTGCCAGCAAACCACGTGCATCGTTGGGACTCTGGATTGCAGCCATAAAGAAGATGAGTTGGCAAATAAAGGGATGGATCCTCCACAGCACTTTGACAATTTATGGATGTTCTTAATGAATCCTGAAGAGAAAGCTGTGAATCATTCTCTCAAGGGTGAGCACAGAAAGGTTTTCCTGTTTGGCACCAGAAGGCTGTATGTGGGTACAATAATAATTCTTCTTCTTATAAGGAACAACACAACTTCTGGCCCAGCCTGGTGGAATTGGACAATTCAAAGCAATCCTGAGGTAAAGATTTACCTTGGCATGGCTTTTAATAAATGGATGCAGTAGGGATTACCTGCTTAATATTTTATAATAATAGTTCCATTTTTCAAACCTTTATATAGGGATTTTCTTCACACCATGTCTCTCAAGGTCCTTTGCTACACTGCCTCCATGAAACTGCAAGGAGACTTACCTCAGTACTGTTTCCTAACAGAGATTAAAGGTAATGTAAAGCCATACAAACGGTATGGTTAAAGACCTGGTTTTATGAATTTAGTTTAATCCTTGGGAAAATGAGAAGCAATCTAGGTATGCCAAGTCAAGAAAAATATACCATGCTTCAAAGACTTTGGTATCCAAGTAGTAGGTAAGTGTCTAGATTTGGGTATCTAAGGAAAACTTATCTTGAGTGAATTTGGCATTTACTGAAAAAGCAATGAATTTGTTCATGGGACCTCAGAGGAGAGCTTTCTTTTCATACAAGATCTTGTCTTATGCATATGAATTTTTGTGCTTGTACTGAAGGTGCATTTTGGGACTTGTAGCTTGAAACTGTGCAGTGTGACATGTCATCATCACACAACCACATTATGTATCCTCCTTTTCACTCATTTTCACATAGCTTGCTTACTTGATGACATAGAGCAAGCTCCTCCTCCTCCTCCTCCTCCTCAAGCCAGAACTGTGGCAACAGCAACAAAGGAAGCAGCTAAGAAGCCTTGCGGGAGGGTATAGGGTGGTAGAACTGAAAATTTTGGAAGTGGGGATCTGTGCACTATTTTACTGCACATACAGCAAAGTTTGCAATCAGTCCCTAGCTTAATAACAAAATTGTAATACCTTGATCCAAGCTCACTATAAATGGCAGCTTGACAGATAGATGGCTTTCAACCAGACAAGCTGACAAACTATGAAATGTGGTGGCATCACAAATCTCAGTTTGTGATGAGTTCTTGCAAGCATGGAAAGTTTGAACTGTACCCAAGAATCAAGTTTAATTGGAAGGAGCATTGGCAGACACGTTCAGTCACCAGTGCAGTTTTTCAGTGGCTTCAGCCACGCCTGTTCCTCTCTGTTCCCTATGAGAAACTCTTGCTTTCTCAAGAGGCAAATACAGCAGGTGTTGTTCACCCCCTCCTGAACACCCCCAGAACAAAGCAAGACTTTCAAGTGTTCATATCAATTGGTCCAAATGTCTCGTGAGATATTTCAAGTCTTTGATAAAGGAAAATTCTCCAGTGCTTTCCTTGAATCAGAGTCATTCTGTTTGAGCAATTGTGGCTGTAATGAAATGTAATAAAATTGCATAAGTTTTGAAATCATACTAAAGTTTTCATTTTTTTATTTAAAAGAGAGATGCAGTTTTCCTGTAATGGTCATTAAATGCTTCAATAAATTTATTTGTTGAATTAAAAAGCTGTCATTTTTAATTCAAATCCAGCGTGGAGTTAGCAGTGGGACACAGTCTTCAGTCTTAGAGTGAGCAGTTGCATTTTAACATGAAACTCTCTTTGTTTTCTGTCTATGTATCATTCTCTCCAATCTAATATACACAGTAAGATGTCTTTGCAGTAAGTTGTTTGGCAGAGATTTGAACTCTCCTGTACAAACCTCTGCAGATACATGAGGAAAAAAACATGGACTTTGCTCCTTTATTCATTCATTAAGCCTGCATCCAGCTTGCCTTGCCCTTTCGTATCTGCTTGCCTGATTACTTTAAATGAGTATGGCAGCAATTCCTGATATCAATGCTGAGTGCTCTGGTCCAGTCATGTCCCTCTTTGGAAACACTTGCAGAGCATGGCTGTGAAAATTAGAGATATACAATTCTTAGGGGAAGTCTGAAAGAATATTTCAGTGAAGTCCATCTGAGAAGGACTTGATGGGTGGGAATATGTGGCAAGGTGAAGTAGAGGAGGAGGAGATAATTGTATTATTTTAAACACATGTATTTGCCATGACTCATAATATAAGTTTGGGTGGGAATCTACAGCTGGGAAGGCAAAGGGAGAGGACTATTTTTATGATTACAAAAGCATGTGCTAATCAGGCTGGGATAAGGGTGGGATTGTCTATGATGAAGTTACTCACAGTAGGAAAAATGGGGAGGGAAAGCCCAAAGAGAGATTCCAGGTATACATACACATATAAAAATTCTTATTACCTTATCAGTTAACATCTGAGAGGAAGTACCCATGTGTTCCTAAGGGAATAGAAGTAGAATGGATGTACATCTGTCATTCCACGGTAATGTTGTAAACCTTTGCTGAAATGACACATTGCATGGAAAACACAATGTCCCCAAATTATATCTGTTAAATAATGCTAATGTGGGGAAAGGGAGGCATTTTTAGGGGAGAACCAGTGAGCAGAGAGGGCACTTTGCACAGTCCTCACCTGCCCTTTCTTCCCTGCCACTGTCCCCCTTAAGAAGGACCATGGCTCAGTGGCAGAGCCCTGCTTTGCCTCCGGAAGGTTCCAGGTTCAAGGCCTGGCATCTCCAGGAAGGACCAGAAAAGGTCTTGCCCAAAAGCTGGAGAGACACTGCCATTCTGTATCAACAGAACTGGGCTAAGCAGACCAATGGCGTCCATACCCCACAGCTGCGTTCTAATGCTAGGAAAAACTTGGCTGCCAGAAAACGTGTGTGATTGTGGGGAGCACTGAAAGTGCAGTGCACCCTCCCCTGAAGGTTCGCCTCTGTAAGTAACACACTAATACATGTCTGGGAACACACGTCTAGAATTAATGCTTACTTCGCAGCATCACTTCAAGCATGTGGCTTCAGAAAACAAACACACAGACTCCATTTCTGTGCTGAATGAACTCTCTTTCCAGCCTGTGGGAAGGCTGGTCAGCCTGCTGGCATGCAAAGCCTTCTGGTACTATGTTTAAAGGGCTTTAGAAGCCAAGTGGGTGGCATATAACTTTGAATCAACAAAATAAAGTATCTATCTCTACAGTAAGCACAGAAAGTAATGTAAGTGGTCATGCAGAGTCAAGCTCTCCCTCCCTTTATTTGCTATACTTATCCCACCTTTTTCCCCAATAAGCTCAAGGAAACATTCATGGTCCTGCATTTACCCAGCATATTTTATCCTCACAACGATCCTGGAAGGCAATTTAATCTGTAAGGCAGTGGCTGACCTAACTTCACCCAGTGATTTGCATGGCTGTGGGGATTGAACTTGGGTTTCCCCAGTTTGTCCAACACTTTAAGACAGCCTTGGTGAATGAGCCTGATCTCAGTTGTACCCCAAGACATTTGAAACCACTACACCACCCCAGCAATATGGATTTCTTGGAAAAGACAGGACTGGGAAATTTTCCAATGTGCTCTAAATAATCAGTTCCACAACTTCTTTGTAGTCGCTCCCTGTATATGCTATATCTGTATCTTTTCAGGACAGTTTAATATGTAATTAAATGCTTCTTCAGGAGAAGCATTGTGATGTAGTGGTTAGAGTATTGGACTGGGGATCTGGGAGCTCCAGATTCTAATTCCCACAAAGTGTTGAAGCTCATTAGGTGACTTACAACCAGTCACAGACTCTCAGTCTAACTTACCTCACAAGATGGCTGTTGTAAGGATAATATGGAGAGGGAATGAACCTGATAAGCTGCCTTGAGTGCCTTGCAAGAGGAAGAAGGTATGGTATAACTGTAATGTAATAATAATAATAATAATAATAATATAATTCATTCTTGTTGCATTGAGGTACTTCTCTCAGAACTACAAAACAAAGAATAATCAAAGCCTTGGTTTCAGTTTTGCTACAGTTTGCTGTTGAAGAAAGTTCACAATAGAAAGCAAATGCACCATGTTTAAGTTTGGTCCATGCCCAGCCTGCAGGCAACTGCACTCTGTGCAGAAATGGCTTGCCATGTCTTATTTTGCATTTCCCCATGAGCAACTAAGGTTGTCAATGCTTCCCTTAGAAAAAGAACTTAGAGAAATGCATATCCCATATTTAGCCTATCTAAAATGATTAACTAGAGTATAACAGTTCAGACAATGATTGATAAAAGCAGACATACAAGGTGTGGACAATTTTCCATTTTGGAATATTTTCCCCACCACATAAGCTTTCTTTCTGAGTGCAGTAGTCCTTAACCCTTCACAGGTATGACACTTTCAAAGGGATAAGACTTTTTAATAATCCCATATATGGTCTAAGAACTTTGTGTTCCTGGCAAGTAATAAAATGTCCCACTGTAAAAGGTCTCATATGCACCAGAGAATATACCCAGACATAATATTTGGATTTCTGCCTACAAAAGGGATAGAAGGTTCTTGATTTATTCTTAATAGACTAAAAACTTCCACATTTTGAAAAAGATGAGCAGTTCTGTTAGAGGTCCTTTGCTTATTTCTAATCACCTATCTGAAATGATCAGATGAAGAGCTCCTATTATGCTTGGAAGAAACATTATGACCTCCCCTCCTACCCCAACTGCAATTCTCTCTTTCACTAAAGAATTGGAGACACTACTTACTATACTCTGCTTGCTTTCCTTTCTTTCTTTTTCCTTACAAAGTAAGTATGCTTGCCAACATTTGACAGCACTCATTACTTTGTAAAGTCCACTGGGATAACGTGTGTATAAATTATTCTAGGCTAACCCATGCTCGGATCAAGCCTTGCTCTGTTGCAGTTTGCGCCAAATGATGCAATGAATAATCCAATGTGTTCAGGATTATTTAATGAAGTTTCTATTATGTAATCTGTTTGTAATGCATTGATAGATACTAAACTAGGCTTGGTTGGTCTTTTCGGCTGAACATTTGCTGGGAGCAATTCTTATGAAGCATTTTCTACGTATTCTCACTAAGCTGTGGAGTAAAAAAACGCAAAAGATGAATGGTATTATATTGTAATCCAGTATGAAAACAATAGCCACAATCCCATTTTTGGCTATGGAGGAGGCACACCTATACGATTACAAGTTCTTCTTTTCAGCCCACTGTCAGCAACATGAGAGCTCATTTCTGCATGCAGGTCTAAATTGTTGTGTCACAGACAAAAATCCTCTTCACTATGGGTTGTGCTTAGTGTGAACAAGACATTAGAAAATGGAATAAGCAGAATGGAGGAGAATTGTGCTGTGTCACAACTCACAGAAAGTAATCTCAATCATACATTATTGGAGCTATGCAAGAGGAGAGGAGAGGAGAAAAGAAGAGGTTTCAAGATTCCATTTGTTTGTTTGTTTTTCTGGAAAGCTAGCTCATTTTAAATTTGACATTATTGCATTTTTAATTTTTTTTCTTATCCCTCTTCATCATCATGCATCTTGTCATCCCACTTTTATTAATGCAAAAATGTGGAAGCAGAAGCCTTGGCAAAGTGGTGGTTTAAACTCTCATGAACAGAAACCCTAAATCATTCCTATCTACCACGGTGACTCCAGAAAAAAAAAATGAAGCAGGAGATATGATGCCCCATATATTAAATTCATGATAAAGATATATGTGAACTTTTCATACTCTTGTTTCCATCCCAAGCATTATTTCTCTGAAGTATGCCTGAGTTAACCCTAAAGTGAGTATCTTTCAGATTGGAGCCAGAATTTAATTTACATTTTGATTTTCAGTTGTAACATCCAAAATATCCAAAACTTGCCAAGAGAGATTTCTGGAAGTCTGAAGGCCTGTCCCTTAAAATAGAGGAAACTTTTAAGTAAAGGGCTTCCTCTTTAAAGTAGGACACCTGCTCACATGTGTGTGTGTGTGTGTGTGTGTGTGTGTGTGTGTAAGATAGTTATCAGATCAGTGAGAAGTGTTATAAGAAAGTGGCCCAGAACTTTTGGTTCTAGTAGTTGCCAAATAAATCATTTGTTGTGTTGTTTTTTTCATAAACTAGATTACTACATTCTTTCAAAAGTAACTATCCAAGCTTAGCTTCTGAAGAAGGCTACAAAAATATATAACAATGTAAGTGTTCAAACCTTAATAAAATCTCCAGTAAGATAAGGCCACTTTACCAGGGCTTCTGCTTCCAGATTCTCTTCCCCTCCAACCCAGCTGGCTTCTTTCCTTGTTTTTCTACCTATATATTCCATTATACAGCCACAAGGTTGTGCTGCAGTACTGTATAGTGGAACTGAGAAAAAGCACATGCTTCTCATTCTGCCATCTCCAGATAATACTACACTTTCCAAGGAAATACTTACGTCTCTGGACAGGCCCTGCAGGTTGATGGCATTGTGTAAAGCACTGCAAACTACCACAGGTGAGGAAACCTAAATGCACAATAAATGGTTCAATAGAGAGAGGCCTTTAGTCTAAATTCTGTACAGAGTCATGGAAGTCATGGTGGAAGCCTCTGTTTGCCTAGAAAGGCTCCTTCTCCAAAGGATATAGTGCGAAGAGAGTGCTGCATGGCCTCTCTCACCAAAGGCTAGAGGGAAAAGCTGAATGACAAGGTGCTTGGACAGGTTTGCGCACCTGCGTCCATACTAGCTCCTTGCTCCTTTGGCTAATAAAAGCCGGGAGGGAACTGCCAGGGAGGTGATTAACACTTCTTTGTAGGAGCGGACCCATGTCGCCGGAAACAGGCAGTGGAGAGGCCACTCCTGAAGAAACCCTCTATGAACCCAGAATATCGTAATAATTTTAGGCTGGTGACAAACATCCTGTTCTTGGTCAAAGTTCTCAAGTGGGCAGTGGCCATCCAGCTTCAGGAACTCCTGGATTAGACTGATTATCTGGATCCATTTCAGCCAGAGTTCAGGCCTGGTTTTGGGAAGAAAACATTGGGTAGCTGTGGCAACAACACTTGCTAGTAGTCCACTTTGTGGGCAGGAGGAGGGGCAAACTGGGCTTTCCACCCTTCCTGCACAAGAGCCTTCCTGTGAAACATGCAGTTTGCCTAAATTTGCAAGAGACTTGTGAATTCTCTTTCCAAAGCCCATGTTTTACAACCAAACCAAAAATGTTTATAGATTTATACGAATGGCCATTAATAACACAGCCTGATGTGATAAAACTCTTTGAGTTAACTCAGCAATATGTTGCTGCTGTTAGTCACGAAGTCGTGTCCGACCCATCGCGACCCCATGGACCACATTCCTCCAGGCCTTCCTGTCCTCCACCATCCCCTGGAGTCCACTTAAGCTCATACCAACTGCTTCAGTGACTCCATCCAGCCACCTCATTCTCTGCCGTCCCCCCCTTCTTTTGCCATCTATTGTTCCCAGCATTAGGCTCTTCTCCAGGGAGTCCTTCCTTCTCATTAGGTGGCCAAAGTATTTGAGTTTCATCTTCAGGATCTGGCCTTCTAAAGAGCAGTCAGGGTTGATCTCCTCTAGGACTGACCGGTTTGATCGCCTTGCGGTCCAAGGGACTCGCAGGAGTCTCCTCCAGCACCACAATTCAAATGCCTCGATCCTTTGGTGCTCAGTCTTCCTTATGGTCCAGCTTTCACAGCCATACATGGCCTTAAGCCCAAGTCTGTCCATCACACATGGATCATCAGAAGTGAATGGGTGGGTGGAAGAGCATTGTTTTGCATGCAGATGCCCCCCCCCCAGGTTAAGTTCCTGGCATCTCTTGACAGGGCTAGAAAAGAAGCCACATTAGCAAACCGTGCAAAGCCACTGCTAGTCACCACTGGCAAGACTAGATTAACTGGGCCAACTGCCTGACTGAGCATGAAGCAGCTTCCTGTGATGTGAATCTGCCTTTTCGGGAGTCAATTTAGGCCGAAACTGATATGGTGGGTAGGTCAGAAGGATGAGTGCAGACTATAATTGCCAAGTGTGTAGTGCTCAGCAGTGATCGTTTACTCACAGGGCAGCTCACAGGCCCGGCAGTTCATGAAAATACAGCAGTGAAGGAAATGAGAAAGTGCTTGCTAACATGTTCCTCAGGATTCTAACTGCTAAACTAACCTTGGAAGGGGGACACAGTTGTAAATGACTGTGGTGAGTGATTATATTTGTCCAAATGACAGTGGTACAAAATGGAAGGAAATAGAATTCTTATGTTTTTAATTATCAGTGTATCCACAGGTGATTCCTACATACTCAATGAGAAACCTCTATTCATGCAAAAAAATGTGTATACTGTAGTTCAACATGGCAAGGCTGCATATTATAGCTAATTATGCAGTCTACCAAAATCTTCAGGTTCTTTGATTTATAAACAAGGAAATTAGAACAAAAAAGGGAAACGGGTAGCAAAACTGCTGCATGCATAAGGAGAAACTGATTAGATTGCAATTTCCTCATGTCCATTCACTTTTAAAAGGAGCAATTTCTTCTTCCTCCTCCTCTTCCTCCCTGCTGAGAAGGATTTCAGGCAGGATGCCCTGATTACCTTACTTCAGGGCCTTTACCTGAAGTGATTTCAATTTGTAAGGCATTTCAAAGGTATTTCAGACCTACTCAATGACAAGTGGACAATGGAACATTCTTGAACATTTGTCACAATGGAGTCATTTAGAGTCATATTGAGATCTAAGTATTTCATAGCCTTTTTGTTCTTTACTGGGTTTTTGTAGGGTGGTGGCAGCTTTGTGCTCTCTCCAGTTTTTACTTGGACATGTTGCCATCTTTTTCACCAGCCATTGTAGTTGTGTCTTTGACAATTATCTGCTCTGCATCTATTTTTAGCAGATAGCCTCTGTAAGTTGTACAGAAACCCTTGCATTCATTGGAGGCATGGTGAAGGGAGCATTGAACAACTCATGTCTGGGGATCCCGAGAAACATGCAAAGAAATATTTGTGTGCATACACTATCTAGACTTCCCACCTCTTTGGATGGATGGATGGATGGATGGCTGGATGGAGCACAGGGGCAGGGCAATGGTCATAATCCCATTTCCTCCTCTGCATGTTGACTATACACAAAACAAGAATAATCTTTATCTCCATGGAGAATATCCATCAGTGTCATTCCACCAACTCATACTACTAGCAGAGTGCCAGAATCTATCTGTAATGTAAGCAGTTGCCTACTATGTTTGTTCAACTGGTGGTTGGTATCTGTCCTTGTACACAGTCCAGAACAGTTTCTTCTAGTGCAACTTCATTTAATGGAATGGTACAGTTGGATACTGCCCAATATTGTAAAAACCTTCAACTTTAAGTTTTGTGTAACTCAAGCTTCTGTAGAAGGCATCGCATCAGGTTAAACATTAAGCAATAAAAATCTAGTTAGCTGGCAACCTTTTTCATTAAGAATTTGAAGTAGTCAGTTCTTATTAGCAATTTTCCAGACATGTAGATCCTCTACAGAATGTCCCCACCTCTGTACAAAATACCCAGAAGAGGAAAGAGACCATGCAGTGGCCCTGGCCCTCTCAGATGCCCTGGGTTCAGTGCAACATTTTCAAACAACCCTTGTACATATACAGCTGCATTGCATGAAAACACCCTTTTGCAGTTGCTATGTGAACCCACACACAGGGTCATACATATGCATAACATCAGGGCTTGAGGTCAGAATTTTTCTGCTGCTTCTTTCAGATTTGCACATTTAATGCACATGCAGAGACCATCTGAAGAGAGCTAGAGTGGCACTTTATTTATTTATTTTATTTATTAAGACATTTTTATGCCACCCCATTCGCCGAAGCCTCGGGGCGGCTTACAACATTAAGTTGTAAGCACCCTTAGAACGTATGCGTTCATTGATTACTTCATTAAATTGCCTGTTGTCCCTTTCCCAGGATTCAGCATGGCTAACAGTTCAGAACAAAGCAAACTACATCTAGTAAAAACAAGAAAACCTAAGCAGTGGTGCCATTAGAGTAGGAATTTGGGGTAGATGTCAAGGACCCCACTTAGAGGAATGTGCAGGATAACTCCTGAATACAGCAAGTTTGGCTTACCACTTTCCAAATGAAATCATACATGCCATCTGAAGAATCTCTCCCCAGCCCACCATAGGACTACTAAATCCAGAGTTTGAAATTACTGGACTGCACTGCCAAACTCAACTAAATTAAAGTTACCCAACAACTGTTTAATCCTTGCACAGAAGCAATAGAGAAGAAAGGGGGAACAATCCTTACAGTGTCAGTCTTTTCCTCATCCAGAAGCATTTTTAGCCCACAGCAAGGGATGGGAGGGAAATTGTTTTGGTTCACATTTTAATGCAAAACTATCTAATTCACGCTTCTCAGAACCAATACATGAACTGAACTGAACTTTTCCTCCAGTAGCCACATTAAAAATTGCATACACTGGGCAAAGTGCATACAAAAACACTCATATTCCTGAGAACACCATGCCAAAATGACTTAGAGAAAATTGCTTGGAGAAATGCATATGTTAGGGAAAAGTACATACAAAAATGAATATGTTTGGAGAAATGTGAATGAACATGTATTTACGATTTCATGATAAAGTTAGAAGAATAATAGCAGACCAATGTAAAAATGGGATGGAATAATGCAAGATTAGAACAATGAGAAACTGAGAGGAACCAAAATGGACAATGCGTCTGTCCCTCGCCAGAACTACCTGTAGAAGGAAAAGCTGCTGAGGAAGGAAGGTGTTCCAGGTAAATGAGCTGGCAGGAAAAAAAAGTTAAGCAGTCCTTTCCCTCTTGTTTTAAAAGCAATTCCTGATTCTGTGTTCAGTCTCTTTAAGAGGCAAGCCAGAAGACCCAGTGCTAGCAGGCTATATGACCAAACTAGAAAGAGCAGGTTTCTTGGTTTTTGCTTTTGTTTTGTTTTTTCACAGCAGAAACTCACATGAGTGGCAGGGCCTGCCTAATCTCAGAACAATCTGGGTGTAAATGGACCTGTAACCAGGGACACTTGTTGCCTTTTATTTCCTTTCCTCCCATCCAAGTTTTTTGACCTGACAGAAGTGTGATAAAAGCTGCTTTTTTCACATATGCAATATTTCTCATGGATGGTGAACAGGTGTCCTGCTTTGCAGTGGACAGTCCTCTGTTTTGGGGATTTGGAAGAGGGCAGTGTGCTATTTAAAACTGTCCAGTCCAAGTCTGGTGTGACGTCAAAGAACCATAAGAATGGGGAAGCAACAGCCTTGGACCTGGCCATCAACATACAGCAGGATGAACAGTAATCTCCACAATCATGAAATTTCTTATATTTCTGTTTAAATTACCTTTATTTCTAAATTTGCACCTTTCTATATGAATTTCCATATGCCAGTTTAATGCAAATTGCTTTCCTTTTTTGTCTTCTTTTTTGATGATGAATTTCCTGTTTTCTGGCAATGCATTAAGTTTCCAGGCCCATATCAAGATTGTGCTATGCATGATTACAGTGAAACATTTAGTTTCCCCAATAACCACAGAAAAGATACAGGGGGAATAACACTTCTTCCCCTGCACTGCAGTGGATAATCCTTTCTCTGCCCACTTTTTAACAGAAGATCCTGACACTTGAACCAAGTGTATTTTAACACATCTCCCAATTGTCTGTGTTAACAGCTGATCCTAACAGAATCCCAGCAGTGCATTTAAACTTTATTTCCTAGGTTAATCAGGCTAAAAGAGAGTTTCCCCAAACAGCCAGGTTTCCCCACAGAGGGACAGCATCTTCACACACACACACACACACACACACACACACCCATATTTATTCACCATCACCATCATCAGAAATATTGACCATTGAAAAGGCATGATACTCCAGGTGGGAAAAGGGCCAGGTCTTTTTTCTCTTTTAGTGGCCAGCTTCCCTAAAATACATACATACATGCTGAACAAAAGAGCCATGCAAGCCCCTTCCCCTCTTTTTTTTTTTTTTTTTTTGATCTTTAATCCCTGTTTCCCTGCTAGAATAGCAAAGCCCTCCTGTCTTTCTAATAAATAGCCAGGAAGGCATTCAGTGCTATGTTGCTTTGATCAACACGAGGCTGTCAGGTCCTGCCACTTTTCCCTCCCTTGCTCTTGTTCCTGCCTAACAGTGGAAGTAATACCCCCTGAAAGAAATACCCTAGGTGTCCTGCAAACTATCAATCACTCGCTCTCCCAGTGGCCCACCCTCCCTGCCTGTTCATGACCACCACCCTTCCCCCCCCCTTCCTCCCACTCACTTCTTCTTGCAAACCCTGATTCCATTTGGTAATACAGAATTCAATGAGCCAGCCAGCTTGACCTACTGGGACCCAGCAGTCTGAAGACTCTACCACTCTGGGCAGACAGGGGTAGCAAAAGGCATGGCTGTACTCACTACAACATTCCAAAGTGCTTTTTAAGAATGATGGAGAAAATCGTCACTCCATCAGGTCATTCCTGACATTGTGCAAGATTAAAACAAAACAAAACCTAAACATCATCATTGTTATTAGCCAGCATACCCTAACAAAACCAATTGCTGTCTTTTGCCTCACTGGTCCTTTCCCAGTTTCATTTTTGATGGGATCTTGTAGCATTCGGGTTGAGGAACAAACTCTCTTACAGAGGCAGTGGCTTCCAAGACAGGTTATTCAGCACATCTGAAAGCTGGCTTTTTGTTTACTGCCAAGATTATAAGCAATCTATGTTCTCTCTTATCATAGTGTCAGGCTCTGATGTACAGTTTGCACATGCTATGCAAAGGATATAATTCACAAAGGCAAACAATTATAGTTGACTACACAACACAAGAATTGCTTTTAATGCTTGCCGAGAAAGCAAGCCGCAAAACAGAGAGCTTGCTTGTGTATTTATGTCTGAGGGTGGAAGCTAGGGAAAGTACTATAAAAAAAAAACATTACTGTTTGACAATGCTATCCACACACAAAAATCTTGTTCAAACATCTTTTCCTCTAAGATGGCAGAGACGGCACTTGCATTACGCCCTCTGCGTTGATGTGGATATGTGTTTTTAAAGATCTGCAATGAGTGAATACAGCTTATTGTGCTGGCTGCAAAATGTCAAACTGCAGCGGAAAGAAATACAGCATTGCAGTGGTGATGCGCTGAGGCCCCCGGTAGGAAAGCACAAGCTATTAAGTGGAAAATTCCTGCAGAGGACGTGTTTCCATTTCTAATATGAAGAAAGAGGGTGTTGTTTGAGGCTTGCATGTCTGTGGAAAATACAGAAAACAGGAGAAGAAGATGAGAAAATGACCTCATTGAACTCCAGGAACTTCAGCAGAGATGCCATTTCAACCAGACAACTACATTCTTGGAGTAAACAATAAAATGACCTATGCATTATATAATGGCTTGCAAGATCCCCACTTTAACATACCCTGCAGAAAAGGAGGATAGTTTCTATGGAAGAGCAGGGGGAAAACCCAGTGTATAATAACAGTCAAGGAGAGGCCAAGGGAGTGGGACAGGCCGCAAACAACATGCTTGCATGAGGTTCAGGTTTAATTGCAGTCTAAATACCAGCAGAATGATGGCACTAGTTGTTTAATATAACACCAACTATTTCAGCAGAGCGTGAAGTTTCCATTTCAAAGGCTCCCGGGTGCCTGCAGGAGAAGAACTTAGTTTGAGCAAAGGGGTGTGCATGTGTAAAAGTGGAAGGGGGGGGGGGGGTCTTCTAAAGGCAGTTTAAACGGCAATGCCTGAATCTAGTTAAGGGGGTCCAACCAGTTGCGAGGCCTCCTATGGCGCTGACTCTGAATGCCCCATTTGCCATTTGATGTCAGCTAAACCAATCAAAGGCTATGAGGGGTTTTGCTGTTGTTGTTGCTGTTGTCGCCATCCTTTTACACAGCCTCAACCCTGGTATAGTACAAAAAAGAAAAAGGGATACGCCTCCCATAGAATGTGTGGAGTAGTTTCATTCACTCTGCTGATAGCTGTCAGGGCCTATTTTCAATGAACTGAATATAGCAGGAAAAAATGTTATCAATTGTTGGGATGGCAAAGGCATCATCACTCAGGGCTTACAAGTGCTTTTCTATACATGCACACGCGCACACATACACGCGCGCGCACACAAAATCCCTGTGTGTTGGGGTGGGGGGAGCTAAACAGTGTAAATGTGATTCATGGTGAAGGTACTGAAATACAATTTCCAGATGAGACCTGCTGCATGATCCTTTTCTTAGCTACTGAAATGGAAGAACATTATGGGCTGTTGAAGCACAGGCAATTTAAATCAGGATAAAAATAAGGGCTGCAGAGGGTTCTTGCATCAATGCAAAACTGACCTGAATATGCTACTGATCCATCTAAATTTTTGCTGATGCCAAAATGAGCCAAGGGGCTTAAGCTACTTCAAGCTTGTAAGTATTAACAGGTCTGGACAACTATGTAAATACTGTGTCGTACACAGAGAAGAAATATTAACGAATTCAAAAATGATGCTGGCCTGAAAAATGAGACCTCGTGCCACCAGAAACCACTAAACCGGCTTGTACAGAATAATGACAAAACAGGAACGTGTATAGCAAATACAGCCCAAACGTGCTTCAAAACTCAGGGAGTCCTTCAATAATGGTTTTCCAGATTAATAGTGAATCAAGTGGTGGCAGACTGTACGACATCAGAGTCCAGGTGGGCAATTACATAACTGAGTTCTCCCCCATAATAAAAGATAACTCTAGGAATATGTAAAAGCACTTTTTTAATCTCTCTTTTGCATGTCTGTTGCTACAGCTTAAATACATATCCATGGTTTGATCACCTGCTGCTTAGCACCTAAGTAGAAATACATTTTAACTTTCAGATTTAGGAACATATTTGGGGAGGGGGAATTGAGGGGCTGGGCTCATCATTGATTGCACATCCTCCACTTGGGGAAAAACACGAGGATTGGCATTAGAAGTCCATATGTATTTCATTATTTCTTTCCTGAATATATATGTTGGAAGGCCTAATGTAACATCTGCACATCATACGAAAGTCTACAACAATTTTCTTGTGCATCCACAGACAGTTTCTAAGAGCGACAAATTTCTTGTGAACTTTTAAACAGGAGGAAGTAGGAATTATCCATACAAAGGTTTCTAATGAGATGGTGCTCGCAATGATCTTTAACTGCAAAGAGTTTTAACCAAATCAATGCATACAGAAGGGATATAATTACTTCAGTACCTGTTTCCACCCTGTTCCCTTCTCTCTAGAATCACATATTTCAGTAACACAGTGTTATTTCTGAGATGTGCTGACAAGTCAAAGGTGATGCGGATTTTTTCAAAAAGTGGCACATGTAATGCTAGATATTAAAATAGGTCTTTAATGCTGCATATTAAAATATTTGAGGTATTTGATAACTTGGAAAGTAATTAATGTTCAGTTTTGCAGTTCCTAGTTTAGTCCATTTTAGTCCTCAGCTTAGGTAACATATTTTCCATTCACCTGGCAATCTCTAGACAAAATTGTGATTCTAGCAAACTTTTTTCTAAACAAATATTCCTTTCAGTGATGGAGCATTAGTCTAAACCAGCTACACTGTGGGTAAGCCGCATATGCCCTTTAATACTGCAGTCCAGTTTAAACCTACAACCAAGTGCTGCTTTTCTATAACTCAGCCACTCTCAACCTGAAGCTGCCAGTCAATCCAATTTGTGCAATACTTTTATGATCCATAGAAATGGGCACTAAGACAAAACCAAAGTAACTTATTTTGGCACTCATCATGATTAGTCCTTCTTAGGCTTGGGGTGGATCCTTGACAATGTCAACAAACACAGAGGGAGTAGCTCAACTTCAAAAAAAGCTTAACATTATCAATTGAGGGACTGAACACAAAATATAATTTTTAAACATTTTATTTCCTTTTTAAAACACACACACATATTAATCACTTTGAGACAGCAAAGAAAAACTACAGCACTGCAAAGTGTAAACAAAATGCTGTCCTGAAATAGGTACTGACCAGAGCTGCCCTGAATAGTCTCCAGTTTTTATTTTCAGGCAAAAGTGCCATTTTGGTGCAGTAGCATTTCCCCTCTCCCAAACCCCTTACAAGTGTGAATAGTCTTTGCCCATCTTTTTTTCCTCCTAAGTGAGAGCAAGTGAGGGCAGTGAAAATGACAGAAGGAAGCTTTCTTGCCAGGAGTGCCCGGGTATTGCTGAAGAGTCATCTGGAAGCAGTAATCTCAGTGCAATCAGTACTGCATTTAAAGTGAGAAGTACTTATATGGAAATCAAGCCTTTTTGCCCTGCAGATTTGCAGATTTTATAGGGGTTAGCTGTGTTCTTTCAGAGTCTAAGTAAAAGTAATGGCAATAATGACTTGTGTGCTGGAACACCAATAGGGCCAAACGAATATAAAGCAGGGAAGGGCGACTTGCATGATTTAAGGCTAAATGGCATGAGGGATACTGTGCGGACCTGCCCCCGACCACACTAATTTTCCCCCCAGATATGCTTCCCTGGATTCCCCCCATTTCTCATATCCAGGTTGATTTATGGTCTTCAAGCCCTGCTAAGAAAAATTCTGGAAGAAAAGCAGCCAAGCTGCAGGATTGAGGCCTGGGGATGTGGAGAAGGAAGCGGTTCTGCATCCCTCTCTCACCTGTTCCTTTGCTGTATACACCCACACACAGCTGTCTGGCAATGATGCATATTCCAGAACACAGGTCTGCTGCTGCCACAGCTAGTCAGACCATCTGTGCTGAAGGAAATGCATGTATCTCACTCAAAAATGGCTGGGGGACTGATTCAGTCCAGGGCTTCAGAAGCTATGGGTTGGTGAAATATTCCATGTTTGTAGTAACAGAGCTGTGACACAGTGGATGTGAGATCTGACTTGCTATTTGTAGAACAGCCATTCCCTCCTGTTTACCCCTCTGTGTTCTGGGTGCTCAAGGAAGTATGCTGACATCCATGTCTAAAAGAAAGGTAAAAACATGCTGGAAAGAACACCAGGACCCATTTGTGCATCTTGCTTATGTATTCCCATAAAAGATATCAGGTAGAGGTATTCAGCAATCATATTCATAATCATATATACACATTCTATGTGTGTGTGCATGCAGATGTGTGTGTACGCACAGGCACATGTGTTTAAAATATTCTAAAAATTTTATTAGTGGCATATAAATATATTAAATAATAACTACTAGGTTTTATTTATTTATTTATTTATTTATTTGGAGAACTTCTATGCCGCCCCATTTGCCGAAGCCTCGGGGCGGCTCACAAATACAGACATACAGATGATGCTATAACATAAAAACAACATTTCTACCTGTTATATTTTGTCATGTCAGATAGCAAAAATGATGGGCAGATTATTGTGAGCCTGATGCCATCTGAGCATACGTAATGTAGGGAAGCAGAGAAGCACAGAAAGCTTATATCAAGTCAGAGCATTGTCTGCACTGACTGGAGCTCTTCAGTTTTTCAGACAAGGTCTTTCAGTATCACAGCCACACATGGAAATACCAGAGATTGAACCTGGGGCTTTGTGCATGCAATTCATGCCTCTGCCACTTAGCACGTATGAAGGCCCAGTTCTTGCACTTTCTCCCCTTGGATTGCACTTGTCTGTTTGCATGCATTATTTTAACAATTTAACTATTTATTTCCTGTAAATGTCTTCGATGTTTCTGTAAAAAATATGCACTGTGGCATTAAAAAGTAACAGCCAAAAATAATAAAAGTAATGGAATAATAACCTCAGCATATATGAATTGTCCACACGCAGGTTCCACATCGTACTTTAAATCATCATGTGCACAGTTCCTGTATGTGTGCATGCCTGAGACTGCTACCTCTTGTATAAGAAAACAGTGTGAGAACATTTATACAACCAGCGCACAACTGAAAGGTTGTCTGTTACACTCCATATTATGCCCAGTCCTGATCTGGGAGAGATTTTGCCATGCAAGACCAGTTCTCCCTTGGCAAACAGATTGAGTGCTATGGTTGCTTGCCTGTTTTTAGGATATTGCCCAAACCCAATCACATAATCATTCTTTTCTTTAATTTAGAAGGAAATGCTTCACTGCTCATGAAACTTGTACAACAGCCATCTGTGAGAAGTCACTTGGAGGCTCACTTGACCACCACATCTTACAAGACTTCCATTTTAAGTTGGATATGCTTTGCCCACAAATGTATATAATACACATCTTTTAAAAAATAAAGCAGAAGCCTTTTGCTAAACTGAACTGGTTGAGAATGCTGAGAATGTAGCCTGGTATTATTGACAGAAATCTAGACTGATCAAGCTGCACAAGAGCCCACCAACAGCATCTAATTGCAAAGATTAATGCACACCAAGGCACTCAATCTGCCTTCCTATGGGCTTGGGGAGAAAGAACACATTTCAGCATTCCAGCTATGGTTCCCTTGGCAACATACATAACAACAACCCAATAAAACTCTGGGTTCCTGTTTGTTTAACCCTCCAGGACATTGTCTGAATTGAATGCTTCCCTAAGGAAATATTTCAGGCAGGCAGCTATACACTTAAAACTCAGGAGTTTGGGAGAGGCTATTCTTTTTAAATTTTGGTTTGTGTAAAGGAATTCCAACTGTATAGCACTATGACAGATTCATGCAGATGTTTAATATTATTTCATTCTGAAGTTATGTTAAAGACTCATCTTAACTAGTAACCTTATGGCTTTCTTGCTAACTCTTTGTAACTCCAGACAGCAATTTTCATTCCATTTTCATTCTTGGGCACTAAAACACTCAACCTGGAGCATGGGAAAAATTCTAGACAGTACATGTTCTCTCTTCTCCAGCATGCTGCAGCCAAGCAGACCACACAGTCCACAAGGGACCTTTGCTAGGCTCTGCCTTAAGTATGACAAGTGACAAGTATGGTCCAAAGTGCCATGCGCAACTGGTCTGTTGTTGTTAGTCAAAGTTGTGTCCGACCCATTGAGACCCCATGGACAACATTCCTCCAGGCCTTCCTGCCCTCCACCATCCCCTGGAGTTCACTTAAGCTCACACTGACTGCTTCAGTGACTCCATCTAGCCACCTCCTCCTCTGCCGTCCCCTTCTTCTTTTGCCATCTATTGTTCCCAGCATTAGGCTCTTCTCCAGGGAGTCCTTCCTTCTCATTAGGTGGCCAAAGTATTTGAGTTTCATCTTCAGGATCTGGCCTTCTAAAGAGCAGTCAGGGTTGATCTCCTCTAGGACTGACCAGTTTGATCGCCTTGCAGTCCAAGGGACTCGCAGGAGTTTCCTCCAGCACCACAATTCAAAGGCCTCAATTCTTCGGTGCTCAGCCTTCCTTATGGTCCAACTTTCACAGCTATACACTGCAACTGGGAAAACCATAGTCTTGACTATACGCACTTTTGTTGGCAGGGTGATGTCCCTGCTTTTTAGTATGCTGTCTAGATTTGCCATATCTTTCCTCCCCAGGAGCAAGCGTCTTTTAATTTCTTGGCTGCAGTCCCCATCTGCAGTGATCTTGGAGCCCAGGAAAATAAAATCTGTCACTACCTCCATTTCTTCCCCATCTATTTGCCAGGAAGTGAGAGGACTGGATGCCATGATCTTAGTTTTCTTAATGTTGAGTTTCAAGCCAACTTTTGCACTCTCCTCCTTCACCTGCATCAAGAGGCTCTTTAGTTCCTCTTCACTTTCTGCCATGAAAGTGGTACCATCTGCATATCTGAGGTTGTTGATATTTCTCCGGGCAATCTTAACTCCAACTGGTGATTCATCTAGGCCCGCCTTTCTCATGATGTGCTCTGCATATAAGTTAAATAGGCAGGGTGACAGTATACAGCCTTGCCAAACTCCTTTCTCAATTTTGAACGAATCAGTGGTTCCGTGCCCAGTTCTTACTGTTGCTTCTTGAGCAACTGGTCTACAGGCACTGAAATGCACATGCAGTGCCTGATGTCAGAGTGATTAAGGAAGTTATTTGCCCAGTAACAACACAGCTTGGTGATGATGATGTGTGACTATTTCAACAATGCCCAACACTGGCACATAGATTAGCCTTTATGGTTCTATGGAAGCTGGCTTCTGACCAATGAGCCAGAATAAAACTCCATTTTCACATCTTATTCATCATCTGATGACTGGTGGAGAGCCGACCTGCCCACCTCCTGGTGCTTCTACTCTCAAGCTCCCCAACCACATGCCATAACCTTCTAAAACTCATAGCTAGGACAGAATATCAAAAAGTAAGGGGATTGGAGGAAGGATCATTGTAATTTGAACATCCCTGCATTTCCCAGACATAGTCAGCAGGTGCTCACTGAATGCCTCAATAACCTCCAATCATCCAAAAGCCAACCAGAATGAAATCATCTATAGAGGGTGGAGTATTTTGAGTGAAGTAAAATTGCACCACCCCCTGAACCTTGTCCTTCACACATGATGGAAGACACTTCAAATCAGTGTTCTCAAAGTCCCTGGAAAAGGCTTGATGTCCCAGGAAGAATGTCATTGTTGATGGTACTGAGAAATGCCAGGGAACCAACAGGGTTCTACTCCATGCTCCATTTCTCTGGTGCAAAGCATCCATCAGTGTGACCAAGGCCATTTGTGTCCCATACCTAAGCTGGGGGCTATGGTTTAAACAATTGATACAGTTTTAAAAAATCACAACACAATACAGAAATCACAATACCTTATGTGCATTAAAACCAAGAGGGGGAGTCTTTTCCAGTCTTACCTAGAGATGCTGGGAAATGAAAGTGAGACCTTCTGCATTCAAAGTATGTGCACTGATCTATTGAGCTTTGATCCTTTTTCTCCCCACTCTAAGTGCCTGTATCACATCCTGAGCAATTTTGTTTCCAAAAGTGGGATGATACATAGCAGTTGAAAATGTGGAATAGAGTGGGTAGAGAAGTTCATATGGGGGAGGTGGTTGCTCAAATATCAAGGCCACAAGCTATTTAGAGTTTTATAGCTACCAGCACTTTGAGAACTGACCCTCAATGAACCTTTTCAACATATCCCTTTCCTTGGCTTTACATGTTGAATGGTGTGTCCTTCCAGTCACGTGTGAAGGAAGTGAGTTAAGATTCTTGGTGGATGTTTGTTTCCAGAATCCAGAGGCAGCTTAATTGGAATGGTATTGCAAGAACACAAATATCCTTCCTTCCTTCCTTCCTTCCTTCATTGCTTCCCCCACCCCACTTGTTGCATGTTTGTCATTAATACATGCAACTTTCTTATTGGTAACGAGCCATCACTAAAGTGTTGACCTGTGTGCTCCCAGGTCCCAAAACATGATGACAGAATGATGCAGACCCTTATCCCACAGTCCCTACAGGAGCTATGCTTCTTGACTGAGTTTCAGATATTCCACATGTGGGGGAGTGATCTGATAGTGACAAAGAGGGAAAAGACAGTCATCTGGCGTTTTCTATTGACTGGCTCCAGTAGGAATGTCTAAGTTATTCCTCCTCTTTTGTAGTGTTATTGACTTCTGGTGCTTTTGATTTGCAGTGCTATTGACCTCTGGGCAAGGATAGGATCATGACAAAGCTCTGTTCTTTACCTGCTTACCTGCATCTCTGGTGTTTTGCTTGTGTTGCCTTGCTGGTATCCTTCTAGCATATGGGTCTTCCGACAATAGCTTTCCAGTGCTTCCAATATACTGCAAGACTAGCAAAACCTGATGCTAAAGCCGTTCTTATGTGCAACCCAACCTTAGATCTCACTCTTATTCTCTTTCACTGTATATTTACATGATTGGGTTTTTAGTCTGTGATTGTAGAATATTACAGTGTGTCTTTATAATGTTAAGAAGAATGGGCTAAAACTGGTTCAGTTAGTCAGCTGGCAGAGGAAGAGATGCCTGTCCAGAGATGCTGTGCTGAATCACAGTAAAACATGATCATTTCAGATTAGTAAATAATGTTGTTCTCCTTAAAGATCAGGTTTATTAACAGATAAAATAGCACCATAGCAATCAAATCCTGATGATAAACAGCTATTTCAAAGGTGCTACTAACTGGGTAATTGGAAATGGTACTCCTGTTTCACCTGCATTTCCATATCAGTGCTCCTGTTGCACCAAAATTGATGCAGATGCATGAACACCTCTTGCATGAAAAGCCTGGGGTGCAATCCCAAGCATGTTTCAACAGAAAAAGGTCCTGCATTGCAAGTATCCCCCAGTAATGCTGTCTGGGGGATGCAGGAATTGTAGGAGTTTTTTCTGTTGAGATATACATAGATTGCACCCTATGGGAGCAAGCCACTGGAGATGCCTATAAACCTCTCAAAGAGGATTACAGGCGAGTTATGTGGGCTGCAAGGGGACCTCCTGCCCTGTAATTTAGACAGAAAGGCTTGCACAGCTTGAGTCAGAGAAAGAAGGAGGGCAACATGCCCTGGTTCCTGCCCTTCCCAGCCCAGCAGAACCCCCTTTGCCCTTTCTCTGGGGTCCTCTTTACAACCTGAAACCAGTAGCCTGTGCAGTACTTTCCACATCAGCTGCAAATGTGTGTGTGTGGGATGGGGGGGGGGGTCAGGTGTGGATCCCCAGCTCCAAGCTGAAAGTCCTTTTCTCACCTTGGATAGAAGAATCTGAAGAAATCTATGGCCCTCTAGAGGCTGTAGGATTGCCCTGTTAGAGACCCAGTCCTGCTGTAATGTTTTAAAACCTGTTTGGAAACCTGCAGTATTTTCCTAGAAATTCTGGCATATTAGAATCTAGATGAATTCTGACTCAGGACATATTCACATCTCCAGCTCACACTACACCTGGTCAGGTATAGATTCTGGACTTTTGTGGTTGTTCCAATCAACCTGTACTCTCTGTTAGACCAGTCCTCTGCATCTTCTTGAATCCTGAAAGAAAACTGCAGCCATTACTTTAGCCCTGCTGAGTAAACCTGAAAAGACAATCCACAGAGAGGACACCTGGAAAGGACATTCATGTATCCTTGCTTTCAACAACTTAACAAGACCAGCTCTTTGCCTTCAACCTGTTAGGCACTCACCCCCCCCCCCCGCTTTTTTAAATCATGAAAGATTTTATGATTGGCAACTCTTCTTGCTTACTTCAGCAAGATTATCTCCTCTGATCAGCAGTAGCAGCCGAAGCATCTTTGCATGCACAGGAGCACAGATTCAGAGTATGCTCTCGTATTTAAATATTTGGTGATAATGTAGCATCCCTGCCAGAGTGTAGTTGCTAGGGAATTCTTGTTCCTGAGCCACTCCCTAGTCTAAGATTTAATTAGTATTTCTCTACCTGTGCTTGCTGTGCAGCAGAAAAAAGGAGGATTTTCTCTGACCTTGCTATTTGTGAACAAAAAGGTACTGGAATATAGGGCTGAGCAAATCTGTCAAGCTCAATTTTACTCATATATTCATGCTTCATTGCTTAACTCATTGCATCCCAACCCACTAGATTGTGATTTTTTTAATCCACATGGAAAATTGTACATATTTTAATGCACATTTTTCAAACTATTCTCAGTTTTGTATGCATTTTTTCAAAGATTTGCATTTGTGAATACTTTTTTTTTCAAATGTATGATTTTTCCAATGAATAAAGTATTCTTCTGTGCATTTTCATAAATGCATGCATTTTTCTATGGAGTGTTTCACGTTTATACATTTGATAGGCACTTCTTCAAATATATGCTTTTTTTTTCTTGAAGAGGTGTGAATTGCATTGCAAAAGTATAAATTTCACCAGCAAACTGCATTCCAGTTCCTGTTTATGTTTGGAAACTGCAAAGATTTGCTATATTTATATTAAGATATAAACTAAACGCACTTCTCACCCATCCTTCATAACATGAAAATTGGAAGGGAATGTCTTTGCTCCCACTAGCAAAAGCAATAAAGGTTTCCAGATTCGCTAATATTTCCGAGTAAATGACATGGTTCCATCCATATACTTCAGAGGAGATCCAAGTGTTGGATCTTGAAAGGTGCTTGGTCTAGCAATATTTGCAGCAGAGAACTTCTTCCAGGGCTCCTGTTCATCAGTATAGAGCCTATCCCCAAAAATGACATAAGCACAGAGTTTGTGCAGTCCTTGCACATGGTTTGTGTGGCAGCAATTGGCTCTTCAGTCAAGTGCCTCCTGTCCTGCTGATAAGTAAAGCCTAAGGACCTTGAAGAAGAATACTTCACACAGCACATTCTGCTGGGTTCGGAGTTCCCTACTGAAATCCATTCACAGCTACGGGCAGCAATCACACCCAACTAGTGGGCAGAATTTGGTAGCCGCATTGTTTTGAATGCTTTGCTGTTTTATTGTTGTTTTAATATGTTGTTGGTTTTGTGATGTTTTTATTGTGTTTTTATCTCGTGGTTGTGAGCCACCCAGAGGTGCAGTGGCACAATTGGGTGCCATACAAATGTTTTCGAGACTAAATAAATAAATAATGCTCACCACCAGCAAGCTCAGACTAAGAAATCCAGTAGCAAGATTCAAAGGCCACCCTGTGTGTTTCTATGTAAATTTTGGTCATTTTGTATCAGCTGTCAAAAAAAAAATGTTCAGGGAAGTGTATAGAGCAGCAGCAACTACTTTGCAGCAGGTTGCACCAAATGGAGATGAGAAGCATGGACATACCATCATCTCTCCTGAAAGACCAGCTTCACTAAGCTGGTGGGTTCATGTTTTTCCTTTTCCTTTTCCATCCCCATCCCCCTTTTCTTTTGTATATTATCTTTCAGATTGTAAGCTTGCAGACAAGTGCTTTCTTGATTTCACTTATTATAGGAAAGCCATATTGGGAAACTATTTGCCTAAAGTGTGGTAGAAGCAAACAAACAATACACATACAGTTAAAATATGAATAATACAAATCCAACCATCGTAAAACACAAGAATTAAAATAAAAAATGTTGTCAGATTTTAGCTTTTCCCTTAGTTCAGCCAATCCCCATAGTTTCAGACTGTAATCTCAAGGAAACAGAAATCATATGTTCCTCCCATGTTTTATTATCAACAGAATGTGATATCAAAGAAATAGGTAGATGTTATCTAAAATAATTGCAAAAAGCATCCGTACAGACATGAAGTTTACTAATAAGCTAACGGCTTCTTCTTACCTTGCTTCCAATGCTATTGTGTATGGAGAGGAATTGTGGAAGCAAAGTCTGCTACAATCTAGATTCAGAGCTTCCAGGTCGTTGCACAAGCTCTATCTTTATATATACCTGACAATAAAATGGTGTGTAGTAGAACTAGCAGCAGAACCTTAAAGAACCATTGAGAGGAAATGCTCAACAATAGCTATTTGTTACAGTCCTTACACACTAGTTCTTACACATCTGGCATCTTCTGGACAGCTGTTTGACTGCAGCTTAGCATTGAGTGTGAGTAGTTGTTACTTCTCACATTCATATATTTATTTATTTAAATTTTTAATATGCCATCTTTCACTATTGCGTCTCAGGACGGCTTACAGATTAAAACCAATAATAATAAAAACAATCAATAAAACAGTACAATAAAATTACCAAACACCAATACGAATAAATTGAATCAGAACAAAGCAAAAGCGACTATGAATCAATAAAAATGCTAATTTTAAAAATAACAATTAAAGGAAAAGATGTCATCTGTGTTGGCAAGTAAGCCAAGTTGCCCCAGCATTGCACCAGCAGCCGAGAATCGGATAACAGTGCACACAGGGGCCATAAGCATGCTCGGAAAGGAGTAGCGGTGCCAGGTGATGACGTCACAAGCCACGACACATTAGTCATGACTCGTCTGAGCTTTTGCATGGCTGATTAGTGCACTGCCATACTGGCTGTTTTCAGGTTGTATTGCAGTGTTGGAATTTTGTGATAAATAAGTGGGTTTTGGGTTGCAGTTTGGGCACTCAGTCTCTAAAAGGTTCACCATCACTGTGTTAGGGTTAGAAAAACGAAGTGTCCTGGCATGATTTTGATGGTTGGAATGTGTTTCGAATGAGCAGAAAGGATGAGCTGCTCAGAAAAAGCTACTCAAGGAAGGCTTTGTCAAAATCGCATTATTTTCAATGGAACTTTAGCCCTATATTAGGGTTAGGGGTGTTCACCAAGGCAGAGTTAGGGTTAGAAAAATGAGGTGTCTGGGCATGATCTCGATGCTTGGAATGTGTTTAGAAGGGGCAGAAATGATGAGCTGTGCAGAAAAAGCTACTCAAGGAAATGTTTTTCAAAATCGCATTATTTTCAATGGAATTTCAGCCCTATATTAAGGTTAGGGGAGTGCACCAGGGTAGGGTTGGGCCAATGGTGGCAAACCTATGGCATGCATGCCACAATGGGCACACAGAGCCCTCTCTGTCAGCATGTGAGCCAAGTCACGCCAGCATTGCCCCAGCAGCTGAGCATTGGATAACAGCGCATATAGGGGCCATTGCCAGGCAATGACATCACATGCCATGACTCATTAGCCACGACTCGTCCGAGTTTTTGCATGGCTAGTCAGTGCGCTGCCAAGGGGGGAGAGAGAGAGAGAGAGAGAGAGAGAGAGAGAGAGAGAGAGAGAGAGAGAGAGAGAGATATATATATATATATATATATATATATATTTGCTTGGACTGGCTGTGAGTTGTTTTTTTAAACCAAAACCTCAGTTTTCAGGTTTTATTGTAGTGTTGGCACTTTGCGATAAATAAGTGGGGTTTAGGTTCCAGTTTGGGTACTCAGTCTCACTGGAATTTAGGCTCAGCACCAGGTGGACCTCCCTGTGGAGCGTATTCCATAATCTGGGCGCCACCACAACTTATAAAGCAACTTAGCAGGAAAACAATTTTAAAATGTGAACACAAAACAGAATAAGCTAGATTTTTGGGGTTAGGGTTTGGTGCAAGGTTAATGGCAGGCCAGAGAGGAAGCAGAAACATCCCCTCACTGAACTATTTGTACCTTAATGACAACATTTTAATCCCTGCTAGCTTTCACTTCTACCACTATCTCAGAAAAGGACTAATGTATTGGTATATGCAAATATAATTAAATATCATCTGTAGTTGATGACTGCTTGATTGATTGAAGGAATAATAATAGCCCATTGCTGTTCTTTGCAGGTGCAACAGTACATGTATATATTTACTCAGATATTATGGTGCTCAGTCAAGTTTACTCCATGTAAACTACTACTACTACTACTACTGGAATTGCAGCCATGTGAACCTATTAGCATTGTGGCAGTCCTTTCAGGTTGCTGCCCACCTTTGCAATTCCTTTGCCCTTCAAAGCCGACAGCAGGGCTAGGGAATAACAGAGCTGATCTGGGCATCTTCTGACTTCCTCAAGACAGGACTCTGAGCCCTTCTAGCAAAATCCAGCTGCTGGGGATGGGGTCAGGGCTGGAGTGCCTGTGGGATTGCACGGATGCTGAGTTCTCCCTACACTGCCTACCAAATGCCTCCTTTTTGACCTCTATAAAGTAATCCAAAATTACTTCAGGAGGGCAGGGAGAGGAGCAGATCTTGAAGGCCACCTGCTGAAGTCATAGTGGTACCCTGAGAAATCCTAACCCCCTGGGAAACATTCCTGGGGCCTTAGGATGGTATCCTTAACTGGTTAAAATGCAGGTGGCTAATGTACTGTTTTGTTTTTGTTTTTAATCAGTTGAGGACCAAGAAAGGAGTAATTTTCAATTTCATTCACTAATTAAAATGATTCAATCAAGGTTTCTGACCTATACAAAAAGAATAAATTCAGGGGAGGGGGTTGCTTAGCATAAAAGGTTAAAAGCAGGTGACAGGTAGATCCCTGTGAGCCTTGCATTATTCTCTGCTTCATTGGTGAAGTGGGTGCCTACAGAACTATAAATTCCAGGAGAGAGGAACTTGCTGTTTCAAGAGAAAATGCATGGATGCAAGATAGTATTTAACAAATAAAAATGCTGCTGATATTTAAAATCATTACAGAGAGGAAATTATGAGTGTCATTATGTCATCATCAGCAATTTTCAAGTAGGAAAACGCATTAATGCTGATCAAAATCAATCATTTGTGTCAAGAGACTGCACTTATCAACTTCTGTTCCTGGAAATACACCAACAGAAATGATAATATTCTTTTAAAATGTATCTATAAATATTTCTAAACAGATAGGTGAGTAAAGGGCATAGCTGGAGTCCAGCAGATCCAGGTCCTGCCCTGTTCTATAGAAAGAAATCTTAATCATGTACAGTTAGGGTGTACACATGGGAACGTATTTGTCCAGAGGAACCCCTTTGTGAGCATCAGATTTGCTAAATCA
This sequence comes from Varanus komodoensis, assembly GCF_004798865.1. NCBI lineage: Eukaryota > Metazoa > Chordata > Lepidosauria > Squamata > Varanidae > Varanus > Varanus komodoensis. The sequence continues at coordinate 7,714,801 of NW_025335661.1, forward strand.
CAGCAGTAATCATAATTGTCAAATAAAGTATTGGGAATTTCATCCAGTTTCATTTAACTTGTAATTCAAATGTCCCTGTGGGTGGAGAAAAGCTCATGAAGAAAAGCTAACAAAGACAACATTCAGGCTGCATTATTTAGAAAAGGTACCGTCAGACTTAAGCCAAAGCACTGAAAAACCACTTACCTTTTAACTCCTGTCACTGTGTGGAAGAGTACAAGAACTTAATGTCTTGGTTTGCCACAAATGTGGATCTTACAGATGACAAAGTATGCTACATAAAGGGCATCACTTTCCAGTACTGAGTCTATTATCCACTAATTTATGAACCTTAATCTACAGAGTTCTGACTTTGTAGAATAGTGTAACAGTGATACTCAAAAATCTGGGTAGGTTAAAAAAGAACTCAAGATTTTATTTAAGTGTCATTTTAATTGTTAATAGTATTTGCTTATTTTATCTGGCCAGGGCGACTTATTTTATATTGTTACTTATTTTATATTGTTATTTTTTGTATTTTAACTTTATGTTGTGAGCCGCCCCGAGGCTTCAGCGAATGGAGCAGCATAGAAATGTTTTAATAAATAAATAAAAAGTTTGTCTTTACTCTTTACATACACACACACACAGAGCATCCCGGCCAACTTGTCCATTCCCACAGATGTACCTGATCCCAGTGTAATTACTTTAAACTGGTTCGGATGGATTATGTGTCTCATCTGACATGATTGCCTCCCTGCATTTTGCTAGGATAGTCATGATGTAGCTCAAATATACAAATCCAGAATATTACCATGTGTGCCTGGGCAGGGGAAGGAGAAAAGGAAAAGCTGCATAAGCATTAAGGGGACACAGCAGCTTACTATAAGAGGGATCCATCTGCTCTGGACAATTTCAGGACAATAAGTCTGCCAGAAAAAGACATTCAACTCCTAATCCATCCCTACCTAGCTGAGCATACATTCGAACCAATCCAACCGAAATCTCACTTTCAGATGAACACATGAAAAGCAAGACCTCTAAGGACTAAGCACTCAAGGCCCTGGGCCTGTCATTTTTTATTTTTCCTACGCTTAACTTTGAAAAACCATTCTCTTTCTGCTCAGAATATGAAGAACTTTGCAAATTTAGATACAACTGTATCAATCCCCAGATGCGACCCTACTCTCCAGATCATCTGGAATATAGTGTGCTTTTGCTCTGCTGCCTAGATCTAATGGGGATCTCTTTTTTTCTGATAGATAGGTTCTTCACCTTTTTAACAGCTCTCTGGCAAGCAGGCCAGCACGGATTGATGATAATTCTGTCTCAGTGTTGGACTTGGCTTTGGGAGAGCTGGTTTTTAGCCATGAAGGGTGACTTTAGGCCAATCACAGACTCTCATCCTAACCTACCACACAAGGTTGTTGTGATGATAAGATGGAGAAGAGAAACCTGTAGGTCACCTTGGATCCTTTGCAAGAGAAGGAAAGGTGAGGTATAAATGCAAAGTAGTAATAGTGGTAGTATAAGATTTTATCAGCATTCACAAAATTCTTCATGTTCGGAAGACAAAAAAATCCAGATTTTAAAAGATATGATGCTGGAAAAAATCAAATTGACAGATCCCTAAATGAAGATTCTTTTCTCTTCCAAGACCAGATCATGTCTCCCACCCCCCAAGTTCTGCCTCATCCTTGAGAACTAGAAAGTCTGAAAGAAGCAGTTGTTTAGTCCTGCTCCTCCTCTTCCTCCTTCTCCTCTTCTGAGTCTGTCCTGGTTTCTTGAGCACTGACACTCAGGCATGGGTGTGCATGAAAGTCGAAGTGCAAAGGAGACCAATTCCCTGGAAGATCCCTAGAGCAAGAGGTACCTGGCCAATATCTTTACATCTGATGATGCCGGGTGGAGTGATACCCTTCATCTGGCCAGTGTCAGAGAGATGAAACAAAATAGTATTTTGAAAGCAATTAAAAATCCTTAGGCTAAAACAGAAAACAGTATGGAATTATATTGTGGATTAAAATATACAAAACTGGCATTTCATTTATTTATTACTGACATTGACTGAAAATAGACCGATTCACCTATCTTTAAATGTGGCCTCTGGCTTTTCAAGGTAGTCTATCTGTGCGGCTTTAATTTGGTTCTTAGAGCTATCTTTGGCATGCTAGTTTTAGGTTAATGCGCTTCTTTAATAATATTTTGGTGTGCTTAAGCACAACCATTGCAATCTGCTTCTTCCCTACCGCCTTCCTCAACACCCCAATGCATGGCCTCACTATGAAGGAATGCATTCATTTTAGGATGTGTACAGTGATGTCAGGAGACAAAACGTGAAGGATGAGAACTGTCCAGGGAAACCCTTTTATAAAATAGGGAATCCTAAAAATCCCTATGAATATAGGGACAAATATATTCTTCCTCCATAAATATGCATCGATACAGACAAAATGCAAGGCACTGAGTTGGATACTCAGGACCACCCATCTTTCTTTGTGAAGTGCTTTGAGCCATTGTGTTTACTTTACAGTAAAACCATGCCAAACCTCTTGATGTGTTTCAGGAATGTATTTATTCCAGTTAGGTTTTCAGATGCCCTTTTAAGCTGCTAGCAATCTGATTAGTTGGGTTTTTAAAAAGGCACCCAGCATCCAAAAGCCTCTGGGTCCATAGAGATAATTAAAACACATTTAATTAATAATTAACACATTGCAACATAAGCCCATTGCTTTATTATATCAAAACTAAATTGTAGTGATACTAATAGTAAATAAGATTATGAAGAGGTAATCCTTAACTGGAGCTGTCACATTCCTGGCAAGATTCTTTTGAGATTGCAAAACCTCCCAGCCAGAAAAGGGATACTGCTTGAGTTAATATCTAGCTGAATTTGCCATGATGTGGCTCTGTGCTAGTACGGGAGAAACTGATTCCATCAGTGTAATTTTGTGAATTGCATTTTAGAGTTAGAAGTGCCTTGGACATTTTTCCTCCAAACTTCTGGATGCTGGAATTTCACATTAGCTGGTTATTTTTCCAGTGCTGAATAAGTTTAGTGATGGATTAGATAGATAGATAGATAGATAGATAGATAGATAGATAGATAAGGATGAATTCATTCCATATATATACTTTCCATTTAGGTAAACTCTTCTCCCCTCTCTGTATATGGTGGCTCTCCATGTGGTAGATTCATTATTAGAAACTGCCATTGCATTTATATTCAGATGCTCCATTCCATCATCAGTCACTAGGGGTAGAAAGGGATCTCCACATGAGGATTAATATTTGTTAATGATCAAATAGCCAGATTTTAAGAAGTACACAGAATACCATGCTGGTTTTTTTGCGATTGTTTGTTTTCTCATTTAAGGTGCGGTACATTATTTATTGATTGATATCTGTGGCTTTATCTTTATGCATAAATGGGAGAGAAACTGTCTGAGAAATAGTTTATGGCTAGATCCTGTGACCCACGCTGGATACTGACTATGCAATCAGAAAACAAATTCCTCTCAAGCCAACGTCTTCCTGGAGAAGGTCTCCTTGAATGGAAAGAACCTCGCCACCACTGCCACCACCACCTTTTTTCACTACTGTTAGTTCCATAGCTTTGTCTTTAGGAGACTTGGGTGTCTTGCAGGCAGCTCATTAATTTGCTGGGTGTTATCCTGCAACTGTTGTCTTTCTGATGCTGGCCCCATCACTTTATGCTGATGTCCCAGTTCCATAGGTAAGAACACACATGAGAGATAACCACTGCCTCATTACAAGGCTGGAGCTACTTTGTGGAAGTTCATGGATCCATTTGGGAGACTGTGAAGGGTTTGCATTCTAGCATCTTCCTAGGAGCTTCTAGTTTCGGAAGGGTTGGAGAAAAAGTATGGCAGATTGATTACTGCCATGCCCTTTTCTCAGACAAAGTACTGGTCCATACATAGCAATGCTCATGGACTGATAGGAAGGAGTTATGACAAGAAGCATATGCTCACTGCTGAAATAGCAGCCTATTGATGGTTCCCATTTCAAATTCTTATACCCTGCTGAGAAAAGTTCATATACTCAAAGCTATGGTCTTCCCAGCTGTAATGTACAGCTGTGAGAGTTGGACCATAAGGAAAACTGAGCACTGAAGAATTGATGCCTTTAAGTTGTGGTGCTGGAGAAGACTCCTGAGAGTCCCTTGGACTGCAAAGAAATCAAATCATACAATATTAAAGGAAATCAACCCTGACTGTTCTTTAGATGCTGAAGGTGAAACAATACTTTGGCCACCTAATGAAAAGGAAGGACTCATTGGAGAAGACCCTGATGCTAGGAATGACTGAAGGCAAAAGGAGAAGGAGATGGCAGAGGTTGAGGTGGCTAGATGGGGTCACTGGGGCAGTCGGTGTGGGCTTGGGTGGACTCTGAGGAATGGTGTATGACAGGAGAGCCTGGAGGAATGCTGTCCATGGGGTCATAAAGGGTCGGATATGACTTAGCAACTAAAGAACAATAACCTCTTCATTACACCTGAAAGCATTAGTTTATTAGGAAACAATTTTGTATTTCTTTATAGCTTCTTTAAAAGGTATGATAATGTCATGCACTCAGTTGTGATGCTTACCTGCAATGAAAGACTTACTAAGGTTCCTGTGGTTGGCTTGCTGACTTGGTTTTCCCCCAACAGCTGATTCCTATGCCCTCACAGAGACCACTGGTACCGCTGGTGGACTTGCAGGCCAGCATTTTACATTGTCCATAGTCTGGAGCAATGCTACATCAGACTCACAAGCTACTATGGAAGATTTAACAATAGCAGGCTGCAACTGCCATTAGGGGGCACTGGAGTCGCCAGGTTTCCTGGGGGACACTTATCTGAGGGTTGACTCGAATATGGAACCAGTACATGTTGTTTTTTCCTATTCAGTTTCTGTCTTCCACCTTCAAATGCTATTGACCTAATAGCAGAAGACTGTAACATGTCAGAAACACAGACCTTTAAAACATTGCCAGATTATTGGGAATGGCTGTTAGAAGCTATGTTTAAATGCAGTTCTTTATCCCCTAAACAAGGAAATAATTCTGCTGTAATTCTACTCACATGCAAAACAACCCACCCTTGTCTGGACACATTCTTCCTGCTTGATTTTTTAAAAAGCTAACTAACAACTGGAACTTGATCTTCACATAATTCAGGAAATGTGCAATCATTATAACTCTGACAATCCTAAAATGCAACTTGTGAATAGCTCTCATGAAGCTCAGGAAATTTTACAGGCAGCAGCTGTGTAATGCTTCTAACTGATTTTTATATTACAAAAACATACAGTCTCCCATTGCAATTTTAGCTATCTTTATGTGTTTTTATTATTAAAATTTGCATTATTTACATAGTTAACATTATGAATAAAACCATAGCCAAAACATCGTTCATGTGGCCAATCTGGAAAATCAAAGTCACACAGAGTACAGCTAGAAGGCCACAGTGGCAAGCCCTGCTTCATCATACACTAATTCCACCAGTTGTGTAAACAGAATCTTAATGCATATAAATAGTAGGTTTGTCCGCTCATCATGTCTTTTCATTTACAATACATATTCTGCTTTTACAAAAATATAACTTAAATATATTAAGCATTTAAATCAATACAATACTGAAGTATGAATGAGATCACAAAGAAAATTGCATGGCGGCAAACATTAAAGCTATATCAGATTGCACTCATAAAACAAAAGCAACCCACACCTCAAGCAGGATCAAATCAACCTTCTTGAGGATAATGCTGGGGTCTGGTGAATTTCCCTAGGGAAAGTATTCTACAAGGTTTGTGCCACGACTAAAACAACCTTACTTCTAGTAGACATTCACCTGCCAAAATCAGTCACTGAGTTACCTGGAGAAGGGCCTCAGATACTGAAGGGAAGACATGGGAGCAGTGAACTCTTTATGGTTTCCATGACATCTGTGACATGCATAGAGCTTACAAATGTTTATGCATGTTTATCACATTTATGCATGATTTGTGCATGTGAACATGTGGGTTGGGGGACAGCTTCATGTCACAATCCTATTCTGCACTATGTTGTGGTTTCAATTTATCTAGATTGGTGGTAAGAAGACCACATACAAATCTTCATTAATATATATAATTGCCCGTTAGATGTCTTCATATCCTGTTGCAATTTTTGAGGAAAGACAAATACTGATAAACAGAATCATTTTCTTCTTTTCATTCATTTCATTCTTTCACTTTTAAGTGCCTAGCCAGTTTGGCTGGTCTAGCATAATTTAAAGTGTACTCCTATTCAGTGACACTGAAATTTTAATCCAACCTTTAATATTTTGTGTATAGGATTCTGGCAGAAGTAATCAGAATTGGTGCCAAGAGTAGACATGGCTGAGCACCTGCTGAGGGTCCACACCTTAGCAAGCCCCACCTCCAAAAGCCTGGAGTGGCTCCTTCTCCTCATTCTTAATGCCCTAATAATAAATTCTGCATGTTCAGTTGCCTCTTGCTCAGACAAGTGTGATAGTAAGAAGAGGGGTCACTAGAAGCCCCTGAATATGATCGCTGGGCATGTGCCTTCCAACTAGGCAATAGTAGGAAAGAGCTAAGAAACAGCGACAGCAGCTAGTGACAGTAGCAGTGAGAAGGAAGAATTGCTGAGGAAGGAGAGCCACCAAGTCTTGCCCAGGGACTTCAGGAACCTGCAGCCTCTGCTGGCAATAATCATACGCTAGCTGTTTCTAACTCACTAGCCTAATGGTGCTGAATTTCCTCAAAATGATGTCTATTTTCATGGGTTCTACTGCCATATTGAAGTTGGTATATTTAATGGGAGAATGAGTTCCATTGAGTCGCACAGCTGGAATTTCAATGGCCTATTTGAAAGCATGATAGAAAAAAGTGGTTTTTGTTTTGTTTTTTTACATAAATGCAAGCAAAAATTAAGCTAGAAAGATTCCTTTGAGTCAGTTCTAGGAATAGTGCACCCAAATCCAGTTATTCATTGTACTCAGATGTGTGTGTGCAGATCTCTGGCATCAGCAGGGTTCTCTAATTTAAACCTGCCCAGTACACACAAACAAATGCAAATGAAGATTGTCTGCCAACATTCAAATGAATGGGGAAGTCATTCCAGATGGGGTGTTCCAACACTTACTGAAGTTCATGAACCTGCAATAAATCACTACCCAGTCCTTACAACAACATGCAGCCCCGCAGGCAGTTGTTGGGGTCCAAACAAGATTCCCCCACATTCACCCTGTGCCCCAGTCTTTTTTTCTCCATTTTTGGCCAGTGTCCATTGTCCAACAGCAGCACTACAACAGGCAATGTGGGACAATAAAATGATGGTCACCAGTTATAAACCAGCAGGGGAAATGCCCTGATGGGCTTAGGAGCCACTGCAGGGCATTAGGTAAGGGGATTTCCGGGCCATGTCTGTCACTAGATCCAGATGATGGGCATCCCCTAGATCTTGAACAATCTGCACCTGAGTAAAAAAGGGGGGGGGATCAGATTACAGCAGCTACACACAGACCCCATCCTGACTGGATCACTATGGAGTCTATGTTAGGATACATCATGTTAATTAGAAAAGTATTCTAAGTAAGCAAATTGGTAAAAAGAGCCTTCATACAAACAAATTATGTCATAATTGAATACAAAAATTGAAAATGCAATTAGTATTGTTGACTGTACCACCCTGCGCTTAGATAGTTTGTTTGTTTGTTTATTTATGAATCTGTATGCTGCTCACTTATCCAAATGGATTCTTTAGGCAGCTTACAGTAAAATACTAAAAATAACAATAAAATCAATTAAAATCACTATGAAAAGATGAAAAAATAAATATCAAAATATACCAAGTAAGCAGAAAAAAAGCTGTCAAAAGTAAATAACCAATTTAAGCTTGTCCTTGAAAGTGTTAAGAGAAAAGAAACTTCACTTGGCACCAATTTATTTGGGGAGCCTGTTCCATTGTTGAGGGGCAGCCACCAAGAAGGTTCTTCTATTTACCACCCCCTTTGTCTCCTTAAGGGACAGCTTTTTTTAGGACTTCCTGCCCAGATCTTAATGGGCAGGTGGGTATATATGGCAGCAGATGGTCCTTTAGATAGCCAGGTTCTAAACCATTTAGGCTATTTATTTATTTATTTAAGATATTTGTATGCTGTCCTTTGCGAAAGCCTCAGGATGGCTTACACAAATAAAATTCAATACATAACAGTATAACATAAATAAATTAATGACCCACTCTGGCTGCAATTAAAATATGGTAATCAAATTCAATATTGAAACTTGTTAAAATATTGATTAAATAAAAAGGTCTTAACCTGAGGCCGAAAAACATGATGGCGCCAGGCAGACCTCTCTGGGGAGCGCATTCCATTGACGGGGCGCCACCGCAGAGAAGGCCCTCCTCTGGGTACTCTGTCTCCTAATATCTTTCACAGAGTGTTCCCGGAGGAGGGCTTCTGCTGCTGATCTCAGGGGGCAGGAGGGCAAATAGGGAAGAAGGCATTCCTTTAGGTATCCTGGTCCCAAACCGTTTAGGGCTTTACAGGTAATAACCAGCACCTTGAATTGAGCCCACACTTTGATGGGAAGCCAATGGAGTTGACAGAGGACTGGGGTTATATGAGAATAATGCCCAGTCCCCAACAGCATCCTGGCAGCTCTATTTTGAAACATCTGAAGTATGTCAAGTGCTTGTCTTAAATGTCAAGACAAGCATTTTATATTGGGCCTGGGCTACAAGTGGCAACTAGTGCAATTTATATAAAACCGGTGTTATATGGTTCCATGTATTTGATAATAAACAGAGCGGTGCACTAGCATGTGTTCAATGACATTTGAAGTGCTTTCATGCTTAACAGGTAAAAATGTCCCATTTGTTCATTTAAAAATGATTGGTAAATAATTTGGAATGGTATCATTAACCCAGAATAAGAGTGGAGGAAATCTAAGTGCAATAATCTTCACAGACAATTGCCCTAAATTGAACCCATTACTTGCAATTAGAAATGTTTATGGGTTGGGTCCAGACGAAGAGTATTACAACTCTGAGCATGCCCCAACCAGCACAACTGGGCAATGTTAGGAGTTGTGAGATTCCTTTCCATCTAAATATGCATAGGATTGCACCTTACCATAATCACTCTTTGATATGTTCTAAAATCAGTGGGACTAAAGCATGACCAAGTTTGGCTCCAACCCTACCTTTCAAAGCTGTATATCTTTCTACATGTAAAATGAGCCTGTCTCATCACATATATGTTGACCGTTCATAGCTGTGATGCACACTTTTATTCTTCCAGTTGCAGTATCCAACAAAAATTATAAACCAAGAAATTTCCTGAAGGTATTATAAATGTGTTACAGCCTCACCCTCATTTCTGCTTCAAATTTCTCTGGACCTTGCTGGTTCTGTTAATGCACCTAAGTATTTCCTATACATTTTAAGACTTTCTTTAGTAGGTTCAATTATAATAGCACTCCAGTAACCAAAGGTCACACATTACTTGTGTCAAGTGCCCTCTCCATATTACATTTATCCCCTTAGTTAGGGAGCATTCCAAATAACTTAAATCTCATATGCATCACTAAGTCAGAACTACTATGAAAACAAATAGCTCTAAGTAGTTTCTTTTGTTTCTGAAGAACTTTTTTTTAGAAACCCACACTGACAAACACTATTTTAAAACTCCATGGTAGACCCAGTCCAGAAGGTCACATCACTTAAACCAGGATACTTTTCTCAAGTGATCATTACAATCATATGATATCAGCTGGAGAGAAAGGGAAAACAGTTTGGCTATATAACTATGTTCCCGAACTAAGAAATTGATGATATATTTCTTACTTTCAAATGCATAAAATGACAATGGAATTTTCTAAAAAATGATGGAACCATCTCAAGTTGGAGGAGCAATGCACTAAAATAAAGGAAATTTAGGATGCAAGATGGAGTCCTCCCCACTATGACTTATCACAACTGGATGATGTACTTGGTTCCTCCCACCTGTGATGCATTATGGACAAATATTGGCATTTTGAGCCTTACTGCTGAAGCTCTCTTCTTTTGCAAATTTAAACCAGAGTCACAAGAGTAAATGAGCCGAGTATAAAAGTAAAACCTGGACATAAAATGGTAGCTTCGAATTATTTGAAAACAGGATGGACCCTGACATATCACCAAAACAGCAGATGAGATTTTGTACACATATTTGTGCAATAAAATGTATTTGCATATGTAAATACATAATATATGCATACATGCATACTTAGGAAGAATTACAATAATTGAAATAGAAGCCAAAATAGAAATACAGTAGACCTCAGCATACCATGTAAGATTGGGACCAGGTGACCTCAGGGTATCAACTTTAGAGCTGTCTTTGCTTTCTGTACTTTTTTCCCCTTTTTAATAACATATTGGGAAAGAGGCAACAGTGAACCCCTCCATCTGGCACCATACTTGCCCCACAGTGCTTTCAACAGAGGATGCTTCCTGGTAGTGTAGTGATAATTCAGGTGTGCTTTTGGGGTCGATGAATATCTGCATCCACTGGTATACTGTTTTAGACGCCTTCTCCTTACAAAGCATCTTGAAGGATGCCTTGTCATGACATAGCACATTTCCTTAGATGTATTGTGGAATTAAACTTGAAGGGGAGTCCTGCTACTTCTCTCCCAAAGTTATGGTACTTGCTTAAATAAAGAAAAACAGTGTGAGGAGATGAACCTGGTTGGTGTCATCTACAGAAAGGTAAGTTACTAAGAGTCACCGTGGTGTGATAGTTAGTGTTGAACTGGGGACTCAGGAAATCTGGGTTTTAGCTTCTACACAGCCATAAAGCTAAATGGATGACTTTTGGACCAGTCCAGTCCCTTACTCATAACCTATCTGCCTCATGGGGTTGCTTGAGTGAAAGAGGTCTATGGTAGGGTTCCTGGCAAGAGGAAAAAAGTAAGGGTATAAATACAACATAATCCTAAAAATCATAACAATAATCGTAATAATCAAATAATAGTTTCCTGCTCAAAATCCAGAATATTACCAGCTTCCCTGTAAGTAGCTGAAAATCACTCCCACCTGCCAGAATAGGGGCAAATGATCCCATAAAACTTGGAAATAATATTTTGCCTGCACTCTAACAGAAATGGTTTATCCTCTAAAGTAGAGTGCAAGAAGTTAAGATATGGAAGGACTAGAAATCCTGTGTCAATTCAGATACATACATGCACTCAACATGAAGAGAAAGTTTTTATTATCCCCCATACAATTTACAAATATTTAACTTATGGAAGGGAAAGTGTTCAGGGCTTTAAAAATAGCTCTTTCTAGCTAGGCCACTGTGTAGAAGCAGATATTTGGAAGCCTTCTAAACAAAATGTCTTCACTGAGCTTTTCCAGCCCTTCTGTACTTAAAGGACCATAAGCCCAGGTTGCATGTATATAGGCACACACCTTGACCCCCCGTTCTCATCTTGCCTATTCTCTAGGGCACTGAAACCACAGTTGTCATTGCACAACGCTACCTGAACACTGCGAGATATATTTACATAGTCTTTACCAATGGCAATGAACTTTTGCTTTGGATATGAACCCACCACCCTCCAAGATCTTAGGAACAATCACAATGTGCCCTCAAGGTTGTCCCTAAAAATAAAAAATGGGTTAATTAAATACATGATAAAAGGGAAAATGAGATTTGAGGTGACACTTGGTCCAGGAGGCCTTTTTCAGGCTGTGGAAAAAAATAGAACACAAGCTATTTTTCCCACAGCCCGAAGAAGGCCCCATGTCCAAAATGTCATCTCTAATCTTATTTTCTATTTCTAGTATATATTATAGCTGCCCTGTTTGTGCCACTATAGTTAACATTGTGTCAGTGTTTCCATTATAAACCCCTATTTTCAGAGGTTTGTAACTCAGCCATAAAAATTTGCTCTGGGCTGAAACTTGGCAAACAAGTTTTGGGTCTGGAAAATATATATTTTCTTCCTCTATTGCTGAAGAATGTACTTTAAAATTACATTGCACTTGCCTCTAATGTGGCTTCACAACATATGTATGTATTTCACAACTATTCCAGAACAGTCCATCAGATCTTGAAATAGTCCATCAGATCTATTAGATCTATCCATCAGAGAATAGCTAATAGTCCATCAGATCTTGAAATACTTTAGAGGAACAAGGCAGGCCAAGCCTGTTTGATTTTATAACACACTTAGTCTGGCTTTATTAATATCCCAAGGTTCATAACTGGCTGCTGACAAGCCATCTGATGTTCCAGAAGTGTTGATCTACAATCAGGCAGGGGTTCTGTGGTCAGAGGAAAAGTTCTGCATTGAGAAGTCTCTTTCCCTGACAACACTGCTGCTTTGCTTTCAGTCTTTTCCCAGTGGAACATCAATAGCACTCATGCCATCTCCCAGTCCTCTGCCAGCCACTGTTGGGTTGCTTGCCTCACCACCATGATCCATCACAGTGCAACATTCATTACATGCCTGACCACTGAGGGGCTATTCAGGAGAATGCACATAGGGCTTTTCAGGACAGTGGGATTCCCCAGACTCTGCCAGTGGACAGAAGCAACATACCAATAGTCACACCAAAACTCCCTCGACCACAACAGATGTTTATGGTATGTGTTGAACATGTGTTTATTTGTTGCTTGTGTGACTACCAGAGCATGTTCATGTACAGAAAGCAGCTTCCCAGATCTGTCTATGACTGCCATGTGCTTGCCTCTTTCTGGCTGCAAGCTGCCCTGTAATCATAGCCTGCAAGTAGCGAAATCATCAGTGAATTCAAATGCATTCAGATTTATATAAATTCAACCTGAGGATTCTGCAGAGGACCATTTTTTTCTGAGTTCTGTGGACTTGCAGACCATTTGTTAACTTTAGTGTGGGGAAGAGGAGATTTGCACAAGAGTACACTTGTACAAATGCATCCCTGGGCTAATGCACAAATGCAGGTTTGTGGAAGAATGCATCAGCACAAACAAGCAAGTACACATGAGCAGAAATGCACATCTTTAAAGAGGAACCAAATTGTCAAGGTTGAGCAGAAGGCAGAACAAACACCTAATGATCCACGAAACAGAGAAGTCTTGGGTATGTGAGGGCTTCCAGACCAGGTCTTCTGCATACCGCACTGGACAAAAACACTTCACAGTACCATCCCTTCAGCCACCACGCCAGGGCCTAGAGCTCCTGTCTGGGGTTATTCGATTCCTTCTCTTCCTGGCTTGTAAACCTGATCTACAAAATCTCATTTGGATGCTATCCCTTGATAATCCTGCAGCCAATGCTCTTCAAGAAGCTTTAGCACTGGCTCCCCTTTCGCTGATGGTTCCCCTTCCCTGGCATTTCCTCACAGTACTGAGGTACTTTGTACTTACGATAGTGCAACGATGATGTGATTGTCTCCTGATAGGCAGAGCTCCTGTACCATTTGTTTGCAACGAACACTTTCTTAGACTGTTGAGGCCAGTATGCTGGGTGGTTGCATGTTGAAGTCCTGCTAAGAGGCAGAGCCACTGCAGGCAATGCTGTGGATAGGGCATAACAGGCTGAGAGGAACTGTGCAGGGTTCTGGGGATAGGTGATATATCTTAATTCTAGGGATCATTGCTTTCAGGGATGAGGTCTGGGCACAGTGGAGCTGGGAGCTGCACATCTGCTAGTGTGTCTGCAGAAGAATAGCTCTCTTTGCATGTGTTTGTTGATCTATGCAGGGTTTCCTGGGCAATGGCTGGGTTGCTGGTTCTAGGCTGGGCCACCTATGCACATTACTTTCCAGATGTTGAGCAGCACTGCCTGTTTTCTCTTCTGTTTGCTATTTTCCCTGGATCTTGGATCCTCCCTCCCTAGCCTGAGGGCCCTCTGTATGTTTCATTGCTTCCAGTGCAGAGATACTCTGGAGATGTCTGAATTATGGGCCTAAGATTGGCTTTAAATTACAAGAAATTCCTAATAATAACAAAAGAGGCTTGCTGGATCAAACCAAGGGTCCATCAAATCCAGATTTTGTTTGCTAATAGCAAACTGCAAGATGTCTCTAAGAGGCCCATCATCTGGTATTCAGAGCTATCCTTTCTCTGAACATGTAGACCTCTAAAAAGAAATAATCAAAACTCAGTAACCTAACTTGGCACTTATGAGGTGTGTCAGTAATCATAGATGTTGATATATATGTCTGTCTACCCTAAAATGCTACAATGCTGCTTTGCAGTGCAACAAGCCAATAACATGGAACTGGAAAACTTTGAAAATGGCAGTTCCATAAGCCAGAAATCTGTAAAATTTTACATGAAAGGGCCCTCTATTTAGCTAAGAAAATCACATTCATGCATAAATATTTTCTGATTCATCTGTCTGCCTTTTGCCATGGAAATAGAATCTAAAAAAGAAAAGAGCGAGTTAGAGGCAGGGTGCTATAGCTTTTTCCACATCAGCATGAGGAGTAGGTATTGAAATTATTTGTTCAGGGTGTGCTAAAGGCATATAACTATGAGATCAAAGTAAGAACACTGGGTGAACTTGTTTATTCCTTTAAAATATGTCTTGCCTAACTTTCAGTGCAGGTCCTCTCAATTCAACAATGAACTGGGTGCAGTTCAATGTAAGTAGGAGGGCCATGTAATACCTGTCCAGATCCCAGCAAAGCCCTGAGGAAGACAGATGAGGAAAATATACCTGTTGCCCCATCAAGGGGGTATTGTGCAGCAGGTCCTCCCAGTCTCTCCCAACTTGAGACCATGGCCCTTCAAAGCATAATCTCGCCTAAGGACAAGTCCCCAATGCCATCTCTCCAAGGCAAAACTGCATCTGCTACTAATTGTGCTGGTGTCGTTTAGCCTGCAATTCTTCTGTACTTTCGTGTAGCTCCATGCAGCCCTAGTCTGAATTAGAACCATAGCCTGAAAAAGAGGCTACCAGAGCAAAAACCAAAAAAACAAAAATCCTCCCCCTCCAAAGATTTTTTTCTCTCCTGTTCTTAACCCTCCTGCTACGGAGGGCATTTCAGGAAAAAAATGGGCAGGGGAAGCTTAAACCTCTTCCCACAAAGCATGGTGTTAATCCACATCAGGACAAAACACACTTAAATAAAAGTGAAGAAAAATAACAGACTGAACTACACCAATAGGATTAATAGAATAGCCAGTTTGACCTTACAGTTTCATGGAAACCAGCAGTTACAGAACCAAGCAAGGGCTTTTTAAAGAACCCAGCCAACTCTTCTGTTCATTTATTTATTGCAATTCTATATCAGCCGATAAATATAAATAAAATATTCATTAGACTTCTGACATTCTAGCATTATCTACCATGGGGTGAGAACTCCAGCCACTAAAGCTCAGAGGAAGCTCGTGTGGTCCTGATGAGGCTTCTCTGAATCTGGACGTGCATTTCCAAATCAAGCTCTGTGCCTGATTTTACCTGATGTGACCCTGCTTTACTGTGACTTTACTGTTTACTGCAACTTTTCCTGATGTGACCTTACGGATGCAAGTTTGCTAGCACTTCTCATGGAAATCCCAAGCCCCTGCCTCCTCCCCCACTCCCCACCTTCAGGTAATCCGAATGAAACTCCTGTTGCCTCTGATGAAATCACTTTCATATCTTTTATTGGACAAAGCTTAGGCATTCATTGCTAACCTTTGCATTCAAAACTGCTCTCTTTTAACACTAGATCAACAAATCAGTAGCGCAGGGACCTGCTTAGTTTGTTTCTTTGCTTTAAGCACCTCCCTTACCGAATGTTTGACTACGTGCCTGTACTCAGCACAGGTACGCTCTGCCATGCACACGTTTAAATGTGAAGTGAAGCTGTTTTTGTGGGGAGACTGCTAGCAGCAAATTCACACCAAAGTTATCTTCTACATATTATTTCTATTTCTGTTGTTGCTGTTGTTGTTATATTACATTTATATTCTGCCCCTTTTTTGCAAGGAACTCAAGAAGGCTTACAGGGCTTTTTGCACTCATCATTTTTTCCTAGCAACAACAATCCTGTGAGGTAGGTTAGGCTAAGGGTTTGTAACTAGCCTAACAATACCCAGTGAGCTTAATAGAAGAATGGGAACTAGAACCTGGATCTCCTAGGTCCCCAGTCCTACAGCCTAGCTACCACGTCACCCCAACTTTCTTTCTAGTGAAATAGTACATTATGCAATTCCAAAAAAGAGATGGTATCAAGCTAGATATACTTCAGGTGATTCTGTGGCATTGACTTTGCAATTTATACTGAGTGAACAATTTTAAAAGAAGGCAGGTTTGCCAAGGAGACAACTTTCCAGTCAGAATGATATGATCAGATCATCACCAATGAAATAGTTGACCAATGGAGGAAAAATTGCACTGCAAAATGTTAGATTTCAGAGAAGGAATTTGCACAAATGCTTTCCCATATGGCAGCCAAAATTATGCATATATGTGATAAATAGGTGGTAGCCCGTTGTCTTTGTTTTCTACTCTCTTCATGGCATCTTGCTTACCACATATAAGCAGAAGGTGTCACCTAGAACAAAGCTTAATTTGCTGGCCCAGCCATCTGAATAAGGAACTAAGTAGTGACATAGATTCAGGAAAGAGGATAACGAGCCACTGTAGTTCCCAGAAGAAAGAGATCATTGCAGCCTGCAGCTTCTTCTCTTCAAGGTGAGAGATTCAGCACAGACCAATGGAAGTATTTCTTTCGATAGTGCATAGCTAAATTATGAAATTTGTTACTGTCAGATGGTAGTAATGGTTACCAATCTGGATGACATGAAAAGGGAATAAGACAAATTCATGTAGGATAAGCCACCAATATCTGCTATTCATGATGGCTATGTATTACCTCCAATATTAGGGTCACTGGGCCTCTGTATTCTAGTTCCTAGTTAGTAAATACTGTTGCATTTATATTCTGTTTGTGAGCTTCCCATGGGCAGTTGCTGTTCATGGCATAAACACAACACTGGAGTAAATCTGTGTTTAATCAATCCCAGCAGAACTCATGTTCAACCACAGCATTAGCATGAAATACATGTTCTTTTGTTCTAAGCAAGGATCACTGGAACACAAAATTAGCACTTTTTAATTAGCAGGAACACCGACATCATGTGCCACTCCCAGTAGATTTCCCTGTTTCTTCTGAGCTTAGCAACAATTCCCGAATGAATGCAAGACCCATTTACAAAAGACCTGCTCCCAGTGGAGATACAACTGCTAGAACCAGTTTGTTGATATGGATCAATAGAAGTGTCTACATTGCTGGAGCCTCCTTGGGGTTGTGGCCATAGTGACTGCCACACTGAGCATCAACATCTAGCAGAGGGATCCCTTGATCCCTTTGCAAGGATCCCTTGAACAAACTATCTTTCCCAGAGTCCACCACACTTAGTGTTTATCTAGGTGACTACGGAAAGAAGGAGAGTGAAGAGGGGGGCGGTGAGAGGGGGAGAGATAGAAAGGGAATGCTGCTGATTTACTACACCAAATCATGGAAAGCCTTGGAGGCTAAATCCATTGCTAGTTCATATGGCCCTGTGTTCACTCATGATGGCTTATTGCAGCCGTCCCCAGCTTGGTGTCCTGCAGATAGCTGGGGATTAACATAGCACAACCCATCCAATGGACACAGGCTGGGGAAAGGCTGGCTTACCAGATCAGTTGTATTCCTCTGAGTAGGAGAGAGATGATAGACAGCAGATTTTGTAATGTAATGCATATCCACACAGTCACATAATATAATATAAAGATCAGTTGAAAAGGAAAGCCTAACATGGCTGAAGATGCAATACTAAAGACATTCTGAAAGCATGCAGTCCATTTTGCCAGGCCAGTGGATAGGAAATGAGTTTCATTTGCTGGAGGACTTACATTCAGCTGAACTTTAGTGAACTGCATCCAAATGAGAATTAAATCCAAATGTTTCCTGGTTCCTACAGTCATAGTAGAATAATACGTCATTCACTTCATTGAAAGCAGTTTTTGTTTTGGTTCATCCCTCCTCCCTTTTACTTTGAAATTTGTCTTGCCTGGAACTGGGGCAAGAGGCGGGGGGGGGGGGACAGTCACTGCACAGAATTTCTCTGCTTCCTGACACATGTTTCAGATGGACCTATTGCCATAATGGGCAGGAGAGAGTGAGATTTTGCTTTTAGATAATGTGACACAGAAGCTTAAAATCAGGCAGGAAATGAGACTGTTATTATATCAAGCTTGAAGGAAATCCTTCCCTTTCTTCCTATTTCTAAGCATGGTAGAATAAAGTACAGATTTACAATTCTTCATAGCTTTACCATGTTCATCTAATATGTGTCGTTACCAGTTGCAGATTCAATTAAATCTCATAAAGCAAACCCGTAAATTATGTAAGCTTTCAAGGAAAGAAATAAAACAGACCAGATAAAATATCATAGGCAAGACTCTGCCAAAGTTAAGCGCTTTTACGAACTGTTTATGTCAACATTAAAAATCTCACCCATTGACATTGTTCCCATTGAATCTGGCTGAATCTGAAATCCATGTAAAGGACAACAATGCTTGATTTGTTTTGTCTGCAATGCTGAAAAGTGAGATGAAGTTTTTGTTTGGGGATTGACCAGTGGTGTACTTTGAAGTGCATCTCATGTGTACCCATTAACAGATCCCAAGGAAAGTCCAAAAATGCAGGCTACTGCATCCCTCCATATCTAATAAACACTTTTAGAAGTTTTTTCCTCTACCAGGGGTAGGTCTTTTGTATAGTTAATAGGTCTTAAAGGACCAGTGAAGATTACCATGGTACCACAACACACTTTGCATTACACTTGGAAGGAATATATTTGTGAGCCGCCCCGAGGCTTCGTTGCGATGGAGGCGGCATAGAAATGTTTTAAATAAATAAATAAATAAATAAATAAATAAAGTATCCTCTTTGGGAAAATTCATTCTACCCATCCCACAAGAAAGCTACTGTGAGGCTTTACAGCTAAGCTCAGGGAACAAGAAACTCTAAAGGGGGTGGCAAATGAGGTCAGTGTCCCTGCTAACCAGACAGTGTCGGTGCTGCACCCCTGTTCCCTGCCTCCACTACCCTGCTCTTGACACTGTCCAGTCAGCTGAGGCCCAGCTATGTACCCAGCCCAGCATTATAATTCATTCCCCATCACCACATAATAGTTTTGTAGACCATTGTTTCACATAAACTCTGGGATAATCATGTTTATTAAAGTTAGATTAATCCATCCTCCTTGAATCATACCAGTGAGCTAAAGGTCCAGATTTTACTTCAAAACTATTTTGGAGTCAGCTTGTAATGCCTGTAGCAGCTTCCCAGGAGGTCCCTGAGCTTGTAAAGGAAATGAACACATTTTTAAAAGAATTTCCTTAAGTAATACTATACAAGCAAGAACCTGTGAGGCAGGAATAATGGTATTCTAGGCATAACCCATTCATTGTATTAAAAAACAAAAAACTGCTTTATAAGCCTGACTCAAAGTTAATTTGAGTCAGCAAATTTATTCACTTTAGAGGGGCAGCAGACTAGGAGTGGCATGGGCAATGCCAGGTGATTAGTTTATTATAGTGTCACAAACATATCGGTATCCATCTGTGGCAAA
The DNA here is from genome assembly GCF_004798865.1 of Varanus komodoensis. Classification (NCBI taxonomy): domain Eukaryota; kingdom Metazoa; phylum Chordata; class Lepidosauria; order Squamata; family Varanidae; genus Varanus; species Varanus komodoensis. The sequence continues at coordinate 7,734,380 of NW_025335661.1, forward strand.
GCATTGTGGCTGCATTCCTTTCCCTTTCTTCCAAGACAATGACTTTCTAGCTAAATACTTAATCAAGTTAATGCAAACTAATCAGACTGGCTGAAAAGTATGAATGAAGTATCTCACAGAAGTTAATAATAGCAAGAACAAACATTGGCAGAATACTAGAGATTAAGGGAGTGTGAGTTATCAGGGAAAAGTTGAATCCAAACAAAGTACCTCTCCTGGCTTCCAAACTCAAATTACCAGCACCCACTTCTTGCTCAAGGGCCAGTTGTTTGACTGATTACTTCTCAGCTGGTCCACTTCCTTTAGCGGATGCTGTGATGCCTGATCTGCCTTCTCCGTAACTCCCTCGCTTGACTTTCTGCAGTGTCTGAAACTGAGTAAGCCTGGCTTATTTCTGGGTCTGCTGGTTCCTCTGCTACAAATGCCAATCTCCCCTCCTCATCTGAGTCACATACTCTTGAAGGCTCTTTTACAGGAGAAATGGACCCAATCCATACCACGAGATCCATATTAATAGAATGATAATTTCCAAGCCATGGGAAGTAATAGCTCTGCTTTACATTAGTCAAACCTCATCTGGAGTACTGTGCATAGTTTTCAGTGCCACACTCTCAGAATAAAATAAAGCATAGATAATCATTATAATTTTAAAAAGCAGTTAAAGGAACTGGAATTTTAGCCTTGAAGGAGCAGAGGGGAGATGTGATAGCATTCTTCAAATGGGGGAAAGAATTGCACAAAAAACTAAAACACTAAACAACTGAAGGCCAGGGAGAGGGCAGGAAAAAGGGGCATAGCCTTCTAGGGAACCACAGAGGACCAGATTGGAACACCAATTTGTCATGTGTGGCTCAGATTTGCCCCCTGGCTTCTAACATTTGCTTCTCAGCTATTTATGTATACACATTTCTTTCATACTGGAATTTCTGGCAAGCCGTCTCTCATCCAGCTTCTGACAAGATTCTGTTTAGCTTCAGCTTTAACAGTATCTTTATTATTCCAGAAAAGTTCATATATATGTAAGTGATAACAGGAACTAGTCAAAGGAGATCATACACACTCACACACATACATTATGCTCTGTACTATCACAGTGATATACAGTTCAAACACAACAACTCTGATGCAGTAGAATAAATAATTTATCTTCTATTTGGTGTATGGCCAAGAGATTTGCTGTCCTTTTATTAGTGTAAAGATGAAAAGTTATTTGCTTTACTATACCTGTTGAAGTAGCAGTCATGGGATATTTTATTGTTTAGTAGAACTAGAATGAAAACATTGTCTTAACAAAACTTATTTTAACCAGCCCCATTCCATCAGCTTTGGGATTTTTCAGAAACTTAAATACACTATATCCCACAGCACTTTTGGTTGGCAAAGAAATGGGAATTTCCACTTCTGAAAAGAAACAAGTACCCTGTTTGCTTCACACTTGATTGTTATCAGCAGATGAGCATTCACTTGTTAATTATAGCCCTTAGCATCTATGTAGTTGGCAATTTTAAGGTAATTCTTAATGGTAACATTCTAATGAAATAGCCATCATAGAGTATATTCTCCTGCCACTCCCAAAGGATAAATGTACATGACCAGAAAATGTACTAAAACTGACATCTAGAATATTGGGGGAGAAAAGAACTTCCCCAATTTGGAAAAAGTTGAGCCATTATCAGCTGAGTTCAGTTTCTTGTCAAAATTTGGGACTGCTGTGAGCACTTCATCTGGAGCTGCTCAAGATTTCATGTGCTCCACACTGTTCCAGTATGTTATCAACCCACCACATAAGGCAGGGCACACCTTAGGTTTGATTTTTTTTTTCCAGGCTGGCATGAAGGTGTCAAATTTTGAAGTGGATCCTTTGTCATGGATAGATTATTGACTACTGGTATTTAGACTGATGACAACTTTTCCGATCGGCAAGAGTGGGAAACCTGCTAAGATGATCTGCTCCCAGAGGCTAATGGATCCAGACAGTCCAGAATGTCATTGAGTTTTTCATCTTTGTTTTCCCCTGCCAAATCCCCTGGTCAATCAATGAAATGTAGAGATGACCAAGATGGTTCAAATGATCACTCCCTGAAAGCCCTCTCTGTAGTAGAGCTGATACAGTTCCATGTTAAACAAGCCACAGCTTTAGTGCAGATGGAGAAAAATACCTAGTGGTACTAGGGATGCAGGTGGCACAGTGGTTTGAACCGCTGTGCTGCTGTGCTGGTTGATCAAAAGGTCACCGGTTCGAATCTGCACAACAGGGTGAGCTCCTGTTTCTCCGTCCCAGCTCCTGCCAACCTTGCAGTTCGAAAGCATGCAAATGCAAGTAGATAAAAAGGTAACACTTCAGTGGGCAGGTAACAGCGTTCCGTGCACTTTGGTGTTTAGTCATGCCGGCCACATGACCACGGAGACTGTCTGCGGACAAATGCTGGCTCCCTCGGCTAGGAAACAGAGATGAGCACCGCCCCCTAGAGTCAGGCATGACTGGACTCAACGTCAAGGGGAAACCTTTACCTTTATACTTATACTATAGTGAGATATTCTTAGCAGTAAGTCTCGCAAAGAAATAGCATCTCACTGCCTCTCTGCTGGTCAGTGCTGCCCAGTGGAACTTTTTAGGGTAGTCTGGGGTCTGTTATACAGTGGTACCTCAGCTCACAAATGTCTCAGCTCATGACTAAATTGGGTCATGAACAGAAATTTCAGAAAAAATTGCGTCAGTTCGCAAACTCCACACTGGGTGATGACCTCGATCACGGCCATGGTGCTGCATGAACATGATCACAACCGTGCCCATCTCCCCCACCCCCAGCACGATCGCTATCTCACGATTATGGTTTGGACTCTCCCTCCAAACAATAACCTCCCCCCACACCTAGGTTAGTGTTCTCTACTGTACTGTACTTTGTTACTTTGTTCTTTGTTACTTTGTTTCAAATTTTTGTGATTAAAAAAATATTTACAGAATGGATTAAGCTTATTTACATTGAACTTTATGGGGAAATTTGACTTAGGTCACGACCAATTTGGGTCACAACCAGAGTACTGGAATGGATTAAGTTTGCGAGCCAAGGTATCACTGTATACTGGTTGTAAGGATATTGTAGATCTGTCCATGACCCATTGTAACATATTTGCTAGGTTCTTTAAGGTAGTTCAAAGATCTTGCATCTACCAGAACTTAGACTCCAATCTTACAACATTTGAACTAGACAATGTACCAAGAGAATCCACCTCTTCTATACATATCTTGACATGGAGAGGAAGATCGGGAGTGTCAGAGAGGCAAGAGTGGTGCCTCTAGTAGTCTATGCTTTCTTATTAATCTCCTAGCAAGGTTGACCATAGTCAAACTAGCTAACTCTGGCCAGTACTACAGTACATAGAAGAAGACAGTGGTAAACCACTTCTGAATCTTCTTACCTTAAAAACCCTGTGAAGAAGCAATGCAAAATGGAACAAGAGATAGTGCCAGAAAATGAGACCCCCAGGTTGGAAGGCATTCAATTAACTACTGGGGAAGAGCAAAGAACAAATACAAATAGTGCTGTTGCTAATGATACATCTAGATCAAAGCTGAACAGAAGTTTAGTGGAAGACCTGCAGAGAGCTGAATGGAAAATTTGATTCTTCACAATACAACATGGAACATGAAAAGCATGAATCAAGGCAAACTGGAAACCGTAAAGCAATAAATGGACCATTGCCATACTTGGTATGAGTGAACTGAAGGGAATTGGTATGGGATATTTCAATCACATAAACAACAAAATGCTTAACACTGGAAAACTCAGAAGAAATGAAGCAGCTCTAACACATAGGCAAGGTGTAGTACAGAAAAATTTTATGCGAGTGTCCAAGATGAAACTAATAGTGTATGAAAACAAGACATGCCGGTAATCATAGGTGACTGGAATGCAAAAATAGGAAACAAAGCAAAATTAAATTTTGAATACTGTTCAGAGGCTGCAACTTGTGCCAGACCAGTAACTGAGACTAGGTCTGAGTGTAGAACTGTCCCTAGATGTTTGTGATGGGACGGTATAGAAAAGTTTTAATAAATAAATGGAACATCAGTTCTGGTGTGTGCAGAGAGGAAGCCCATCTCTTGCAGATCTCACACTGCTCAGATTGATTGACCCTGTTCTGAAGAAGAAGTAGAAGAGCAGGGAGGGGGCAGAAGACATAGCCATTTAAAGGTTACCTAGCGACATTTCTCAGGCAGAGTGTGAGAACTTACTCCTTTGAATGAAAAGGGAAGCAAACTTTTCAGGGATGGAATAGGAGGGGTCATGGGGAGAGGTTCTTGACCTAGTCAGGGGAAACAGGTGAACTGAGCAGACCAATTAAGATGTGTCCACCATTCCCACCATCTAGCAGGAGCTACCCTGAGGGTGGAGTCAGAAGCTTTTTGGGAAGGAGGGGAAGTTTGGATTCAGCTTTACTAGGGCAGATGCTTCTCCCACAATGTAAAGAAATGCTACTCTGATTTATGTTGTTCTGTAGCCAGCTGTGTTTTAATAAAAGAACTGAGCTTCTACAGTTTTGTCTGAGTCTGCTAGAAAGAGAGAAGTGACCTGCTTATGACAGCCTGCTTATACTGGCTCCCTGTATGCTTCCAAGCCTGATTCAAGGTACCGGTTTTACCCTATAAAGTTTTACAAGGCTTGGGACCACAATACTTGTCAGAGCTCATCTCCCAACTAAAACCTCAGTATCTGAGTTGTTATGCTCAGTATCTGAGTCCTTCACCCAGGAGAAGCTCAGCTGAGGGGCACTAATGTAAGCTGTATTGTTTGCTTTTTCTTTTAACAGGAGTAGGGATATCAAACTTGTTTTAGTTTTTTCAAAAATTCTGCCTTAAAATTTGCATTGACATTTTATATTTTATTGTATTTGAATTTTGTATTGCATTTTATTGTATTGTATGAATCGTTAACAGCCCAGCAAGCAATTGGGTGGTATGGAAATAAAACACATGATAGTAATAGCAATCTCAGTGCTATTGAGCAACAATCATTTCTTTCTACCTTTTTTCCCAAAGCATTGGAAGTAGAATAGGTGTGGCTGGCAGCTGGAAAGGCAAGCTGCAGCAGAGGATGCATCATTTTTAAGGCCTGGATGCTGATTAAGTTGAGGCCAAGGAACATGAGAAAAAAGTTTACAGTGCCATCCTGAAAAATCTCTTGAGTTAAGAGGCATGAGGAACACATGACCCATGCTCCAATGTAGCTATCAATCCCCCTGAGCTTGCTCAGGAACATGCATTGTCTTAACTCTGAAGATGTAGTCAGTTAAGAAGATGTGGACTTTGTTTCCACTGGCAGCCATACTGGCCTTCCCAGCATCTGCCACTAGCCCTCTAATCCCAGGCTTCCTCACTCCTTGCAATGTTTTTGGTATATGGCAGAGCCAGTGGGAACTCTCCCAAATTTGCATCTATAAGAATTTTGTTTGGGTTTGGCTTTTACTCTGAATGTTCTCCATTCATAGCCCCGAGTACAATCACAATTTTCCAGAAAAGCTTGCTGCTTACCAAGGGAAGCTCACTTTTTTGGTTCAAAGAGAAATGAAAATGGTAGGAAATGTGGTTGGAGGATTGGACTGGCCTCAGGACTTGGCCAGGAAGATTTCTGGATGACTTTGGGCCAGTCACTGATTCTCAGCCTAACCTACCACAAAGGGTTGCTGTGATGATAAAATGGAAAGGAGGAAGATTATGTAAACTGCCTTGGCTTACTTGCCAGAGGAAAAACGTGGGGTGTAAATATAATAAACCATTAACACTCACATCTGGGAACAAGAACAAGATGAACTAAGTGGTGAAAACAAGAGAGTTGGAACTTTACTGATTCTCTGTCTCTGCATTGCATTCAAACAACCCAAAGGAGGGCTCATGGAAGGATGGGAGGATGTCAACATTCTTCTTGATATTTGCCCCAAAGTGAGCCAAATTCAAAGTGAACCAGGAAATGGGTTGGGGAGGGGGATGCTTGTATGGCTTCTGCTATGGAAAAGCCAGATTGAATTAACTAACCGGGACATATTAACCACATACAGGTAGACCATATAGACTTTGCCTGCTTGTTTGCCTTCAGTTTGTCACCAAATGGCAAGTTTTCAAGATTCTAAAAAGATGTCAAGGCATGGCTAGCATCTTCACACCATTATCATTAAACTGTGGTTGTTAGAAGACCACTGAAATTAAGAGGTTTGTTTAAAGTTCTGCTAATGTGCTCTAAGTTCTACCAAGGCAAGTCCAGTTTTCTGCATCCTTGGAGTTCAGAAAACCTATTTAGACTTCTCTCCAACAATTCACACCTTGCCAAAGCACTAATAAACATATTATTATGTCATTTCATAGTGCAGTCTTTTTAGTTCATCTTGCAGAATGTAACAGCAGGGTCTCAAACCTTGGTGCCAACTGCACACATTCACATGCCGCCTTCAAGAATATGCACACATGTAGACCTGAACTATTCATTGTTTATAATAAGTTACTTGGCGCCAAGCATAATGCCAGCTCTTGGCAAGCCAAGAGTCTGGAGTCTGAAGTAGTTTAGTTTATTGGTGCTGATGATACGGATGAGTTAGATTAAAGAAACTGGAATTCTTTTTGATGTAATTCAGAGGGAATGCTTCCAAAGCTGTGACTGTTGGGCTAACTGAAAGTTACACTTTACCAAAAGCACCAGCTTTTTGAGAACACATCAAAGCATTAAAGAACAACAGTTCCACTGAAAGAAGAATTCAGCCATGCAGAATTCTCAAGCACAAATTTGCCTTTTTGGTATCTAGTGTCTCCTTTCCTGTCAATTTCTCCCACTGATTCATTGTCCAAGTACTGATGTTTGCTACAAAGATGGGCTGCCAATTTATTTGAAATTTATTCATGCACACATGTATGCTCATGAATGCTATTTTAATGTATACATTTTGTTTTGATAATTCCTTTGAACTGAAAAGCAGATAATAAGCACTTAAATAAGCAAGCAAGACTTATGGACATGGAGGAGACACTAGGGAAACTGTGCTGAAAAAATAGTAACATTTATTCTTACTACAACTGAGATGAGATCTTCTCAAGGGAAGCATTCTTAATAATCACAAGTCAAAGTAGATCGAACTCACATAATGGTAACCCAATAGCTCGCTTTGTATGTGCAAAACCTCTTCCATGAGAAGATAAGAATGAAGAAATACTAGATTTGGAAATCTTTCCTGCCACCCCCACTCCACTTTTTTTACTATTTCCACTTCCCAAAGCAGTCTTTACAGTAGAAAGTTGTGGTGGGGAGAGCAAGGGAAGCCACTGGGCAACATTTGCAAACACTGCTCATATTAAGAACTGAGAAATAAATATTTTCATTTTCACCATAATAAATTAGCTAAGCCAAAGAAAGCAAACGCCACAGAGGGCTCATTTTAGTGAGCTGTGTTGGTGAGGCATTCGGAATGAACAAGAAATAATTGTTCCTCTCCATTTTCTTGGCTGCCCTGCACATGAGTTTGTGCTTTCAAAGAGGCCATAAAACGGAAAGTCCCTTGACAGATGACAATATATTACTGGCACAATCCTGCTCTCAATCACCACTTCAGGGAATGGCTCAGGAGAAACAGTAGCTTAATGAAAAGTCAAGGAGCAATCACGATAGCACAGTTCAAAGCTGCTCAGGGGACTTTGAGACAGTGCGTTCAGCAATGCTCATTACTTTGAACAAAGTATACCACCGCCCTGGTCATCTAAACTACCAATTGCACGATTCTGTTGTGAAACACATTCCTGAGAATGATAGAAACCCATCAAATACATTAGCTACAGTGCTTAACCATCAGGACAAGTCCATCCTCTCCAATATAAGTGTGCTGTAAGTATTAAATGGGTCATTATTGCCTTTAGACTCAGGCCTAGGTTGAGAATTCTTCGGGCCCAATCAAAATTAGGGACTGGAACAAAATATCTAACACTCATATAAAGAGTATGTTCACATCTATTGCATCACAGCAGGTGGAAAACTAGCCCTCAACCCCAAATCCAATGGTCTACACTTGCCTACTTCAATTACATAAAATGTTTGAGCACACAGAATATAGCCCTTGTGAGTCATGGCTTTTTTACATTAGCTGTGCTGAAAAGGCATTTCCTGGGTTTACCTCTACTTCCCTAATGGCATCTTTTAGAAAAACATGTTCTCCTGCTCGTCCTCCTCATATAAAGGAGCTCTGGTCACTCAAGAATCCTTTCTGAGATGTGTGCAATGGAAAACATAGTCTGATGGTAGTTCACTATTAATCCTAAATGTTAGCATTCCTAACGTTCCTACATTTAAACTGTTTTGCTACCTCGTGCTCTTCTTTCTGCTCCTCCCCTGATAACAGGGATGTTGCAATGAATTCCAATAGGTTCAGATCTTTTTGAAACTGACCTGCCGATTCTGCAGCAGACCAATTTTCTTTTAACTCACGTGGATTCCACAAATTGTAGTTTTCACTTTCGGGGGAATTTGGTCTAATTCACACTAGTACTAATGTTCATGAACTAATTAGCATTTATGCTAATGCACACTAGTATAATGCAAATTAGCAGTAATGAGAATTAGCAGAGCTAGAATGAAATTCTGGTAAAAGCAATCCAATCCTCTCAATGAGTAAATGCTGGAATGAAAGATGCCTATCAGTGAAACATCCGCAGAATGGATTTAACCAAATCTGTGCACCTCTGCCTGACTGTGTTTGGCCATAGAGAAGTTCAGCATATCAAGTATTTCTGCATCTCCCCCTTGGATTTCTACATTTGCACACCTTAAAAGGGTGTATTGAGGGACTTTTGGGGATGAAATTCTAAGTTCTTTTGGGTGGTAGTCTTACCATAATACAAGGTGGTCAACAGTTATTACATCTCCCTAAAAGCTTTGCTACCATGGGGGCCCTTTGCATGGCCTGGAAATAGCTCTGTAACATAATATGTAGTGTGAACAGACTTGATTTGGTAGGAGGGTTGTTTCTGTGTAAAGAAAGAAAAGGAGAAAAGACTAAAGCCTGAACTGCCTCCTATTTAAGTTGAATTTTCCTGCCCCCAAAGGTTAAATGGGGGGGGGGGGCATTGCTTTCCCATGCACACATACAAGCTGGGCTTAATAGTTGAACTGGGTGAAAACTGAATGCATAGTCACATACAAATGCATCTTGATGACCTCAAAAATACTCTGGAAGTACATGCTGTGTTGGGACCATTAAACATGCACCTCCAGCTCATATTGATACTTGTTATGGTCAAAGAGAACATTACTAAGCAGCTACAAGGCAGGCTTTTTTTTTTTTTTTTTTTTTTTGCTCAGACCTATTCAGATACACTGTAGCCACACAGAGGCAGGCAAAGCAAACAGTGCTGTACAACAAGTTACACACAGCGCGTTTCTTCAGATTTGCATTCTCTCCTTTTGTCTCAAGGTAGCGTGAAAGCAGCAGCACCTGAACACGGGATGATTGCATTAGCAGATTAATTTCCCTTCAGTGCGAAGCCAGCAGGAATTGTGCTCTTCACGTCCTTTCGCAGGGTTCTAGGGCTAAACTGCCTCCTTTATTTAAAAGCAAATGAACAAAAAGAGCCTTTTACCAAGCCACTTCCTTTTATGAGGGCTGGCTGCTCTTCTTTGTCTTTGGCAGCCACTGCGGCTGCTGCCGCCCCTCCTCTTGCCACGCCGAGAGCGTGCTCTCCCAGTGTGGTAGCTTCCTTTCCAAACCTGAACGCGCCCGAGCACGCACAGCGCCTCGGAAGGCTTTCCGGGGCTGCCTGGCTGCAGGGCGAGCCCACGGTCTTGGAGCAAAGCGAAGACAATGAACTTTGCCGCCCGTTCGGGGAAGGCCCTCTCCCTCGCCTTTTGTGCAACACAGCTGTCACCCATCAGGGTATTGCTGGCTGCCTCATTGGCTGAGCCGAGCCAGCCAATCATTAAGCTAGAGAAAAGAGAGCGTGTGTGCACGCACGTGTGCCTGCAGGCGTGCACACTCACAAGCTATTTCTCGTGCTTACTTTGAGGAACTGGCCCAGCCCAGTGGAATCCTGGTGTGTAGATTCTTTAAATAGCGGGAGGGGGGCAGTATATAATTCAACATCACCATCATTATCATTGCTTCCCTGCCCACCCACCCCTTTGTTTTAAATCAGGACTCTGCTACAAATTGTTTTCTCTTTGTTGTTAAATATTCTGGGAGCACTGTTGCGTGTGAGTGTGGGCAAGAGGGAAAGGGAAGGGCTAGATAAGTAGAGCAATCCTGTGCAGGTCTGTTAAGGAGCCCCACCAAATTCATTGAGACGTCATCCCATGCTAGCGTGCACAGAATTGATGCCCTAAGGCAGTGATGGCCAACCTGTGGCACATGTGCCACGGTAGGCACGCAAAGCCCTGTTTGTCGATACATGAGCCAAGTCACACCAGCATCACCCAGGCGGCCAAGCAATGGATAACAGTACAATAGGGGCCATGCTCATGCTCGGAAAGGAGTAGTGGTGCCGGGCGATGACGTAACAAACCGCAGCTCATTAGCTGTGAGTCATCCAAGCTTTCGCATGGCCAATCAGTGCGCTGCCAAGGATATATAAATATTTGCTTGGACTGGCTATGAGTTGTTTTTTCTAAACTAAAACCTCAGTTTTCAGGTTTTATTGTAGTGTTGGCACTTTGCAATTAATAAGAGGGTTTTGGGTTGCAGTTTGGGCACTTGATCTTTAAAAGGTTCATCATCACTGGGTTAGGGTTACAAAAACGAGGTGTCCTGGCATGATTTTGATGGTTGGAATGTGTTTAGAATGGGCAGAAATGATGAGCTGTGCAGAAACGGCTACTCAAGGAAGGCTTTTTCAAAATCGCCCCATTAAATGGAACTTTAGCCCTGTATTAGGGTTAGGGGTGTGCACCAGGGTGGGGTTAGGGTTAGGAAAATGGGATGTCCGGGTACGATTTTGATGGTTGGAATGTGTTTAGAAAGGGCAGAAAGGATAAGCTGTGCATAAAAAGCTACTCAAGGAAGGCTTTTTCACAATCGCCCCTTCCAGTGGTAATTTACTCCTCTGTTAGGGTTAGGAGTGTGCACCAGGGCAGACTTAGGGCAGTGGAGGCTAACCTATGGCACCCATGCCACGGCGGGCATACAGAGCCCTCTCTGTTGGTACATGAGTCAAGTTGTGCCAGCATTGTCGCAGCAGTCAAGCATCGGATAACTGCACACATAGGGGCCTTGAGCATGCTCAGAAAGGAGTAGCGGAGCCAGGTGATGACATCACGAACCGCGACTCATTAGCTGTGACTCGTCCAAGCTTTCGCATCGCTGGTCAGTGCGCTGCCAAGGATATATACATATTTGCTTGGACTGTCTGTGAGTTGTTTTTTTTCTGAACTAAAACCTCATTTTTCAGGTTTTATTGTAGTGTTGGCACTTTGCAATAAATAAGTGGATTTTGGGTTGCAGTTTGGGCACTCGGTCTCTAAAAGGTTCGCCATCACTGCCCTAAGCGAAGGGGACAACTATGCTGTGGTGAATGTGTGCCTCAGTGTGTGAATGCCTTGTAATGTGTGTGCCCATTGCATGAATATCTTAGGATTTGTAGGTGTGCTTTTGTGAGGTCTGTATGCTCTGATTCTTTTCTTCTCTTCCCTCTACACCCCTTGGCACCCCTGATTTCCAGGACAGCTTGATCAATTTCCTTCTCAGTGCAATGAAGTTTGTCCTTCAAACAAAAAAATGAGCACTTCAAAGGCCTGCTTTGCATGGTTTGCTGTTATTGTTTCTGTTGGTGTCACAGCGTGCAAGAATGGATTGTGAATGTTCTGAGAACTTGCTGTTGAGCATGTCAGCAGGTTGTGTCAATACCGCTGGTAGTTTGCACCCATACAGCTGGCAGAGGAGTGTATGAAATCAGTGCATTGTACCCCAGAGTTGCTGTCTGGTTGGCTAGTGGGTTGGGTTGTTTTTCATTTGTTTTTAAGGAAATGCAGTTGGGCGAAATAGGATTGTGAAGTATTCTACGGAAAGAAGGGTGCTTCCTTTCGTTTCCTTCACCATAGTACTTCCGCAACATGCAATCCCTTTGAAACTTTTAGAGTACTGGCAGCACTCTAGCTGCAAAATGGAAATGAGCTTGCATGACATAACCTCACCAGCATTTGCATTTCTGGGACAACACTACTTTAACAACTTCTGAACTGTGCTGTCCAAAAGTCCACCCTCTTCAACAAGCCTGCATAAAGAACCCCTGGACTTTTCACCAAAGTTTTAAAGAAATATATGATACACCATGCCAAAATTTGAAGTACAAAGGGTAAACATGAATTTTCAGCACCTTTTAACTTGCTCTCTCTCTCTCTCCCCCTCTGTGTGTGTGTGTGTGTGTGTGTGTGTGTGCGCGCGCATGGCAATGTTTGCTGGATTGATTTGAAAATTTGCTTAATTTTAGTCCTCACTGGGTGAATTATGAGTGTCATGTTTAAGGACTTTAGCTCATCAGGCATTATCTTTATAAGCAATAGGATGTTGAGGCATATAATAGTGCTTTATTTCCAGCTCTCCTTAAGGGGCACTCCCATGGCCCTTTTATCCCAACTTTTCCCATATACTGTACACCTACTATTTGACAAGTCTGAAGAAACGTTGACACACTGAGCCACGTGGAAGCACAGTTATATTATGTGTGTGCATGCGCACGTGTCTATGCATGCATCCCTGTTTTTAAAACATCCAGAAACCACAAAACAGAATGATATATGGCAATGTACATGTGTAGCTATATATTTAAACTATTTAAATTCTGTCTTTGAGGCCTAGGCCCACCAGGTGGTTCACATGGCTAATGTTTTATAAAATAGAGACTCTCACTACTTAATATATAAGTTAGTCAAGATCCAACAATAAAACCAGTAGAGTTATTTAACTGCAAAGACATGGACTTTGAGTGGGATGCAGGAGGTGACTGAGTTTAATTTTAACATTTATGTTGACGGGAAATATAACTTGTTAAAACTTTTCTGCTTGCCTCTGAAATAAGCATGAGGTTCAACTTTGACCATCATACCTAGGATATAAGCCAGATAGTACAAATCACAGTTTTTTCTCTGTGGGGTATTTCTAAAGACTTCATAAAACATTTTGAGCTCAGTCAGTGTTTGCTCTATATAAGTAAAGGCACATATGGGTTAAGTATAAAATCATTCCCAACACCACATGGAGATATGGTGTGTCTTAAATCTGAACAGTATTTAAGCTAAAAACAGCAGTGGTATATCCTAAGAAACATCATGCTGAAAGTCAAGATAAAGAGTAGTTTTGTATTTGCTTATATTTATTTATTATTTAAATCCAAGTTATTTCATATTTATTTATTCATCACTATTGTTATCATCATTTAACGTTTAAGTTTTTTAAAGTTAGAGTGGGGAAAATTAGAAGAAAGATTATAGTTCAAAGTCTAATTACATGAAAATATAATATAAAGAACATATAAATAAATGCCTAGCTTATTCAGAAATAGTATCTGATATTGATATATAGAATATTAGAGTTCATCAGTAATAAGAAGACTGCAAAGACTCCTATTCCATAATACTAAAACATGGGTATCTTGAAGTACATCAGAAAGACCTTCAAATAAGCACATACAGTCTTTCCTTAAATGTCATAAATATTTAATTGATTTTTTACTCCAAGATTAGTTAAAGTTCTCTGTGAGGTTCATAACAATTTTAAATATACAATGCAGTTTAAATTTTTATCCTGTATTTTTTAAATACCTAAAAGAGTATAAACATGAGAACTAGGGTAAACCTAGCAACAGTAATAGCATTGCCCTCAGTAAGTCCCACCCTCACCCCTCAACAAGTGATTAAGTGCTACACAGAATAATTATATCCCTCCATATATCCAGCCCATATTGGTGAAACCAATATTACACAAGATGTAATATTGCGTAAGACAACACTTGTATAATTAGCAGCCAAAAACCTAAATTCCAAAGCTGTCAACACACGGGCCTCTGGATCATAGGAAGGAATGATGTGATATGACTTGAGAAATGCTATTTACATCTCTGAATTCTGAGTAAAGGATTATGCTGTGGGATAAAAGAGAAAGTAGATGTTCGACCCTTAGGAATAAAATCTTATATACTGTATTTATTGAGAGATTTCTTTCGCAACTGTTATGTACAGTAGGTAAGAGACTGGCATATAATGACTTCTTACCCTGTCTATGTGCCCGTTCTCCACATATCTACACAGTGTAAACCTGAATTTTAGACCTTGTTGGGTACATGTTTATAACAGAGCAATCAACCTATGACAAAGCCATTATGGAAACAAGTTACTTCTTTTTCTCCATCCTGAAATGGCTTCCAAAGTCCACCTTGTGGTAATGCAGTTGTCCTAGGAATCTTCTAGGTGAGGTTAGTACCAATGCCCAGTATACGAAATATTGGTATATGACACTTTATAGTGTCATAAAGTATGGAAAGCAGTATGGAATCCTGTGACTCCCTCACAGCTTACTAGCCAAAGGGCTGAACAGAAATCATCCAATTCCGCTGTTCTCTAACTTACGGTTAGAGATTTTCAGATCTGTTTGATGTTCTGGATTATTGTTTTATTTGAAAAATGGCAATATTGTGTAAATTGGGCCTTTGGGTACATAATTGTTTCCAAGAATGTTGTACTTGCACATCAGTGTACGTGTTTTAGAGAGCCCATTTCTCAATACTGGCTGGCCAAAATTATTTTGTTATCAAGGTAGACTTGCATAAAGAATCCTGCTATGCTCACCTGGGTCAAGTCATTGTGTCTGAAACCAAATTCCCTACCTGGAAGAATGCTACAGAGATAGTATGGAGTTAACCTGAATCGAGACTATAAAGCATGAATTCTTATCAAATTCAGGAGTCATATTTATAGCTTATATCAGAACTGAGGCCAATGAAGAGGTTTTCAGCATCTAATCCATCAATGGCACATCAAAATAAGATGGGTATCTCAGTATCTAATAAGAGCACTTATTTTCTTTTAGCTTTACTATATGTTTTGGTTTCACATACACAAATGTCTGCTCAAGTAAAATTGCTCTCAGCTCTCTTTGCACCTCTATCTTCTGTGCACCACTGTTATTCTTCCAAGAGCTGTGCTTGATTATTATAAGCTTAAAAACAATCAGTTAACATTTAATAGGTATTGTTTGTCTAACCTCTTTGTCTCTTTCCCTCAGCTATAGACTTTCATTCCACTTTTCTTTTTCTCAAACCAGTGGTACACAATCTTTTTAGCCTCAAGGGACACATGCGATGCTGGTCTAGACACTGGGGTGCAGATACTTGTACACACACAAATACACTCAGCTATCTGATCAAGGGAGGTGGCAGGGAAGTCAAGGGGTGCAGCAGTGACCCCGAGGTGGCGCAGGTTGCACAGCCCTGTTCCATACCATGGCTGACTAGAAGACCTGCTTCACGCAAGGGTCCCTCAAGTAATGCGAAATGAGCCAGAGGGCAATCTGGCATATCCTACTGTAATGCAGTTTTAATCCCATTCAGCCTGGAGAAGTAATGGGGGGGTGTCTTCCTCTCACACACTACAATGTTCACAGATGGATTAATCTGATTCTGAGGAGAAGGTAGAGGAGCAAGAGGGAAGAGGACATGGCCCATTGAGGTTATCAGGTTATGTTTCTCAGCAGAGTGTGAGATCTGCCCTGTCTTGGAAAGAGAAGTTCCGAGCTGGACTGGGCAGAGACACAGGGAGAGTCCTTTGACCTGGGTGGGAAATGCCAGGAGAAGCAGATTAATTCAGAAGTGTCCAGCATGGCTGCTGTCTAGGCCACCGACAGCAGGAGCTACCCTGAGGGTGGATTCAGAAGCTTCACTGAAGGGTGGGAAGGAGGGGAAGTTTCAATTTGGATTCATCTCTTCTCATGAGCAGATGCTTTTCATGCATCTCAAAAAGGAATGCTACTTTGATTCCAGTTAAGTTTTAAAAGGACTGTGTTTCTAAGGTTCCGTTTGAGTCTGCTGGAGAGGGAAACAGAGAAGAGACCTGCTCACAAAAAGTAACAGGTCAGCTGTTGCTGCTGAGAGTATAAGCAACACTCTGAAAAAAGCTCTGCATAATTTGTAAACAGTTTCCAAACACTGAGTATATCATACCAACGCCTGTGCGAAGCCCACATGCTGCAACTTGCACAGCAGAGGATCCCATTACACACCGCATTGGCTCACAATCCTATTGTCACCTAATCTGCAGGATGAACCTAGCCAATAAGTGAGGTCAGAACATCAACACCCTCCCATTTTAGAAGAGTTCCGGCTCATCCCCACCCCCACTGCAACTGAACCAGATTCCTCATCTTCAAAGATATAACAAGAAGGCTGCCTGGCTGGACTGCAAATGGGATTTGGCACACAGCTCCTGGGAGGGGCACGGAAATCATGGCACTCCAGAGAATATGAGCAGGTGTAGTTACAATATAACAGGGGGAAAAATCAACACCATCCAAATCAGAGTAATTCTTAAGCTGATAAAGTCCACCCACTTCCTTCAGTGCCTTGTAACATGCTAGAAAGCCCGTTTGCAGGCATAAAGAGAGGGAAGGAGAATCACACCTGTCTTTGCAGCTGGTCTCCATGAAGATCTTTAACTTGCTGCCTGCTGGGAAAAGGGGCTAGTTTCAGGTTACGCAGAGTACTTTGCAAACAGCAAGGTTTGCGGAAAGGAATCCTGCAACCAGAAGATGTGAGGCTTGGGTTTCAGCCAGGAACGGGAGAACAGGCCCAAATGAAATGTTCCATGAGTGCAAGAGCATTCAGTCACTGAGTAGCTTACAACTCTGTAGCCTAAGGGAATGCAAAAAATCAGACAATCAACTTCTCAATCCTAAATCATTTCTGAAGAGCTACCTGTTCTCACTTTTTTTAATTTTGAAGAATAATCCACTGGATTCCAAAATGCCTCCAAACCCATTCTTCCTGAATATATGCTTCTCATATGCAAGCTATTCTACCAGCCCTGAATGAAGATATGGAATGGAGGCTACAGCTTCATTGCTAACAAGGATCTGCAGCTAGCATTGCATTTCACCTAACATGGCTAGCACAGGTGCAGACACCCTGTCACCAGGTGAGATGGCTGGAAACCTCCCCAAATGCCTTCCCGATAGGGGTTTGACCTAAAAGGTTAGCTAGTGCAGCATTCTATTTCTTCAGTGGATAGTCAGATGCCTGTGGGAAACTCATAGCAGGGCATGAATGCAATAGAATGTGCTTGCTTTTCCCCTCCCTGCACCCCCAGCAGCCGGCATATCTAACATGGGCTACCTTGTTGACCCATGCCTTTCAATATCAACTCCCCAAAAATGTGTATCAGGGGACTTGGTTTTCTCCACCTCATTCTCATCAGACAGCATTTGAAAAAGTGAACTCCCACAGTGCATGAGAGGTCCCATTCCCACATCCTTTTGGACTGGCCAGCAAGTAGTGGTAGATTCGAACCAAGCTCCTTCATCTGCCTCAAGGTGCTCACCAGGGTAGTGTAACTGACCTTTAAGGGGCCCGCACGATCTGCCAATTCTGCCCACTTCAGAATAACAGCTAGTTAGTCATAATAAGTATACCATACCTAAAACATTTTCCTCAGCCACCTAACAATTCACTAGCAAATCTTGTACCAAAACACAAAGTAAATTTCGGTTATTCTTTGATATTTGTACTTCTCTGAACTTTGCAACAGAACTCCTCAAATGCATACATTGGTGGTGGGTGGGTCATCTTTTCAGTGTCAGTTTAAGAGTCTCCTCTATTTTTTGGCGTTTAATGACATGTGGTCAGATCTAGTCTAATTTTATAGATATTGTTTTTAGATGTTGAAACTGTTTTAAATTTGTATGCTGGAAATTTATACTGTGTTTTGTAGCATCTGTTTTTTGTTGCACTTCAAGAAATCATTGTGAACCACCCAGACATCTTGGCTATTGGGTAGTATAGAAATTAATAAATATTAGTGCTTTAGTTGCTCAGACAGAAATCTTTCATGTAACTTGCTCCCTGATCTTTTCTTCCCAATACAGATCCAGTGAAAATCATGTCCTTCCTAAAGTACAAGTACCAACTTATCAGTATCAAAGCGCTTAAGAGTAAGGCTGGAGACAATATTATATAAGAAGACATTGCATGGGATGCAGCAGAACAAAGGGCAATGAAAATAAACAATGCATTAAGGTGTTTTAAGTTGCTATCCTAGGAGAAAGTCTTGTGAATGATGGCTAAGGTATTGTGCAGTTGCCTCTGAAATGGATTGATGGAAGACTTACAATAACTGGAACATCTGGATTGTTTTACTTAACAGTCCCTTGCCTGCAGGCTCTTCTAGTGTGGTAGACATCACCATGTTGCCACTTTACTCAAAGAGAATTCTTACAAAAACATGTGGATATTCCCACAATAAATGTAGTTATTGCCACATTACCCAAGCTCCCATAATTATGCATCAAACATTTTCTTGATCTCCTTCCAAGGACATAAAAGCATAGGTCTTAGGTTTTTCAATAATGTTCACAATGCATTTAAGTTTCAAGAGCCTCAAAGTAGTGTGCAACAGTCATTTGATGAACAGTCTGACAACCGTTCTATACAATAATTACAGGGAATTTTAACCTCAGATTAAGACAGCCTCGTATCCACTGGAAGCTGAAATCTAAGTATAAAAGCCAAAAACAAATTGGACATCTGTCATATTTAATGTGACAGTTATCATCTGCTTCATAAGCCTGTAGTTCTTCATTTTTAAAAACATGTTTTTAAAACATGTTAATCATATGTAAATAGAATAAACCACAGGCAAAGAAGTCACTTTTTTTTAAACCGCATTCTGTGACAACTATATTTCTTGTTAGGGTGCTTCCACCCAGGACCAGACAACATATTATCATGTCACCATGTTAGCATTAGTTTGTGAAGTCAGAAACCATGATGGTGATTTTAAGAAGCTTAAAGGGTCATTCCAACTGAAAATCAGCTGGTTCCTCACAAAACTTCTCAGTTGAAAAGAATCCCTCTCCAAAGGAGAAGGGATGATCAAACTAACTTTACATCTAGTTATTTTATGACTAGGACTGTGCTGAAATCTTCCCTCAAATTTCCTGAAAGTCTCTCCCCGCACACAGCCCCTGCAAATGAGGTGCTTTAGAAATTCCCATGAATATGTGACATTATCAGGTAACAGACTATGTGTGGTTACCATGCCACAAAAGGTACAGCAGGAGGAGAAATTTGCAGCACCATGACCTGCGAGTGGCCAACAATGAGGCTTCTGGACTGACTGGGCTAGGTACAAATACTAGGAACATGACCTCGAGGTCATCACGTTTGTGTGAGCGCCCTACACTATCAATGGAGCAGTCCCCTGGCACCATCTTGATGGGCCTCTGGCAAGAGTGCCCTCCAACAAACCTCCCATGGGGAGTAAGAGGAGAGACTGTGGAGAGACAAGTAGTTAGTGCTGAAAAAGCCTGGGGCTGTTGGAACCACATGACTGGAGCTGCTGCCATCTTAACTTCCCCAAATACTTAAGGGCCATGATGAAGCAGCACAGAAATGGTGTTCATATGAACTTCTCCAGACATTCAGCATACGCCAGTGTTCACAAGACTGCATGGACAATATCCACCCACTATGTGCTACTTCCTGGAGTTTTAGAAGGCATTCTCCATGCTCACATGCATATTTTATTTATTATTATTCTATTTACTGCATTTATATACCACCCCAGTAGCCCAGAGGGCTCTCTGGGTGGTTTACAGAGCTCCTGTACATGAGTGAAACTACTGCCAAGTTCCTCATTGTGTACAGGAGTTTTCCACATACACAATTCTGTGTGCAAAAATCTATCTCATGAGCATTCCGCTGACATTTTTCAGGGAAGAAGGAGAAGAGATGCCACTGTGGCTAGCCTGCATGGTCCTACAAACACCTCCACATTTTAAAAGAGCTACAATGGTGGGGTGGGGCCAAGAGGCATTATGGGGAACTTGACATGAAAGCAGTCATTCCAAACACCCAATCTAGTGGTCCTTTCCCTCTTAGGCCTTGATTTTGTTTTATAAACTACCAATGGGGTTCTGGTGTCAGCTGCAGTGTGCCATTTAGAGTATGTGTGCACTCAATATTTGCTCAAAGTTACGATGTTCTGATACATAGAAACATAGAAACAGAGCGAGTCAGAAGGGGTCTCCCAGGCCATCTAGTTTGACCTCCGGCACCAGCCGGCTCCACTCATGACATGCCCACCATGTGCACGTCCAGCCTATCAACGACCTCTCGTGGAAGCCTATTCCACACTCTCGGGGTCCTAACTGTCAGGAAATGCTTGGTCTCATCCCTTGCTTGGTTAATACAAATCAGTACCTTGAAGTATCCAGGTTATTAACAGCACTGGAAGACAGCCATCTTCCATAAACAGGGCTCCCTGTGTTTTTTGATATGATGGCTTGTGATCCACAGCAGGAAACCAAAACTGGACCATCTCATGTCATGGAAATGAACTCATAGCTCAGTTTACATAGGCAGTTGTGAAATGTAATTTATGTTCTCCCACTGCAAAGAAAAATGGACCCTGGGAATGAAATTTGATTGATCCTGGGATTGATCCATGACTACAATGATGGCTGCCTATTTCTTGCTTTCTTAAAGGAAAGTCTAGAAAAGGGCACAGAACATTCAACACAGACGATGGGTCTTGATAGCATGAGCCAAAGGAAAAGAGCAAGACACTTGGAGCCGAAACAGAGAAACTTGTAAATCTGTGTCTAGTAACTATGGCATCCCCCCTTACTCCCCACTGCTCATTTTTACCCTAAAGAAGGTGCACAGAATGGGTGGGGAGGTTGAGACCCTAACTGGATACTTTATAGTAGAAATGAAAAGATGACCCTGCTGCTATATGCACCTTTAAATGAATGTCTGTTTTGGCCCTCAAAGTACCATTAAGTTGAGCCTAGGTTTACAAACAGATAAATGCCAATATGATATCTGAACTCGAAAGCTGAATGTCAAGAGGCATGGAATTCAATCTGCTGCTCTCCGAGCTTCAGTGATCACAACACAGGCATGCCCTGCTCCTGTCATGCAGAGCTGAACATGCTTGATTTGAGTTGCTTTCAAATTCAATTAATTACCTGCTCACAAAACCCACATTATACTAAACAGACAGCTCTTACATTAAAGAATAATGAATAAATAATGTAGAGGAATGCCTCCGCACTGGCCAGTAGGCTGGATCATGTTGCTGCTTGCAAAAGTGTCACCATCACATCACTGTCACTAGGGGTATTCTGCATTTACTACAAAACAGCCTGGATTCTTAAGCCAGTTATGGCATAAGCCCATGACCGTCATGCAGAGAAAAAGGCCTACAGCTCCCAGCATGCCATTCAGCATAACTAGTTGAGACATGCTGGGAGTTGTAGGCCATCTTCCCCTGTCTGAAGGTACATAATGTTGTGGACCCTCAGCATCCTCTTCTACACATAAATGTATATACTATTTGCAACTAACCCTGCATTAGCAATTGGGGAAACACCACAAGAATCTCAAGGACACAGACATAAACAGCCATAAAGTTTAAAGCTGCATTAGTGGTATGTTTGTTGCATGCCAGTTGCCATGGAAACTACTAGGATGCATACTTTAGAAACAACACACTAGGGAAGAAATGTCATTTAAGGTAAAGTGTAGATGTACAGAAATTATTTGAGGATACATTTTTTGGCAACAACACTTTTGCCACTTGCAAATTTGTTTGCAAATAGATTTGCTGCTATTTACTCTTGCATATGTAACTGTTCAGCAAATAGTTTAGGAGACTGATCCAATGCCCAGTTTTACATGATGCAAATTGGCTTTGATTCCATAGAATGAGAACAAATTTCAGCTGCTGAACTCAGAAAAGT
Source organism: Varanus komodoensis (assembly GCF_004798865.1). Classification (NCBI taxonomy): domain Eukaryota; kingdom Metazoa; phylum Chordata; class Lepidosauria; order Squamata; family Varanidae; genus Varanus; species Varanus komodoensis. The sequence goes on from NW_025335661.1 coordinate 7,756,349, forward strand.
ATTTCCTGGAACTATTTACAATTTGTTATTTTTGGTGTCTAATAGCCAACCTGAGTCACATACCATCGGTTTGGCTTCCTATCTTGATGGTAGTGAATTTTTGGATAACTGAGGATTACTATATTGCCAGAAATAAACTAATCCCCACCTCCATCAAAAACATAGGAATCCCAATGAAATCTACCCATTCAATACAATTGGGTGAATATTGTAAGTGTACAAGACTCTAAAACTAGCAAATCAATGAGAAAAAATGATTTAGAGTTCTTTACAATTATATTATTACATTGCATTAATATCCTGCCTTTCCTCCTCTTGCAAGAAACCCAAGACAACTAACAAAGTTCTCCTCCTCTCTTTTCTATCCTAGGGAATATGAGGTAGGTTAGGCTGAGAGTCCACGCCAGGCCAAAAACCACTCACTGAACTCCATGGCTGACTGAGGACTATAACCACATCTTCTGAGTCCCAATCCAGCACTCTTAACTTCTATACCACCCTGGTAATCAGCACAGCACTTAAGTATCACATCTCTCTCCCCCCCCCCCCCCAAATAAGGAGTGTTTAATATATCAGGATGTTGAGAAGGTGAGTTGGGAAGACACATTTGAAGACTGGTTTGCAGAAAATATGGTTATGTGATTATATGATGAGAGATCCTGCGCTCCATTCAACCTGCATTTACTATACCACCATAAAGCTGATCAAAGCACACTGGGGTTACATGAGTTCAGATTGTGCAGCAGATGTGATGGCTCCAAGCCCAGCAAGGTGCTGACCAGTTTGGAACAGAGATGACACGCTGTTGCTGTCGCATCAGGTATCACTTTGTAGAATGGATTCATCAGCTGTCCACTGGGTGCTTTACCAACTTTGAGTAGATCAGAGTGTTGCAAAATTAACAGGAGAGTGAAATGAAGAAATTAAGTGCCTGAAAGTGCAATCCTAAGTATGTTTAGACAGAAAAAAATGCCTGCAACCCATGCTAGTCAGGGTTATTGGGAGTTACAGGCCATTTTCTGTCTAAGCAGCACAGGATTCTGCCCTTACAATCCAGTTCAATACACGTCTACTCAGAATAAAGTGTCATCGAGTTCCATTCTACTTATTCCCAAAAAAGTACTCCCATGGGAATTGTAGGCCTCTTTTCTGTCTGAACATGTATAGGACTGAACCTTATGTGACTCTTTAGGGCAGAGCTGGCCCAGTGCATTTTACTGCCTGAGGTGGGACAGAAGATAGTACACATACACCAATCCAATTCAAGGTGCAAAATACCCAAGGCAAGGCAATTTATTTTGGCACCTGAGCCAGCAAATTCCAGGAGTACCCCTTCACCTCCCTGGTGTTAAAAACATGTGCACTGCCAGAGATAGATGACACCAGGAAGTCACTCGGGTCAGGAAACCTGGTGGGTGCCAGGACCTCAAACAAGAAGACCACACTGGAGGAGGGAAGTTCTGTCCTGCAAGGAGAGCCTGAGCAGCTACCCAGTCAATAAGAGTATCCATGCCACAAGATGGAGGCCAAGGCATAAGGGGAAGAGACAAGGACTTTTTGGGAGGAAGGCCCTCCTAGCAGGTCTTTTGCTAGAGGGACTATAACAGACTGTAGCTGAGCTATGGGAGATGTATATAAGTCTTCTGTTCTAGTTTGACCATGGATGGGACACCTTGCCTATAGACTGTAGCTTGTATGCCTGGTCTTGCTTGTGAATGTCTAGATGCTCGATCTCAGGATTCTGCCTCATTCTGCTTTTTGGACTGTGTTTCTGATGGACTACTAATACATTTTTTTTTATTTAGCTTTGTCTTGAACCTCTCTTCTGGAAATAAGCTACTAACCTAGTAATACTGTGTTTTGACCTATCTCTTGACCATTTATTCCTGCACTGGTACACAGGACTGCAACCTTTGTTCTTGACTGTTTGCCTGCTTAATTGATGTGCTAATTGGATTTGTTCCTGTTCTTACCTAGAAAAGTGTCTGACCTAGGTTCAACATAGCAAAAATAAAGACAATACATCAGAGTCTTGCTACTTTCATTGTTCAGGGAAATGAACTGAAGGAAATGATAGCTTTAGTAATTGCCTTCTTTTATAAGTTCATCTCCCAGTTTTCCTTGAGAAGGTTCTCCATTCTGTTTTTCTCTGCACATCTCCATTCATGAACCAGGAACCATGACAGTATAGTCTGCCATTATATTAATAGTGGATAGTCAATTTCTCTTTCAAAGTACTGGTATGTGCTACCAGATGCCATAGTAGTATTCCTGAACTTGTATATGATTGTCTAGAACTCAACATTTTTCTTTATGCTGACCTTTCACTCCTGTCATAGGTTCTAGCTCTGATTAATACTTTGAGTGAGCTGTTTAGCTATTTAATTGGTCAAAGTTTGCCAATTGGAGATACTATATCTCGTGGTGGATTAGTTTATTACCAATTTTGATGGTGCCAAGATTCTATTACCTACTTGGGAATACTTATTATCAGAGACAAATCTCAGGGCATTAAGCTAAGTTTGAGTAAGTTGACCAAAGAAATCTCACAGTAAATAGAAAAATAAGCATTTCAAGTTGAATTTGTGGAGTAAGGTTAATAAACTTAAAATAAACACTATGCCTAGGGTTGCCCATGTGTGATTCTTGTAGTTATACCTGGACCTATTTTCAAAAAAGTAATGCTTTGATTTGCATTTTTCTGGGGTTCCTTACCACTCCAATGATTTTTTTAAAAAATAAAAGGTTTCAGTTAAAGAAGGCAGGTTTAGATTTACAGATCTGGCCTTATATCATGGAGTTCATTTGTTGATTAGTGCAAAATCTTGGTCTCTTCCACTTAGACTACATTAACCACCTTAGTCAGTTTAATATCTTTATGACAGGATCTTCTCTCCAAATGGATGGCATTAAGTTCTTGGTGCTCTAAAATGGATAGGGAGCCTCCTAAATCACAGCAGAGTGGTGTAACATACTGTATTACATTGAATCAACTAAAGTTTGACACACTTACTAATGCTAAACTGACTTTGTGAGGAGATCCAAATTTAAAAATTGGTAAGCAAAATGTTCATGTGGTGATCTTGTCAGACTGGTTGATCTTTACAGTGAATCCTTAATGGGTGTCAGTGATAAGTATTTGTTATTCTCAGCTGTGCGTGCCAAATATTATTTACTTGCTTTGGTTGAATAGTAATACTTATAATGGCAACATTTGTTAGAACTGAGGCTGCTTTTACAAGCGAATAATATGGACAGAGAAGGCCATATTGGAGGATGTGCTGTTGTGTACATCAAAGAGGATACTGAGCCCAGCTGACTTGATCATCTACAATCTCCCTAACAAAAACACTTTGTTTTGTTTGATAAAACCTGGCTCCAAAACTAATTTAGTCATAGGAATGTGCTATTATTTTGCAGGTCAAAATCCTCAGGGTGATCTTCAGATGAAGAATGAAATCAGAAAGGCCTGATGGTATGGTATTTTCTTCCAAAGAATGGATCTAACCAGTGGGATTTCACAGGTTCTGCACTGGAACCAACGGTTTTTCCAACTTTTTATAAATTATTTGGAATTAGGATGGCCAGTGAGCCAAATTTGCTGATAACACCAAATTATTTAGGGTAGTTAAAACCAAAAAGGGTTGTGAAGAGGTCCAAAGGGATCTCTCCAAGCTGGGAGAATGGGCATCAAAACGATAAATATACTTCAATTTAACTGAGTATGTATGTCCTTCACAAAGAACATAGTTAAATTATGGAATTCACTGCCACAGGAAGTAGTAATGGCCACTAATCTGGACGGCTTTAAAAGGTATTGGACAAATTCATGGAGGAGAAGACTATCAATGACTACTAGTTTTGTTGGCTATGTACTGCCCCCATTATTGGAGGCAGAATTCTGTTATCTATCCTGCTGGAGAGATCCTTTAGACAGCTGGTTTGCCACAATGTGAATGGAGCGCTACACTGAATGGACCATTGGTCTGATGTACCATGGCTTTTCTTCTGTTTCTGTGGTAGGCCTTTCATGGTGCTGCCCAAGATATTTCTCAAATTGCCAAATGCTCTTAGAGACTCCCCGATGCTGCCTATTTCTGATGTGTTGGTTTGCACCGTTTAGCAGCCTGCTTGTGGTATCATTTTCATTCCCAAAACTGGATGTAGAAGAGTAATCTGCCATGATGGAGATCATGGCACTTAAAATGGAGACATATTTGGAGTCATGTAGTAGCCTTTGATCAAGTGGTGTTTTAAAAATACTGCAGTTACTGGTTTACGAAAAAACAAGATGGAGGATCAATTTTGTGGCAATTGATCAATTTGGCAAAAGACCTCAGAAGAACATAACAGCCCTGTTAGATCAGACTAAAACATTTGTCATTCTGTTCACACAGTGGCCAACCAGGTTCTTATAGTAGGACATTGAAGTAGGACATTGGTGTAATTCTGAAAAAGATAGCTTTTCTTCAAGTGTGGAGTTGTGGGAGCTACATCCCAAGTCACTAAAGAAAGAATATGTGGTATGGACAAAGAGTTAGAACAAAGCCCTATCTATAATCAACACTTAGGTATTTACTTAGTCAATCTCTCTCTCTCTCTCTCTCTCTCTCTCTCTCTCTCTCTCTCTCTCTCTCAGCCTCAGGTTTCTTGTTTCATAAGTCTGTTGTAAGGATAGGATAGTGATTAATGTCTTACAAAGGAGTGATATCCTGATGATAAGAGCTGTGGAATGTGTTCAGTGCTAGACTTACTAAATACATCTCTTGGCCTGGTTTATACAATGCAGTTATAACACAACAACCACTAGGAAGTCAGCTGTCCTGTCACTGTTGTCTTCCTATGTATTTCCATCATTTTATGGCTAATGCATTAGCATAGTGTGGCTACGCTGGTCAATGTTGCTTCAGTAGCACTTGCTTCCTCAGCTCTTCTTGAGTTTCTAACTTTGCCATCTCAGCATTAGTGTAACGGCCACTGGAGAAAGGCCATAGGATTGCTCTCCCTGATACTTAAATGTCAAGGTAACAGTTACATTCAGAACATTTCTTGTTGTGAGCAGCCCCGAGGCTCTGTTGCGATGGGGGCGGCATAAAAATGTTTTAAATAAATAAATAAATTTGATATACATCACCCTGTTCTATGAATGTCGGTAGCATAAAAGTCCTATGGCATAACCAGTAACCATACTTGGCAGCCAATAAGTTTTCTGTGTAGACTTGCACAAGCCTGTAATAATATTCTGCTTATTACTAGAACAATGAAAACTGGTGGGGGGAATCCAGCCCTTTTATCCAAAGTATGAACCTTAAACAATAGTGTGAAAGAAATAGCATGAAAGGAATATTAGCATGCATGTTTAATATAACAATAATTAAAATTATTATATATTATTATTATTACCGCTAGGCTGTAAGCAACAGGATAGGGGAACACAGAGAAGCAAAAACCCTTTCTTTCTTTCTTTCTTTCTTTCTTTCTTTCTTTCTTTCTTTCTTTCTTTCGCAACATAGGTCCTATGAGCTAGGCTAAGTGTGATTTTTGGAGTAGCTCCATTGTGGTTTTGACTTCACAGTCATTTGTGTAACTTGGAAAGCCAGCAATGTAACTCTGTGTGGGGATGGGTTATTCAAGGTAACTTACGTGTCACACGGAAGGGGTATTTTTATAGCTGTGGATCTAAAATGAGGTCACATGCTATACAGTACCAGGAGTGACTGAAAAAAGCTGGGGGGAGGGCAGGGATAGAGAATCCTCTGTCTTAAACATCTTACATTATCTTGTACAGTCCAGAGACCCTTATTTAGACATTGCTAAAATATATGGCCATTAATATGCTAATATGATGGGCAGTGAAACAGCAATATCTAATAAAATCAAATGTTCCTGTAGAAGAGACATTAAATTTTCATTTTCCTTAAGGCCAGCATTCATGTTTCTTGTCCCAAGAAAAGCAATAAAGTGAAATATAGTTTATTGAAATTTACTAGAGTCTTTAAAACATAAAATAGATGAGAATCATATGGAGATTAATCCTTGTTTTAGATGATGTGCCTTTTATCTCCTAGCCTATTTATCACTGGTTAACATGCATAATGTGGATATTTTCACTCAATGTGTCTTAGTTAAGGCCTGAATTTCTAAGTGGCACCTGAAGTTCATGATCTCTTAACTCTTGCAGAGTTCCAGGGTCTCACAAGGATCAGGAGAAAGTGGTCTACTGCACAAGTCTCATTCTTCAATGTCATTTTCTCCAGCAGAGCCTATGAAATTCTCCATGAAAAGTCACTTACAGTGGACCTGTTGAAGTTTGGACTCAAGCTAATCTACTTCATTGATCAATTTCAGTGCCTAAAGTCCTCTGCATGTTTAGATAAGTCCTATGACTCCTAGCACATAACGCAGCTAACATGGGATGCTGGGGCATACTTGTGCCTTAACAGTGTAACGCCTTGTAACAGAACTCACCCTGATAGCCTTTGCTCCATCATGTTCTGATTCCTCTGTATCAGCACTCCAAAAGGCAAAGACAAGTTATTTACTCAGATTACCCTGTAAAATGCCATATATATTAACAAAGTCTTTAAAGAACCCAGTATAGATAAGTGATTTCTGCGACAGAATTATAAAGAGAGCCAGTGTGGTGTAGTGGTTAAGAGCATGGGACTGGGACTCAGATGATCTGGGTTCTAGTCCCCGCTCAGCCATGGAGCCAACTGGGTGACTTTGGCCTGTCACAGACTCTCAGCCCAACCTCCCTCACAGGGTTGTTGTTGTGGGGATGAGATGGAGGAGGAGATGCAAGCTGCCTTGAGCCCTTTGTAGAAAAAAGGCAGGATATAAATCGAAAAATAAATAAATAAAAATAAATAAAGTTGGACCTGGTATGCCAACCAGATCCCCTGCTTAATCAAGGAAATCCAGAGCAAAATCATCTCCAACAGGTAATTTTAAAGTCTCTACTTGCAGTACCCAGCCTATTACCTAAGCACTGGGTTCCACTGTCAAAACTGCTCTTACCATTAAAAAAATAAAATAAGATCTAATACTCAGTTGAAATCTACCCTCTTGTAACTCAAGTCCATTAGATCTAGTCCTGCTTTTTGAAGCAGCGGAAGACAAGTTTTTGCCCTCTTTTATGTGACAACCCTTCCAGTATTTGCAGAGAGCTATTCTGTAGCTCAGATGCTGGGGAATGTTGTTTGATCTACATTTTTCAGCAAACCAGCCTAATTCGCACTTCCCAAACTAATGTGGAGATTTGAACACAGTATCCTTTTGCAATCTGAATTTTGCAATGCAGTTTTCAGCTCAAACATTGCACCCAAAAATATGCACATCAAGGAAAGTTGCATGCAAGAATAAATATAGTCTTGGGGGTGGGGTGGAGCGGGTTTAAAAATGCAGAAAGGTGCAATTACTAAATGGCATTGATTTATGATTCAGTACATCCAGACACACACCAGATATCAAATGCACTATATTTCCCAATAGATAAATAGACCTAATATTACCCACCAAATTCACTCACATGTGTGCTGTTTTGTTCTGTATTTATTTCTGAACTGAGCAGAAGGGACAGAACTAGAAATAAGGCTATCACATGCTCATCCTCACAAGTTTCAAAAGTTCTCCTTGTTGAAACTTCTCTCATCTCTTATATAATTGAAGCCACTTTCTTGCAGTGGGTTAGGTGAAAGAACAAAGTAACAGACATGAGATATTTTTACTACTTTCACCTGCACATTCACAGAATTTTCTGGGAGATCTGACACTTTTTCATAGCACTGTGTGATTCCTATCATCCTGCTGTTGGCACTGGGAGGGAACCCTACAATAAAGCCTCTAATTAATCTGTACCCAAAGCCTTTGCACAACTATTTAGCATTCCTCTTCAAACCAATACATCTTCTAAATTGGTTTCTGACACAGCTTAAACTGATGTTATTAAGAATTTCCACAAAATAACAGGTTATCAACAGTGGAAGTCATTAAGCTTTCACTCGCAGAAACTCTTGTGTTGCATATAGACTAGGTTTGCTCCAATATGCTTTTTCTCACTTGCTTAAATTAAATAGGGACAATCTCTCCTTTCATGAACACAGAGTATATGTGTTGCATCAGTGCAATCAGCTCATACATACCATCTGGTGGTAGTGCCAATATGCACTATTTCAAAGTTTGCAGAAGCGGCATGGAAGAAAATATTGTCTAAGTCCCATAGGGACTGCTTTTTACATGTTGAAAATGCCAGCAGGCCAATGAAGGATGCTGCAGTCTTGACCTGACAGTCTAGTGGCCCTCAAATTCTCTCTCAACTAGGTTACCATCTCATTTATTCTATAAAGGTATGATTACAAGAGTGAGGTTATATCACTAAAATGGTATCTTTAATTTTCCAGATACTTAGTAGTATAGCTGGCCCACAATGAAATCCTGCCCTCATTCACTCAAAGCCTGGTTCACTTTAGGGTGGCCACTTGGGATATGGAATACCAAGGGGAATCCATGTTACTTCACACTTCTGATCTGCCCAAGTAGTTCAGATACCTAAGCCCTCTGGAAGCAGACAGCAGTCCAGTAATTCCTTGGCCCATCTTCTGTATCTGCCCACATGATGAATCCAAGTTGTTATCACCTGTTCATGGAGATCACCTAAGGATAACCTGCCCACCCTTTCATAGAAACAAAAGCACTGATTTCATATGCCCACATTTCTGTATAGAAATGCCCAGCTGCATGGATGAACCTGAACATATACCGCTCAATATACTTACAGGTCCCTTTCAGACCTTTGACCAAATACAGCAAAAGGCAACAGTCAAATTCCCACTGCTCTTTATATGTGACTGATATTGTAGAAGGAATATCTATGTCTGGTCATTCATTCTAGTCATTCATTTCAGCATGGCCCACACTGTGTGAGAAGTATAATTCCATTGGCCAAACAGAATTTCTATGCGTAGCCTTTCCAGTCTCCACCATTCTTCAGAGCACAAGAAAGAGAAAAAGAAGAGTGGCTGGAAGAAGTGATCCTTGTTCTGTCATTGCTGGCTCCAAAGGTGATGGAGAATGCCACCATATCGTGGCCTGCTTGTTTGGGTATATGTGAAGGAATGCAAGTTTTAGTCATTTTTTTGTTTGCCTTTTTACTTTGTTACCTTTAAATACTTTGTTTTTAGTATATAAAAGTATTGGTTCTTGGTCTTAGAGGCTTCTTGCTTTTACAGGCTGTTCAGACCAAGCATAAAGCCCAAGAATCTAGCAGATTCTAAGGAGAAATGAGACATCAGTGGGGTTGACTGTTCAGCCCAGAAACCTGGCATTTAAAATAGGAAATGAGCTTACAGAAAAGTCAAACATTTCATTTAAGTACCTGCAAATTGGGAAACATTGCAAGGATGCTATTTTCCTTTTTGTATGGCTAAAAGGTTGCAGCAGGAGAACAATGAAAATGCTGTATATGAGCAATGTTTGAAAATAGTCAGGAGTCACTGCAGATAAAGGGGCAAAGATTTGATCAAGAAGAAGGATTTGAGGAAGAGAAAATTTATGAAAGCTGTAACTGGAAGTTGCAGAAAGAAGCCAGGCCTACACAAATCTAGAGGAGAAGCTGAAATGAGAGACCAGGAAGCTGCTTCATTGATAAGTATTATCTGTGTTAGGAAAACAATCTAGCAAATGCTTAGTGGGATGCATTATTTTTTATTTGCTATTCTAAAATTAGGGGTTTTTTTCTCTTAAGTATCTTCTGAATACCCATTCAACTTACCTTATGAAATCTTTAAGTACAAACAAGCCTATTTTGGTATAACTTCTAAGGCCTTGTTTGTTGCTCATCAGTGCAATACCATACTAGCAAGTAGAGAAAATTGATGGGGCAGTAATTATAAGCTCTACAACAACCTTCTCTAAACTGGTGTCCTCAAGATGTTTGTATTTTAACTCCCATCAGCACAACCAGCATGGCTAAGAGTCAGAAATTCTCAGAGTTAAAACTCAAAAGATCAACATCAGAACCATGTTGAGGGCAGCCAGGGAAGTGAAACATCCACTTGGGGGAAGAAGTTAGGACCCCAAACGAGGGATTGGCTCAGCTAACTTGCATACCCTCTAGCTTTAATTGGGCAGATTACGTCCACACTATCACAATACAACTTGTATAGCATCGTTGGTGCCAGAGTTTTTCTCTTTCTTTCTTTCTTTCTTTCGCATCATTTTCTACTCTGCTGAAGCCAAAATGGGGCATGGAATATACACACCCAGCCATAAAATTTGCATTTATCTTTTTCTCTTTTCTTCTCAAATTGAAAGGCTCCTTTCTTTATGCTTCACAATGGTTTCTATCACATTTGTACCATACAATGTACATCTAATTTTTCCATTAGGATTAATCAGAATTGAGTGCTTGCATCAACCACACAATAAGCCTGATGTTGTTAACAATTCAAATTGGACAAAATATCTAAATGTAAAGATTGAGAAAGATTTGGTACAATGGAAACCATTTACATGATATCTATGAGGGATTATGAATATTCTTATCTCAGGACTCCTAAAGATATTTCATTTGAAAGATAGCATAAATGAATAAAGTTTACAGTCCTAACAATACAATATTAACATATTAACATATTTTACTTTTAAATGTAAAAATAAAATGCAGCCTTAAATGTAATTCTTATCATTTAATAGTAAAAACGCTCACCAACCTGTTTAAAAATTTATCTGTGCTCTTTTTTAAGGTAGCACAGGAACTTTTTCCTGTTCCAAGCAGGTTTATTACATGTATGCTATATGAAGGGGCTTGAGGAAAAAAAAGTAAAGACTAATACCATACAAGGCCTAAAATATTAAGTGCTAAAGTTCATTATTGTTAGGCTCAGAATATTAAACTATGTAGCCCATAATTAAGGACAGAAAAATCTGTCAGTTTTACTTTCTCCACATTAACATTTCAAAAATCTCATGTAATTTCTGTCCCAGTTATGAAGAATCATGCAAACCTACTCAAAACTGAACAAGTAAAATTGCCACATATGAACCATACAGTAGGTGCAGGTGCTAACAAGATGGGATGACCATGTTGTTTCTGCTAGCCCTGCCCCTGAGATGAGTCCTACAGGGCTTGAGAACTTGGCCCCTGGTAGAACGTCTTCCATATGCACCTATCTGTGCCTTCTCCAATTCCATGCTCATTCCAAGCAAGGTAGATGGCCCTTTTTCAGAGTTAGTCCCACAGCTCTGAAAAACTTTCTCAAGGGAAGCTCATTTCAGTTCTCCACCTTCTGCATCTAAAGAGAAGCCAGGCTACTAGGGAAAGGTAACAGTAGCATCCTTCCCTGGACAGGATGTCTCAGGGTGTGTCAGTCTGAACCCAACTGAGGGCATCAAAAGACTGCTCCCACCTTCACTCTTTAATAATGTATAGTTAAGCAGGATTGATTTGAAGATTCATTTGCATCCTTTTTCTAGATTACCAATATGTTTCAGTAAATGGACAGTTCATGGAACATGGTTTTATTGCAAGTATATGAGCAAATGTTCTTTAATACATGGTGTTTTAGCAACATGCAGTAGTACACATGGGCTTCTGGAAAATGCTGCACAAAAAGAATCAAGAGGCAAGGTCTTGACCTGATTGTAGGATATTAACATGACTTAGAGGATCGTTATCTCCACAATTAGTCTTGAACACGTAGTCAGTTCCAGCTCTCTTCTCTTACACAACTTACACTATTTCTCTGGAGAGGATCTTGCAAGGTATTGACAATATGTATTGCAGACCATTGTGCACACTCTTATGAATTTGACAACAGAATGGGTTCCATAACATTACCTCATCTATAAGGCTAGGGATGGTGGACTAAAGTGGTCTAATGTTACCTGTCAGTAAACAAATACAAACATCCTGTTATGAGCAGAAGAAGTCAATGTTTATATTAAATCATTAAGAATGGCTGAGTGATCCAAATGCTGAAAGACAAGAGCTACTGAAGTGAATGCATCATCCGAACAAGAGTGTCCTCATGTGCCATCCATGAATGACAGAGGTTGTAAGTAAATCCAAACAAGAGCAAGTCTCTCATGAACAAATGATTCTAATGCAGGGTGACCAGTGAGGATGAACTCAGCAGCATCATTAAACTGGCACTGAACTGTGTACTTGTTTTGGAGCCAGAATGTCAAACTGCTGAATTCTGGATGAGTCCTACTGAAGTCAATGGGTATTTTCCTTGGAAGGACCGGGAGATTTTCTCATTGAATTTGTATTACCAAATGTTTACTTCCCGAATCACTAAGTAAATCAGAATGTAGCTATCCTTCAATATTTACTCTTCTCAGATTCCTGAGATGCAGTGCTTCCACAGGGGTGGATGGAGAAGAGGCAAGAAGAGGCAAGCAAAAAAGTAGAAATTAGAAGCACATCCCAAAATGTGTATATTTGTGGGTAACGGTGTCCTGCTGTGACTGCGTAAGACTGGGTGAAATAATAAGCCAAGCAACCAGGTAAATGTTCAAGCACAAAGAGTATCAGGCGAAGGTAGAAATGGTGAAAGTAGCAGGCATAGGTGAAAGTAGAGTTCGGTAGTCAGATATATCACATAATGGATTAAAATGTGGTACCCATGAGTACTTCCAGCAGCACCCACACGGAGTCTCAATCTGATGCATGTGGGAACATTTTCCCTTCTTGGGATGTGTGGTGGGTATCAAATGCATAAAGCTTCCTAGTAATTATGCATAAGCATCTATACGGCCCTTGTTCAAATACCGAAAGGGATATAAGGCCTGCACTCCATTTCATCATAAGAGTTGGGTGCATACCCTTCCAATGATGTAAGATCAAAGAGAGCAGAGAATTCATTTGCACTGACCACTTGTTAATTTCCATGAAAGGGGTAACTAATTTGAAAGCACTTGTTCATCAGTTAATATTAAAGACTGTTCCATCACATTTTTTTTCCGCAACCCAGAAAGAAGCAACTGCAAGATATCCCTAAAACATGTGCTTAAAAGAAGCACGAGCTGTATTGCCCAACGAATTGTGGAATTAGACAATTCTTTATTAAAGGATTATTCTGGCATCCCATAGACATGAAGCAAATGCTTTAACTGAATAAAGCACAGCCTAAGATACACAGGCAGACAGCAAAGCAGGGATCCCCTGGTTACTCATGTTGTGAGGGTGTTCACAGAAGTTTCTCAAATACCCAGATGTGTCCTCAGGTCCAAAACGTTGGAGGATCCATGCATTATCCAGTACAGAAACAGAGAAAAGCAGGAATCCAAGGGTCAGAGCCACAGGGCATCACTGGCAACACAAGATCCACAACATTCAGTAGAAGACCCTGGCGCTAAGAGAACATTGCTTTCAGCACTGGCTTGAAGGTTTTTATTGCTGGAGCCTGGAGTAGCATATTAGCGTTCTCTTGTCATGGCACTTCTCATGAGGAGTGCTGACCTTTAAAAAAGTCACAAGGTGATATGATAGAGAGAGATCAGATTGAACCAACCAAGATGTAGGAAAAAAATGAGAAACTGAGAATGATGCATTTATCAATTCCAGTCCCTTAGTCATGGTTTTTGTTCTGTTTGTACAAGGAAAGTTGTCACAAAATGCTCTAGGTGATGATTAGATTTTTTAAAGTAGCATCACAAAAGCTAGTGTTGTCAGATTGGTTGGTGGATACCCCCCTCTCAAAAATATCAAATATTCTGTCGTATCATAAAAAAGATTTGTCCACCTATTTGTCTTTCAGTTCAGTTCATGTAAAACCCTTGCTGGAAAACCTGGACATGTTTCCCAAGAGGGAGTGCTACTTTTTTGCTGTGGTCTCCATGCGCCACTGTCATAAAGACTCATTTCTGACGCTGTTTGCCTTGTGCTACAAGGCCAGTTAGGAAAGTGGACAGAATCACAAGGGGGAATAGTTGTTTGGTTTACCCACTGCCTTTCCAGAAGCACCACATGAGGCCATGTTTCCAACCTGGTCCTGGGTATGAAAGTCTTCTGTGTATATTGAGGGTAGACTTCAGGTACTGCAGTGATGCCACCTGGGGGTTTCAGCTGCAAGAGTGCAGACATCACGAGATGCTACTTCATGCAAGAACAAGCTTCACAAGAGGATTCTTACACGTGATGCAGCATTTTGAATTGATGCCACCATAGGATCACTTCACTCCGATTAAACATCTTTTTAAATACCAATGCCTGCCTTCAAGTACCAATATTATCAGGATAGCTAAAAGCAAGGTGCCAGTAATGCTTTTCCTCCCCACTTCAAAAAAAAGATAATAGTAATAAAACATGGAAAAGGTTTGGTGTCCACATTCTTCTGCAGATGTGAAGAAAAGGGCGAAAGCTGAGAGAAAGAGCAAAACAACAAACAGTGAGGGGAGGAGGGGTGAGGAGACACAGCAAGATAAAGAAGTGTGTGGGAGACATACAGCAAGGGGGGAAAGAAAAGGAAGACGAGGGATGAGAATGGGAGAAAGATGCAAGGGAAGGATTTGGGGGAAAGAAATAGTGAAGCTAGAGGTTAGGAGAGAGTGAGAGATCAAAAGGGAAAGGTGTGGATGGAAGGAGTCTTGGTGGGCCAGACATTAATTCTTTCCATTTTCCCTCCTTCCAGCCTTTAGTCTTGCTATTTCTTTCTCTACCACTGTCTCATGACTGGATACACCTCCTCAGCAGCTATTATGTGACTAACCACATCTTCCATGAAAGCCATTTGGTGGTGGTGGCGTCTACAGCAGTTTCTCAAATTCCCAAATGTGCCCACAAGTCCAAGAAGCTTGCCCTCTGCTTTGCTATCTTAAATTAGAAAAATGAGGGAGGAAATCACCTAAGAAAGGAAGAATTTCAATATCAGAGTGATAGAGTTTCTTCTGGCTGAGCTTTGCTACTCGTGCATGTTCAGCTTCTCTTTCATCATTGCTGAAAGCTGACTCCCATGTTAAGAATTTATTTAGCTCTCTTCTGGGAATTTTTGTCCATGTTCATCTGTATTTAGAGTAGCACAGCTGTCACAGTCATCGTCAAGATACTGCGATGCAGTAATGTACACACAGGGTTTTGCTCTGTGTCATGTGACGTCCTCGCGGATGCAAGCTGATGCAAGGCCATGCTGCTTTCTACATCTTACATTATTTTTTACTTTAAAAAAAGACAGCCGAGGAAGAGAGATGTTTCCAAAGACTTGAAAAAATGAAATTGTTCCATCTTTCTCAAATGGATTGAAAGACCATTGATTTATAATGGAATTATTAATTGCCCTATAAGCAATACATCTCCAGATACATACAACACAAAGAATATCTATGTAAGATCAGTTAAAAGATCTAATACAGACAAAATAAAATAAAACAACCATCACACAAAAAACAAGGCTAAAACAACCATCACACAAAAAGCCCCTAAAAATCACTAAGATAAAACCACATAAAATAGCAGCAAAATATTTGAAAGACTAAAAGATAAATGCCTGGTATAAAAAACTAACAGAGAAGGTTCCAGCTAGAACAGTTTAGGGAAGGTTTTTCATAATTGGGTGGAGGGCTACCACTGAAAATATTTGCTGTAGAGAATACCCATAGCATGGATGCTGATGATAATCCCACGGCCTGGGTATAAATATATTGCAAAAGGTGCTTCTTCAGCCACTACAGTCCCAAACCATCTTGAGCAAGATCTTTGACACAATAGTGAGATATAAATAAGCCATGAGGGGCATTATAGAATTGTTTTTTTCCTAAGCCGAATGTCAAACAATGAAAATTTGGCTAACTTTATGATGCAACTCCTCATATTCATTTCACCTTCCACCTTGAGCTCTAAAGACACTTTATATATGCATTGTCTTCCATCTTTAAAGTCTCAGAATAAAAACCTGATGGACAGAGCTTCATAAAACACAAACACTGTCCTCTTTCTCCTAGTTTTGTGGTTTGTAAGAGGTCCATGCAAAGACAAAAGCAATTCTGATTTCATCCTTCAGGGCATACACTAAGCTTTGCCAAAGGTTCAGAAAAGCATTTTGCTTCCATGCAGAACTTTGCCCAATTGGCTAAATGCAGAACAGGCTCTGAGTATTTGTTCTGCCTATTTGCCTGTGTGTTGCAGCTTTACAGCAGGCATAGGGTATTGATCATTGCTGGAGGCATTACAATCCCAGAATAGAAGGAAAACTGACACAGTTACAAAAACAAATGCTCTGAACCTGTGTTGGAGGCATTCAGGAGCACAGCTGTGAAACTTAGCAAATGCTCATTTGTTGTTCCCTGTTTGACAGGGGTTCTCAGAGTATGTCATGTTCAGTCTTTCCAAGTCAAGAAAACATCTGAGTGCAATTTTGGACATGTGTAGGCAATAGAAGTGACCCTGTGACTTTTTAGTTCTTTTGTTCCTTGAAGTCCACATCAGCTCTCACTGTCCCCCTAGTTCTTTCACGAGACTTAAGTCCTCAGTCCACCCAAGGCATTCTATCACCCAATGTAGAAAATCCAAAGAGACTTCTATATCAGTACTGGCTCCAGATTCTGAAGGGCCTTGGACAAGATTCCCCCCATGGGCTTCCTCTCCCAGTGATTAACTGGGAGAATGAATAGTTCATGTCCTGGAGTCTCAGTATGTGTGGGCTGGGCAGGGGGATAACAGTTCTGGAGGCTGTTTGGTGAGTTATTCTTAGGAACTTGATTAGGAAGTTTTAGTGAACTAGTCTGATGTTTCATTTTATTTGTAAAAGCAACTATTTCTCAACTTCCTTCAGCTTGCTTCTTTAATAAACATATTGAACTGGAAACTTGAGTTGACTTGAGAGTCTTACCTAGCCTGAAAGTCAACCCATGTGGTGGACTGCTGGCAAACACACTAACCAGGTTGCTATGTTTAAAAGAAGCTCTGGAAAAGAATCCTATCATCCTCCATGAATATTTTCCATCAGCCTGTCTTCTCCTGTGGGCAGGATATGAAAAAGAGACAAGAATGGTAGCAGTGTCATCTGAGGAATATTAACAAAATGATGTTTTGGCAACCATCCTACCACACAAGGAGAAGCTGCAGACGTATTGGTTTGTCACAAAGGTGCTTTCATACATCAGAAAGAGCACACTTGCAAAAGACTCATCATCATCAATCCCAGTTGTGCAATTTCCATGAAATATAAAATTATTTTTAAAAAATGAACCCCTTTTTGAGGCTCTGAAAAATAGAATTATAAAAGGAGTAGAAAAAAGAAGTGTCTCCCAGTTGCAGTGAGGAAGGGGAGACAAAGCAATATCTGCAGTGAAGGACAGTAGGATATGTGCTGGAGCAGGCTGGAGGGCTGGGGAAGAGGAAGAACAACCCATCGGGAGCCTAATCCCATGGTTGTTCAGCAAGCAACAGCCCACCATGGCTTATTCACAGAGTAAGTGGCATAACATGCACACAGACCTAATGGTTCTCCTGTGTTTCTATAGATAGAACTCACACACATCAGTAGAACCCATAGAGCAGTAGAACCCACAGGATGTGGAAGGAAAACCCACAGGAGACTGTCCTTAAGGAGAAGGATTCAAATCCAGGTTTTGAAGAACGCTTCCGGATTGGTCATGCAACCAACTGAATTGATAGTTCTGTGCTGGTTACCAGCTTCTCAAAAGGAAGAGAGAAAATGAGCCTGTTTGCTTTTCCTTTGTTAACTTAAGCTTTTCATTGTTTTCAGGAAGTTCTCTTTTTTAACAGAATATCCGTTTACCAACTTACCCATCACCAAGTTCCAAATCTGCTCACATATACTGCCGGTTCTGTCGACATGAGAGCAGAGCAAGTTAGCCATTTTCAGGGATCATATATTACAGGTCCAGTGCCATGACTGGCTCCTTGACAAGTCAGTCTCCTAGCTTCCACTGTAGCTTTCCAGGACTTTTCCGTGACTGATAGGGGGGTTTTGTTTACCCATAGCGTTTTATTCTGGAAGTGAAGAAGATACGGGAACATAAATATTGTATTTAAACAAGTTGTTCCTCAATTTTCCTCTAACTGGCCCCTTCTCTGCACCCCCTCCCCCGCACACACACATTTTTGCCATTGTATAGCATTTTCACTTATTTAAACTTATACAGTCATAACTTCCCTATTTTGGCTTTACTTTTTATTCTAGATAGAACCAGTTGATGTGCCTTGATAAGAGTGCACTATTAGGCTACAATCCTACACCCACTTACTTGGGAGTAAACTTCATTGTGAAGGGGACTTTCTTTTGAATTTAAATTATATGATTGCCCTGTTAGTATAGCAGTCCCTTTCAAATTAATTAAGAATGAGCTCTTCTTCCCAGTCAGTATTAATCCTGAAGCTTTACGGTAAACTGCTGTTGAGATTCATTATATTGGAGAGTGACATTATCATCTTGGCCTAATGGATATGAAATAAACCATTAAAGCCTTGAGTCAGTGGGAAATATTCCTGATTTGTGATCTTGTGTAGCAAGAAATCAAAATATTTGTTGTTGAATAGGTCCCTTACACACTGTAGGGCATAAGTAACTTTTGCATTGCATTTTGTAAATCCGTCTACTACAGATGGCAAAGGCTATCATCTCTGCAGGAAACTTCTCTTTTCTTTGAAAAGGATGTACATTTTAATGGCCTGGGAAATAAAAGCAAAAGAAAATGAACAGTAACCAGCATCCTGATATATAGCTTAGAAAAGATAAAATCAAAGATCTTTACTGCTTTCAAAAAAGTGAAAATAACCACAGGAAAGGTTTTAACACAGTTCTGATTCTCCAGTACATTAAGGCAATTGCATTAACAGTATCTCTTACAAAGGGTTCACAGGAAGCCTAATTCACCATTAACATTTCGGAACTTTATAAATGGATTTTTTTTAAATCTCATCCAACCTAGTAAGAAATGGGAGAAAAACTCAAGTCGCCTTAGATCAGGCTGCAACCCCAGAGCTTAAGTTGGAATTGCTGACTGTGGTTTGTTCAGCTCCTTTGAGTCCTGCTGGATGACAGACTCAGTGTTCTGTGTCACTTTGGTTTAGAATACCGTGTGCATCCAGTACAATCAAAGCGGAGCAGGAAAAGTTGATGCATGCTTTCTTTTCTTTTCTTTTTTAAAGGAAATCTCTTCTTTATTGTTTCTTGCAAATTTATTGTGTATCCTGAAATTACATATAGGTATGTGACTGTAGCTTGCATTAAAATAATAACAATTAAATTAAATTAAATTTGGGTTTTTGGATTGTATGTTGGCTGGACTTGATTTTGATTTTTTTATACACACACATAATGTGTGTTCATTTTAATTCCTCAATGAGAAACAAAAGTTCAAAGGAAAACTGATAATATATGGTCTTGCTTATAATGTGTAGCCCCTTCATGGATCACTGCCTTGTTGTGGTGAACGGGCTTGTGTAGCTCAATGAAGCTATGAGCTATGCCGTGCAGGGCCACCCAAGACAGACAGGTCAAAGCAGAGAGCTCTGACAAAATGTGATCCACTGGAAAAGGAAATGGCAACCCACTCCAGTATCCCTGCCATGAAAACCCCAGGGACAGTACCAAAAGGCAAAAAGATATGACGCCGGAAGATGAGCCCCTCAGGTCAAAAGGTGTCCAATATGCAACTGGGGAAGAGCAGAGGGCTAGTACTAGTAACACCAGAAAGAAGGACTCACTGGAGAAGAGCCTAATGCTGAGAACAATTGATGGCAAAAGAAGAAGGAGACGGCAGAGGATGAGGTGGCTAGATGGAGTCACTGAAGCAGTTGGTGTGAGCTTAAGTGGACTCCAGGGGATGGTGGAGGACAGGAAGGCCTGGAGGAATGTTGTCCATGGGGTCGCAATGGATTGGACACGACTTTGCCACTAACAACAACAACAACAATGATGTGTAGATGTGCTTCAGTTTTGCTAAAAGATTTCACACATTTAGAAAAAAATGAAAAACATCAGCAAAGGAGTAAGGCATCCTGAATATGTCTTCAAGAATTAGTGAAAAACTCATCTTGTTTAATTCCTTTTATTTTATCCCTTCTTTCCTACAATGCACTTTTCCACAGTCTTCTTTCCCCCTATGTTATCCATTCCCGAGCAGCCCAAGTTAATCCAGTGAGAAGGAATCTGACACTGGAACTTCCCTGAGGATCCATGCTTCCAAATCAAATTATCTAACATCGGAATACTATTGGCTTTGGCAGAATGAATGATAGGCGATTGTGAAGCCTCTGGGACAGCAATTTATGACCACGGAGGGAGAAAGGGGAAGGGCAGACAAGTAGCTCATTGAACATTTAGCTGGTGGTCCCCATGTCATTGGGTGGCTTATCTTTACTTGGTTTTAGTTTGAACATTAATGGAGCTGTCCTTGATGCCAAACCCTATATCCAAAATCTTCAAAATAAGTTCAGTGTCACAGTAAGCTCCTTAAATGTTCAGACTACAACCCAGAGTGGATAAACTGACATGAAAGCTACACTTCTCCACCCACCAGTCCAGTCCCATTGCTGAGCCCTTGCAGTGACTAGAAGAAAAAGAATCTTATTCAGAGTAGTTTCCATTATTACCATCAATCTGTTTTATTAAGACTTATTCCCAATAGCTCAGCTCTGTCAGAGAAAAAGAACTTTCAGCTCCATCAAAATCAATAACTTCAGAGCAAATATTTGTAATCTGGGAGCATTAAATAAACCATTCTCTCTCAGAAATAATGCATGGGACAAAGCCCCTGGAAATGAACGCTGCCACTTTTTTTGCTTAGTGTTATTATGTCTTCTTGTCCTACATCAACAGCATCAATAATAAGGCAGATAATACACAATCCAGTGGAGATGTGCTGTACTCAACTGAATTTGGGTTATAGGTAACATATGCAGTGTGGGCGGAGCACAAAGGTGAAGGTCCCCTGATGCTCCTTCTGTTCTGCAAATCAGTTAGACATGAAATTTTGGACTATAACTGAGACATTTCAAAAGGAGAGGGAAGGAGACTGTGAGTCTACCAGGATATGTCCAGCCTAATTACCTTCCCTCTCCTCCCTGTCCCCCACCCTTCTTGAGGGATTTTTTTTTTTCTGATCCCAGAGATGCATCCAGCACAGTTCTTTCCACACCAGCTGCAAAGAAAAGGAAGAAGAGATGGATCTTTACATCCAAAGCAGGAGCATTTTTCCAATTTTGATCTGGGAATCCAAGCAACCCTTTGGCCTTCTAGATACTGTCCTATGGTCATATAATTGCTATTATACCAGAGAAATGTCTTGGATTTTATAGTAAATGTGGACTCAAATTCACTCTTCAAAATTAATTTTTATTGTGAGTTTTAATAATTAAACCCAAACAGAGAAATGAAATGAAATGATGAAATGCCTTAGTTTTCTTACATGAATTTTGAGTGATTCTATTTCAGTAAATCCAGATATACTATGTACCCTATATATTTTAGATATAGCAAAATCATCTTCTATTCATATGGGTAGTTATGCTTAGATTTCAACAAGGGCACCCCAAATATTCATATGTTTATTCACTAGTAGAGTACACCTCAAAACCACCACTTAAGAAACAGAAAGCTTCATCAAGTCCTCACCTCATTGTGTTATCAGTGGTGGCTCTTTGACTTTCCAGCATGGTATAATTAGTCCTTTACATGTCAAAAGGGAACAAAGAATCCATTTACACTGATCTTGTGTTAAGCTGATAGTTAAAGAGAACATGCATATTCAAAATAATTAAATAACTTCCCATCAGAAAGTTTATATATATTATTTCCTCTTTCCAAAAAGAAGTAGCCATATATGAGTGAAAGAAGCATTAGCTGTATTATATCTCCCACAATTGGCTGGTTTGGATAAACCCTTATTGAAAAGACAACGTGGTACCCTGTATATAGGAAACATCAGGGGGTTTTTTCTGAATTAAAAGTAACCTGAGATGCATTATCCTTTCTAAGATAGATGCCAATGAAGTGATCCAATGAATGGGCCACATAGAATACTAAAATTCGTTATACCGTTCTTTCATAAGACCCTGTGCTTCATACTTATTCACCAGTAATAGATTTCTATAACAATGGACTGCGGTTTGGGTATAGTTGTTCAGCCTCTATCAACACTTGGCTAGTTTCATTTTGTTACCTTTATTAGCTTTGTGTTTGTCTGTGCATGTGCAATCTTGTTTGCATGATGTCAAACTACATGCTATACTAATTTGTAGTGGGTAGTGAGGAGTATCCTTTTTTGCTCTGGAGGGACCAGCCCCAACTACTCAGTGAGATGAGAAGATTAAACCTTTGCCACATGTTGTTGTTTTTCTTCTGAAGTAATAGGGTACTGCCAGTGAGATTGTTCCATGTGTGTGCCTTTTGTGCAAAGAATTCAGCAACACTGGAGGAACACAGCAACACAGAGCAGAGCCCTGATCAGGCAGAGTTCTATCAGGTCTTTTGGACCTGAAACAGTAAACAGTAGTGTGTGTTTGGAACTAGAACAATCGATGACATACATTACTTCCCCAAAGGTTTCACAATTGTCTATCATTCATTCTGTCAAAGCAAATACTTTTCTGATGCTAGACAAATTGGTTTGGTAGCATGGGATTCACAGATTTAGCTTCACAGTTATCTGAAATGGAATTCCCTCTTTTTTCAGTTTTCATCTTCCCATGAGAATGAGGTTGAAGATTATTTTGAGAGTGCCTGCATTAAATAGGTGCTATACATAAATCACAGTAAGATGCACGTGCATACTGCTCTCAAGATTACAATGTAAAATACAAGAGAGAGAATGCAAAGATGATGAGAACATGGAGAAGAAGAGGAGCAGAATGACGTGCTGTCAGCAGGCATGTCAGTAGTGACAGTTTGTCATAGGCAGGAGACTGCATCCTCTCCTTGGAGGCTCTGGCCCCTTGTCTTTGAGAGAAGAGGCTCCTGGGTGAACATTTATGGGACAGTATTTAGTTACAGAAAGGAGTCACAAAGCTTACACTTTCTTGGGGTGCAGGTACGCAAGAAGACCCCAGGATTTCTGCACCCATGGGTGTCTCATTGCAGGCCTTAGATGTGAAGGTCTTCAGCCCTGAAGAGTCTAGTATGCTGCAGCCACCTGTGCATCATCACCACCTAAGGCTAGTTATAGAGTCTTGGCTTCTTGAAGAAAAAAGCCTCTATCAGTGTGGAGGTAGGGACAACTACCCTAAAGGAAGCCCAGCACCTATTTAAGGCTCCTTCTCAGTCTGCTCCTTGTTGCAGCACCATACAGACCAGTTTGCCTGGTACCCAACTCCAGCACCCCTTGGAGCTCTCCAACTTGCTGCCCCATTCCCTTGCCCTTTGCAGCCTGCATAAATCTTTCTTGTCCAGAACCTGTGTAGGCATGTGCAGAGCCCTCCAACCCAGACCTCACCAGCAGGAAGAAATGCAAAGGCATCATGACAGTCGTCGAGCAGAATACAGTTTTGTTTTCTCTCACGTTTGCACTATTTAAAGCTCAAGCTCTCTTAGAGAATTTTGGCAAATTCTTATCATAAGCAACTTGAGGGCAGCATCCAAGGGAGAACAACCGCAAGGGGCCAGACCCCTTGGTTCATGTCCACAGGTAGCATGCAGCACATGCAGAAGTGAGATTTAGCACTTTCAGGGCCAGTCTGAAATAAGGGAGGCACATGTTCCTGGAATAGCTAGGGGTGATGGATATTGCATAAGGGAGCTCTGCCATCCAGTCCCATTACAGAAACAAGAATGTGGGCTTATTTGGCAGGTTGACCTTGTAAGTTGCACTAGTGGTGGGTAAGGCTTGCAGAAGGCAATCAGGTGAGCCAGCTGCTTAAAGAACAGAAGTGGCAAGTGGATGTCACAGGAGGCTGGGCAGCACTGGACTTTATTGATATATTTCATTTTTATACTACCCAATAGCCAGTGCTGTCTGGGTGGTTAACAAAACTTTAAAAACATGCAAACCTTTAATCTTGTAAACCGGCTATGGAGGATGGTATATAAAAGCTTGTACAAATAACTATGAAACACAGAACAACAAAAGCACAGCGATTGTAACTGAAACAGCATACAGGCACAGAAGTGGTGCAGGATAAAATGTAGTATTAAAACTAAAGTTAAACTGTTAAGAAGCTGAGAAAATAAAAGGGTTTTCACCTGGCACTGAAAAGAATGCAAAGTAAACACCAGATACACCTCTTTGGAGGCCTCATTCCATAGCCAGGGTGTCACAACGAAAAAGGATTCTACCCTAAAGTGGCACACTCTCAGCCATATGAACAGGCCATATGAAACAGCTACAGCTGTTCCAGCATGGAGAAAACCATGATACATCTGCCTGTCATATACCTGTTAAAAATGAGGAAAATCTTTAACAGGTATATGATAGGCATTTTTTTTAAAAAAAAAGCCCAGTTTGAAAGCATTGGTTAAAGCAATGAGAAGCTCCGTCTGATGTGTTCCTTCAAGGCCAAGAGACTAGAATGGATGGGGCAGGACATTTTCTTGGAGCCTTCCCAACCCTCCTTGGCACATCAGCGTGAGTGTTCATAAGCTGGTGAGATACTTTGGCCCTGAGCACCAGCACCTTGAATTGGGCCTTGTAACAGATCTGAAGCCAGTGCGGTCAATAAAAAGACCAGTATAATGTGATCCATAAAACCTCTGTCAGCTAAAGCACCCACACTGGAGGGAAGGAATTAGTTAAGCAATAATCCATTGCAGATAAATCTTTGATAAAGTTATTGTGCATATAAAACCAATTATATGAGTTTCTTAATGGGTCCAAATGAGCTATTTGCATTTTAATTATTTTATCCCATGAGAAATGTCCTGGCTACTGTCTTCACTGTGTATGAATGGAAGTGGCTGCCGCATCCTCTTACAGCCTATTACCATACTTGGTTCAGTTTTTATTTCCCATTCCAAATGAGCAAAGCTCCTGAGATTCCCATCCTTCGTGCTAGCCAAGGCAGAGCAGACATTCATTTCAGCTATTTCCCAGGTTTTCAGTATGTATTTGCAGTTCTTGAGGCCAGTCAGATGACATTCCATCCCTGCTACTCCCAAGAGGGTCTCATGTTCCCAGGCCACCCATGGTATTTAAGGGGTATATTTTCACCCTCTGTTTCCAGGCAAGCAACACTTTTTATGGAATGGACTTTATCTACATTCTCACAACAAGCTGAAGATATTGGAAGTTTCCACCCATCCACCCACCCCCTCCTGCAGTTCTTACCTCCCAAGGCTTGCTCAGAGGATGGTATAAGGTTGGCATCCCAGGAATCTTCATGAAGTATTTTGCAACCATCTGAACTGCTGTGGACATGCCACTTTGTTAGTGGTTCTCTGCCACTCTACAATGTTCTTTTTAGGCCAAAATGTTCCTCACAGCAAAACAACTCACATCTTTCCCCTATAACTGTACATAATGAAGCAACACTGAATGTAGCAATGTGAAGGATGTACATTTTCAATTGGTCCAATGTGACATGAGCATCTTCCTGCATCTCAGTAGCTCAGGAGAATTTACATTTAGCAGAAATTGATCACAGAACAAAACTTTTTAATTAATTTATTACATTTTAATCCCACTCTTTCTACAAAATGTTCATGCTAATAATCAAGTGCTCTGCATTTTATCCTCATAAGGCATTTGGGTATATTCTACAAAAATGCTCCTAATTACTGTAATGATAAATGGATCTGTCCATTTTGCTTTCTGCTACATTTGATTTTTTTTTAATCTTCAGTTTTTTCCCTTCTCAGTATGAAGAATACCATGGATTCTGCTAAATTCATACTGAAAAGCTAAATTCATAGCTATGTCCAGTCCAGCTTTTTCCAGGTACAATTCTTTCCTATATGGAGAAGACCGCTGTGTATCTGCTTGACTTGTGGACTATTGGACACACTGGGAAGCTTGTAAAAAAGTTTGGCAGATGCTCATCTTAACACATATGGAGGGTCTTCTGGGAAACAGACACAACTTAGTATTGGGCTGACACAAATAAGTTGTCCATCCCTGTCTTGGATGATGTTAGACTTGGATGCAAGTCTCAGCAGAAGAGGTTAAACTAAAATAAGCTCTTATAGTTGACATATCAAGAGTTCACATATTGTAGTATCTGGATAATTGAAATTATTCTGAATTTGGAGCACTAAGGTGGTACACTAGAAAGTGTGCTGCAGACCAGGGTTCAAATTCCCCCTTATTTCCATTCTGTTCAGCCTACTTTGTAGGGTTGTTGTGAAGGCAGTGTGAGGAACCACATAAGCTGCCTTGAAGGAGCTCATGTAAATTTATGAATAGGATGATCCTGACTCCACAATTCTGACTAGCAAATAGAAATATCCTTCTAGTTGCAAACAAGTTTGCTGTGAAGGTGATGCGTACTTGCACAAAGGGATGCTGAATGGAATAGAAACATCTGTGTGTTCAACCTCTGGGCCCATGTGCAGTCACAATCCCTGCTAGATTAGATTCGCGTTGCTTGATTAGCTTTCATCATGCCAAGGGCCTGCTTAAGCAGCTCTTAATCCAGTCACTGACTTTCTCACTCTGTTCTCTCAAGGGATCATTGCCACCAAAACTGATTGCAGCAACCATCATTTAAGCAGATATGCTCAGAGTCAGAGGGCAAGCAGCCCACCATGACACATTGTCTCTGTGAACTGTGGCCACTGGACTGTTTTGATTTTTTGTTTTGTTTTGTTTTGTTTTTTAATCTTTAATATGAAGCGTTCTTTCACAAAAGATCTTTGGAGTTCAGCAATATATATTTAAACTATGCTTCCATCAAAATTGCTTTTATAAGCTCAGAACGCTGGGCTTCTTTTCAGCATTTCATAACAGCTGTAAATTTCTTTGGCCATGACTACTCTGTAATTATTTCTTCCCTGTCATAGAAACTTTGGTTTAGAAAAGGTGATCTATGTAAATATGCAATACCACAGAAGATCTCAGACAGGCTTTTCTACATTTTTAGAGAAGACTGCTGAGTGTCCATAAATACATACAATTCATTTTGATAGTGTTATCTTAGGGCTGTCACATTTTAAAGAGCTGAATGGTCACAAGAAGGAGAAACTGCCTGTAAGCTTTGGCCAGAGATGGAACCAGTTTCCTCTTAACAGTGTTGAAAAAATAGGAAGAATATAGCTCTGGCATGCTCTATATAGATGAGCTTTAGGTTCATCTCCATCTGGGCCAGAAATATCTCACTGATGAAGCACAAGTGTCACTTGCCAAAGGATCCATGGTTAGCCTTTGGATCTTTAGTCAAGGCTATGAAAGACCCTCTCAGAAATCTGGGAGAGCCACTGCTGGTGAGGAAGGTTGGATGGCACAGTTTGTCCATTTCTTTTCCCTTTCTTATTTTTTCAGTCTTAAGTTTATGTTATTCTGTGTCCACAACATTTACATTTGGATGAAAATGTGTGCCCATTTTTGGCCTGCATTTCTCCTAGCACTCTATTTTGCATGCAAACTTGCCTGAAGTACACTTTTTTCCAAGAAATATCCCTAGCACAACACAGTTTAACATTGTTTTCATGAATATATACTTGTCCCTGCACATGTTCCTCTAATATGCACATATTTGTACACATGTTTTGATGGGAGAGTTTTGTACCGGAATGCAGAAAAAAATGCAAATCTGAAAAAATAACTGAATTTCAGTTTATGTGTAGTTGCAAATGTGAGAAATTAAATAAGCTGCATTGAAAAGGAACTAAACCAATGTTCCAACACTCTCTCTGTATAGATCATTCTGAACAAGATGGCTCAGTGGTCTGTCTCACTGTAAGCTTATGTTTCTTCCCAACAATACTTCTATAGTCAGATGCCCTGTGGATTCAGTGGGAAGGCTATTGGACTGGCAATCCACAGTCCGTGTCCACACATTCTCAACCTTTTAAGGTGACTCACAAATTCAAAAAATGTTTTCAAAAGCATGAGTACCTGAAAGTTCGTACATGAGAAAAAGTACTAATTTTGAAAAATGCCTATAAATATGCTTTATTCAATGGGAGAATAATGTAAACATTCCAAAGATGCATATAATCAATATGCATATTTGGAAAAATGTGCTTGCAAACCTGCATAGATTTTAATACAAAACAACAACATAAAGATAGGATTGTGAGAATTCTGAATTCAGGTTTTGCTGATTCTCACATCACTAGGACAAAGCACTTTTCCTTGCACAAGAAGGGTGCAGTTTCTGCTGATTCTGATTCTCCACTGGAATTAACTGTACCATACCATGGACTATTTTCAAGGGTATCCCAGACCTCTGGACTGGCTTCTGCAACAGCATCAGGGAGGCACAGAGATCTGCAAAACCCCACTTACACTGCTCTGCGTCCAACCCAGAAGCTTGATTTAGAGGCACAATGCTTACGTTCAGCTTTTTCAGTGAAAACATTATTGCCAGACACTTGTTGATGCAGGCAGCAGACTCTCTATACAGCCTGATGCACACTTTTGCAATGACTACATGAAAGCATGTAGCTTTAAGTGAAAACAACTCTAATGGGCATACCAATCAAAATTGTTTAAATGCCAAACAACCACAACATCTGCACTAGTCTGATATCAAGGAAGTTTTGCAGAGCAAATTTACTGCTCTGGATCTGTTTAGATACCAGAATAAAGGCTGTAAATAAAAATAGATAAAATAAAACATAATGGGGAAAATGCAATCTGTCTGCAAACAATCAATGAGTAGGTTATAAGCCAAATGTCACAAATTCTCTATTAGCACTAATTCACCTAGTTCTTTAAATGAGATTAATTACAAAATTAGTGTGAATATGACAAGAGACTGATGAGTTTATATTATTCCAGCACTGACATACAATTAATTAAGGAGAGACAACTGTGATAACAAGCAGTAAGGCTGTATGGGGGAATTACATCTTGTCTTTTTTAATTATAAGATAGTTTATCCTCACCAGTCAATCTGTCCAATCTGTACAGAGAAAGAAAGGAAAAAAGAATCGAGGAATGATAATTACATTAATACCCTAAACCAGACTGTAGTTCTCTCCATCACTACATTAAACAACCCAACCCTAACCCTAACACCTGATCCAAAACTAGATTTATTCTTATTTTTATGCATCCAAAAGTAAAAAGCAGCGAAAGAGAATTTTGTTGATCATCTTCTGCATAAATATTTAATACATAAATATTTACATAATGTGTCGGAATCCTACAATACCCATCACAACAAATGGATGGAAGACCAGATAGGATTATTGTGCTAATTGAATAACCCCAACCCTCATATTCATGGCGAATTTCAAATCTTGCAAATTATCATCAGCAATTTAATTATTGGTTCATACCAATGATTCATACCAAACAAGGGATAGAAACCTTTATCGGAAAAAATACTTCCTTATTAATTAATATGCTTTTCTAAAGCACAGAAAATGAAAAATAGTTTTACTCCCTTTTAGAAACAAATATAAAGCAAGTACTTTTATTCTAATATATCTATCTTCTAACTACTAATCGTAATAAATATTCTTAGGATCAGAATGACTGCATTATTATATTCTCCTAAAAGACAGGATAGTTTCTTGCTAGTCCCCAGCATGCATTTACTCTTACAATTAAATCCAAAAGTAAATATAATGTAAAGAAAAATAATTTTGTGCGTTTCCTCATGTTTAAAGCTTTAATATTTCATTAATAGTACACAGAAGCAATAAAACACTTTTTAAAGGACCTATTTTATCCTTTTTTATTTTTGTAATCAAATAAACTTTCGCAAGTGAAAGAAAATTTAAATTCTTAGCACCATTTTTAAAAAATACCTATATATCAGGCAATGAAGCTGTCAAAACAGAGCAATTTCTTTTCTTCTCATATATATTAACATGTCAATTTTGGCAATCTCTAAAACTTTGATCTACTGTTCTTTACATGATGACACATCTTCCAAATTCCAAGACTGATAGATAGAACTGCTATGATATTTGACAGTTCATTTGTATTTGTAAAGAAATATATCTGCATTGTTAAGCTTCACTGTATATAGTGATTGGTGCAGCTGGATGTCAGATGCTTTCACTCTCTTTCCCAGGAATCCTATGTATGCTTCCTTGACTTTCTTCCAAGAAAGAATGAATACTATCCTAGCCAGAATTCCCAAATACTCTCAGTTCTGGTTGCAAGAACCTGATGTCAAGTCCACCATTCCAATGGATCAAATGGCCCACAAAGACTAAGGCCAGCAATTGTGCAAGCGCAAGCACTCATATAGCAACACTAGGGACAAAAAATTATAGCTGTAGGCCATAACATGAAACATGAAAGGTCAGGGGAAAACAAGCCACATGCTCCCTGGCAGAAAAGTAATATCGATATGCTTTGAAGATGTCTTCATGTGTATTTTTGCAGTTTGTGGCTTACATAAAAGGGCAGTTATGGTCACCCAAAAACAACCACAAGATATCCTGTTAGTGGCATTATTCTTATAAAGGTTTGTGGCCTTTATGGTAGTAAACAAGTTCAGAAATTATGTAATCTGTGCACCATATCTTCTCTTTGGGGTCATTGAGTTGAACATCTGTCAACATAAATCAGAATGTGTCAAGAACCAGCAGAAAATAGCTTTAGTGCAAAGGAGTTCGAGAAGGTCTCTTTGCTTCTAGTAATGCCTTCTAAGCAGCTGCTTCTGCTACCAGTAGATCCTCCAATAAATAAGGCAGCAAAAGATCTAAAATTCCACCAAGAGTGTTGATGCTGGTGCAAACTCAATATTGAAAGTTCGGCATGGGATCTGTTTGTGTTGGTTAGAAGGTATAAAGAAGTAATCTTCCACATGCATGCATGCATGCATATGAAAGGGGAACAAGAGCTATTAACACTGAAAAACAGGAGATGTGCTGGAGCTGATAGAGCTAACATGTCACGCCCACAGTGTGGCACCTCCGAAGAATTACAGTACTGCTGTATCAAGTGCAGTACAAGTACAATATGCTTGGAAAGCTATAAATCTGTTACTTCCAAAATGAGTGTATGTAAAAGTGAGAGTGGGAATGGGGAAAGGCTATTGCTTGTGCTGCATGCTAAAAACTATTTCCCGTTCATTGGGGCAATAGAAATATAGCATTCCTTACTTTAAACCTGTAGATCCTAGGCCAGGAACAAGAGATCAAACCCCTTTCTTCTCCCCACCATGTGCCAATTTCAACACTTTGATGCTGCTGTTTCTGAACTACACGGCTGACTGAAGAATGCTAGGAATGATAGGGTATCTTTCTGTCCAAACAGTTAAGGATTCTGCTGTTAGTCAGGCACTACCTGCTTAAAGAATGCAGCTCGGACCACCATCTTCAGTTCACATTGGAGCCGGAGACTCTGGGGGTAGGAAGAAGGCACATGCAGCAGGATTCTTGGCAGCAAGTCTTCCCTCCACAGCACACCTGCCCAACTAGAAATGGGTGCCGCACAGCAATAGGAACTAAGCCCAATGCGTAAATACCTGTGCTGGGTGCTAACCCTTGCACCTGTTTCCTCCTGCTGCTCCCCATCATCTGTTTCCTTGGGTAGCTGGCTGAAGGGTGAACTTGGCTGTAGAGCACTGGGTTTATGCCCCAAAGTCCACCCCTAATAGATCCACTGTTTCCAGTCCTATCTGGAAATGCTGGGAATTGAGCTTGGATCATCTGTGTGCAAAGCATGTTCTCTGCCTTTGACTGACAGCTTCCTTCTTAAAAGACAAGGAAATGAAAGGTAACTCCAGCCCCTTTCCACTGGAAAGGGTCATGCACACCTTCCTCCCCTGCAGATATGCCTTGAAAAGTATTTCTGTGCATTTTGAATTCAGAGGACTGAGCAAGGTTAGGGAATTAGCCACAACTTCTTTTGATTTTAAGGAGAACTTTCATGATCAGACCTGTGAAAAGAGATTCTTTTTCTTATCATGGATCCTGAGAATTAAATAGCATATATCTGAATTTGCTGAAACTTTTGTTTGTATTATCCTTGTGAACTGAGACTTTAGAATATCAGCTTAAAAACTGAAAGACAATCAGTAAAGCACAAATCAAAAATCCTTTCTTTGACTGTTCAAAGGAAGAGATAAAAGCCTACATTTCCCTGGCCCTTCCCAGTGGACCTCTGACTTTTCATTTGCAATGGATTTAGATTTATTAGCACTCAGTATTAGTTTGGAAAGGTTGCAGGAATGTATCAGGTAGCAGAAAGAAGCTTCAGCAAGCTGTGAGGTAGTTAGACCCACAGTGCTCATTTATCACACCCAAAGAAAGCAAGCAAAAGGCAGTTCTTTGAAGAGTCATGATGGACTCTTTGGCTCAAGCCTCTCATAACTGCTGGGGGAAAGTAGGAACCCTGCTCAGCAACCATTAAAAATAAAATAAAAGGATGCTTCCAGAATTCTTGTAATCTTAATTGTTAAAATTTCTTTTAACCTACTTAATATAGTAGAAAACTCTAAGTGGTTCACATTAAAACACATTTAAAAAATCAATTTAGCATAATGTTTATTTTATGCATTATTACTTTCCTTCTCCAATGACAACAGAGTCTCTGACAGGTCCAAGGAAGCCAGTGTGTTTGTCAAAGGCATTTAAATTTGCCACCACTTCTGCCTCTTGAACAGCATATGAAAGAGTTTTCCAAAAGTTGGGTGCCACCAGTGAGAATAGGTTTCTAATTTTTCCATGAAGTTTGGAATTCTAAATAACCTTGTTGCATTTCCAAACCCAATTGAGTTCACAATTTTGTTCTTGTTTGAAATTTCCAGATTTTGTGCAGAATGCTGTGCAGGCAGTTTCACATACCTTTCCTTCAGTTCATTTACCAGTGCATATTTACAAGTGAGATATGATTGTGTACGGTTGCATTTTGGGGTGGGGGTTATATTTATTTATTTATTTATTTATTTATTTATTTATTTATCGATTTATACCCTGCCTTTTTCCTACAAAGGGCTCAAGGTAGCTTACATCATTCTCCTCCTCCATCTTATCCCCACAACAACCACCGTGTGAGGTAGGTTGGGCTGAGAGTCTGCGACTGGCCCAGAGTCGCCCAGTTGGCTCCATGGCTGAGCGGGAGCTAGAACCCAGATCGTCTGACTACCAGTCCCATGCTCTTAACCACTACACCACACTATATTCTTTTATCAGTGCATATATGCTATACATAAAAGCTGCTGTGCATACAGGTATATATAAGTTCTAATAAAAATCTGAAGAAAGTGTAGTCCATTCTATATCCTATAATATTTTATATAGAACATCTTATATTACATATTATTCTAATATATAATTATATGGGGGTGTATTCATTACGGTAAATACACATACACACCCCTAAATTTCAACCTAAAAAAAAAAAAATTCAACCTAAATAAAGACCTTTTTATTTGACCAATATTTTAACATAAAGTAATTTTAATTGTATTAGATTTATTTAATTTATTTTAAACAGATTAGTTTTATGCTCAGTTGTGGAATAGTTAATTTATTTTATTTAGGATTTGAAGTAATGCTGTAAGCCGTCCAGAGACGACTGTGATGGACGGCCTACAAATTTTCTAAATAAATAAATATATATATATATATATATATATATATATATATATATAAATTCTGTCTTTTAGCACACTGAGTTGTACAGTGAAGATGTGATCTGATACAATTTGCCACTTTTTAAAAAACTTTGTAGGCTCAGTCAATGAGTCCCTGCTTAATTGCAAGTATCATTTATCTTTGTTGCCTGTAGGAAGGACTTCATTGTCTTAGTCAAAATTTACATGGCATACCAGATTATATGGTGTACCATATTAAAATTTGCTGGAGAAAACAATCATGCTAGGGAAAGCTGAAGTCATAAAAAGAGGTGGAAGACCAAAATGGGATGGATTGAAAGGAAGTCACAGCCTGGAATTTACAAAAGCAGAGAAGGGCACCAGACATTTTGGAGGGCATTAACTTACACAGTTGCCAGAGGCAACATGATGCATGCAGCAACACAAAATACCACAGCAGTTTAGATGATAGGTAAAAGCCATAGAAGGAGCATCCCAGTCCATAGCCACACACTTGGTGCCTGTGCAGGAATGCCAGAAGTCAGTCATTCTGCCATTTTATTTATGTTATTTGCACATCCTCCAAACAGCTGAGGACAGTGCTTATGAACTTATTTCCGTTATCTTCACAATAATTTTCGGACAAAGTTTATGCTAAGATAAGTGACTTCCTCTTGGACACCCAGTAAGGTTCGTGGATTAGAAAGTCATTGAACTTAGATTTTCCCTTTACTACAGTACTACAGTGCCCGTCACTATAGTAGTTCAACTACAACAATACCAATCACTGGCTTTTAGTTTTAAAAATCTGCAAAACGAAAACTCCCAACATTTTAATGGTAGGAATTAATCTGTTGGGCCTGCTCTTTGCTATGGAAGTAATCTCCTGTCCTTTTAACACAGCTCTCTATATGAAGAGGGATATGAAAACTTTTCTCCTATAAGGGTGCAAGTTTATACAAGTTTATACAGAAAGATGTCCTGGCATTCCCAGTTGTTCTAATCTAGATACTAACATACGTTGCAACTGCAAGTATTGCCATTCAGCTGTAGCTAGCAAATCATTCGTGGTGCGCAATGACAAAAAAGTCATCAGAAATATCCACCAAGGTAAAAATAATTTTATCCATCCATGTCTGCCATGAACAGCTTTGTTTACTATGAATGTTTGAATTTAACATCAATTTGGCAAGAGAAAATAGATCAAAGTGCCATGCAATTAGAATGACATTAAAAACAGCACATCCCTAACAGCCACACCTGTGGGAGGAAGTCTATCTCTTCTCATATGCCTAGACCAGAATGCTATGCATTTAGAGAGAGGGATTCCAGACCGGAAGCTTCCAAAAGTGACCACGGTAGAAAATCTGCTGAAAATGAGAAGGCCAAAGTTAGTACAAGTCAACAATAAGTCCGGTGATACAGGATCCAGAAAAGCAAACCCACCATCTTTAAATGGAAGTTCCATACTTTTCAAAGATAATCATGGTAGAGATGGACCCCTCCCCAGTGCACAAAACAAAGCAGTAGGTTGGCTAGAAAACGTTAGGAGCTGCAGGGCTTTTTTTGGTGTAAAGATGCACTGAATTGCATCCTAAACCTCTAACCCTGCCAACTCTAATCCAAGTTAATTGTATAAATACTTGCGTTATTGTGCTCTAAAGTAGAAAAATAAATCATAATATCTGTGTCATTTTCCAAGAATCATATTTTCCTGCATTAATTCAGGCAAAGGGAAAACAATACTTTAAAAATCACTCTTGAAATTGATAAATGTATCGCACAGGGAATATGAGCTAATTTCCTATGCTAACTGTTTCCCCTTAATGACTTCCTTGGAAATGAACATAAAAATCCATGAGGAGCTTCAGTGCTCTTAAAAGATCCCATGGAAGTACTAAAACAGGAAAAATAAGCCTCACAAATACAGCACTAAATTGCTGTTTAAACCCTTACAGGTGAATATGTTTGATAAAGCAAAATTAGAGCTCATCAGTCTTATTTAGTAGTATATCCTTAGCATTGGCCAAAATGTTTTGCATATTATAGAAAGATGTGAAGTGTCAAGAAGTGATATCCAAAAGATATATAGGAAAAAGCATCCCATCAAATATTAGATAACAGAATGAATTGTGTGTTCATATGCTCTGTTGGATACATTGACTCCCAGTCCATGCATGGGATTTGTTTGGATTTTTGACACATTATTGTAAACATAATCTTTTGCCCATTTCTGATGATTTACAAAAATCTAGAAAAGGCATGTGGTGGGAGTTATATGTGGCCTAGAAGGGAAATGTGGGAGGTACCCAGCTCCAACTCCTGCTTCTTCTCTTGATTCATAAGAGTGCAAAACTTCAGTGAACATGGTATACATATGTTTACTGCATGTGTACAAGCATGGAATTCATTACCCCATTAGATATAGGTACACATTTAGGTAACCTTTATACTACAGTCTATCTATGCTAATTTCAGTTTAGGCACACAAACTAGCTTTCATCTTACTGCTTCTGCAATTTCCACACTGCATGTCTCCATGCTGGAAAGATTTACTATTCAGTGGCTCTTTTGGTGCATTAGGAGACTTCTTCTACTCTACTACATACTTCCAGTAAAGGTTTCTACTACTTGTTTAGAGGCAGTGCTCCAAGCTATATGTAAGCTACTGCAACCAAAAGACAAACACCTGACAAGAGATATCAGGCTCAAACTACAAAGCTTTGACCTGTATGTGACTGCAAATGTTGTGAGCTGCTGAACTGCATGTTTTGTTTCTACTCAGGCAAGTATCTTTAGGCCCTGGATTAACCCCACTTATTCAGGCTGAACCCTTTTGTATAGGAAGGACTATAAGAAGTCTTCTTGTTCTGGATATGTCTTGCTAGTCTTTCAGAATTTTGGCATCCTGTATCCTTTGGCGGTCCAGTCTTGGCTGCCTTCTCATCCATGTCTCTTGATTTCTCTTAGTTGTTCATCCAACTGAAAATCCACACACTGCTTTTCTGTGTGTATGGCTGGATCAGGGTGAATAACTAGTATAGATTAACTGTTGTTTGATGAACATCCTTCACCCTGAGATTAGGGATGGAAGAATCACCACTTTTCAAGATTGCCTAGCTACCGATTTGAGGCTCAGATCAACTCATTCCCATGTTTTAATGTGAACAGCTTTTCTCTTCATTTGGGTGAGGAAAGTGCACATTTCAAAGAGAGAAACTGGGCAGTTTTTGAAAGTGTGTACCCAAATGATTTTCAAGCATTCATTTGCTGGCATGGCAATTTGAGTAAACAATGAAACAAAATAAACTTTTCATATATCTGTATCTGAGATCCACCTTTGACCCCAGCCTGCAACCCAACAGCTATTTTAAAGTTTGTACTTTTAATGCCCCTGTGTCTTTTGCTTCTTTTCTGTCCCTTTGAGGGCTTATCGGTAGACATACTGGTTTAACAGTAATTCCAGGGAACCCTGAGATGTCTTGAGGGTGAAGGAATAGTTTATATTCACACACACACACACACACACACACACACATATATTTAAAATGAAGAAATAAAATAAAATGAAAACCCCAGAAATTGTAGCTGGATAGTGAATGTGTAGATTTTTGACAATGAACTCATAACAGCTGGACCAGGCTACAATTCCTCATTTCATGACTGAATTCTCATGGTAAAATGAGTACAGAATCACCAAAAAATGTATAATGTAGACACATTGTTAGCCTTTCTCCTTATTTATCCCCAGCTATCTTGTTAAGTCTATTTTTAGGACACTGAAACAACAAATATTGGCATAGTACCAATGCAACCCAGTTTGTGCCCTGACCCACTGGCTGGACATAAACACAATTAAGAAAATTGCATAAAATGTTTCCAATTACATGTGCAAACATTGGAAAAGTTTTTTATTCTTGCAGCAACACACAGTACATTTGCTCAACCAGAAAGGACTAGGCTCATCCTAACCCTCTGGATTCCAATCCAAATCTGACCAGGCAATCTATGATACTATGATAAATATTCCTAAAGTCTGCTGAGAAGTCCATGAGAACAAAGGAGGTCATACTCTGACCATCCATTTCATGATGGAAGTAACGGTGTCCAAAGTTCTCTTCATACTATATCCAGACTGAAAACTAGATTGCAATGAATCAAGTTAATCAATAACATCCAAAACTGTTGGAATTTGGGAAAACACCACCTTCTCCAGAACTTTGCCTAAGAATGGAACATTTGACAGTGGATGAACATTGTTCTAAGCCATAGGAAGCAAATTTCATTTTCTCAATAGATGTCTCCTGACCACAAATTTAAAGATTGTGGATCTTCTGGTAAATTCAGTCTCGGCACTTAACAAGTGATTGTGTGTGTGTGAAGGTGAACCCCTTGGATGGAAAAGAAATAATTCATGAAAAGTATTTCTGAGGAAATTAACATAAAAGCGGATGCACTGCAACATAGTCATGCCAGGTTTTATTCCTCAACCTTACGTGCTTCTTTATAAAATTTTCACATCATTATGATTTCAATTATTTCTCTAGTTAGCATTCAAGTTTTATCTCCCTTAGGTGTCTATAATGATCAATGAACTATTGAGCTGGTGACAGCACCTGGGTTCAAGTAAAAGTTGACTCACTGGAAGCAGAGAAAATGTTAAATAAACAGCACTGACAACTCTTTCAATTTGATATTGTGATATTTGGTGTTCCTTCATCTCAATGTTTTCCGTATGCAACTGCACAGTATACAGTGGGATATGATTCTATACAATTGCTGTTCCCTCTAAAGGAAAACTTCCAGGGTTATTTAATGTCTCATCTTCCTATGACTTCATAATACGCTGGAAGTGTTGACTCTGGTGATGTAAAGATTGTCTAGATTAGCTTTCCTGCATGCTTAAACATTGATAGATTATTTCTTTATACAATGTAATCTATTGCACAAACCTTTATTTAATGACTTGTATGACTACTATGTCTAATGTGTGCAAAATACTGAATGGTAAAATGTATGCTGGTGAGGAACTGCTATCATAAATGACGCAGCAGGAACTGTGAAATTCCATCACAGTACAATGTATTGAGCA
The DNA here is from genome assembly GCF_004798865.1 of Varanus komodoensis. Lineage (NCBI taxonomy): Eukaryota > Metazoa > Chordata > Lepidosauria > Squamata > Varanidae > Varanus > Varanus komodoensis. The sequence goes on from NW_025335661.1 coordinate 7,795,000, forward strand.
GAAGGGTGAAATATGTTGTAATTATCTATTGCCCCTCTGCAGGCATTCAGCATGAATGCATGAAGGCATAATGGGGAAGGGGGATACGCATATGAGCCCCACCCCCAATTACAATCTTTCTGTTCCCAGCTTTACTATATTAAGTAAGAAAGGCTGAATTTGAGGTCCGCTCTCATTCACTTGAATGTGTTGAAGCAAATTTCACTGTCCTACCAGGACTCTTCTTCTCACCTTCAAGTGAACCCAAGCGGAAGAGCCCTTCAGACTTAGCTGTTCAATGCCTCCTGATCAGGACCAAGGGGAGCAAGCATGCAGAGGCAGGGCATCTGGACTGCACCAAGCAGAATCGTCAAGAGGGCTCCCAAAGAGTGCAGGGCTGGCCTCCCATTCTTTCAATAAGTAGCAATGCACATTGCTATCTGCAGAATGGGTCCCCTATTCATCTATAAAGCCTCAAGTCTAAAATAGGCATCCCAGCACACAGAGCTGTTGAGAGCAGACTTACCCCCACCAACCAGTTTAGCTCACAGTTTTGAAGGTAAGATACTAGCATATGGCTTATGTTTCATAATTCCACAAGACTGCTAATATACAAACAGTTCTAGTAAAAGCATATACCTTATTTCACAGCATAGGATGTGCCTGATGATATAGAACATAGTATGCTCAGTTCACAAAAAGGAGTGGAATCAAACGCTACCTTTTTAAAGATTCTTAGCTGGTAACTGACTGGGGTGGTCCATTGATTAGGCAAGGATGCTGTCTGCATGCACTTTCTACAGGTGCTTTCTGATGGATGACCCCTGGTGCTAACGTAACAGGCATATGATCACTATTCTGCCTTTTCCTCCTTGATGGAATTTTTGAGATAAGGACAAAGATGGAAAAAGCAGTGGGGAAATGGGAGGACTGTACATTAAAGACAATGACCCCTGGGCTTTCTGTATCAGCCATCGGGCATTTTGAGGATTCAGGGACAAATACTCCCAGCAAAAATTACTACTGCTATTACTACTACTACTACCACCCTATTCCATAACTGATTTTCAGGATTGTGGGGAGAGTTGAATATTGGGTATATGGAAAAGACTCAGAATGGGAATAAAAAGAGCCATTCAGAGCACAGGGGAGGAAAGAACTCATGGTTATAACATGGTTTTATCCTACCCTTCTGTATAAAATACCAAGGCTGGATAGCAAAATAAAGCAACCAAGACATCATAATGATTTAAAATAACAGTTTGAAATATTATTGGATTAGGTTTGTGCAAGAATGACTTCTTGAAAATTCTGCAAAAATTTCAGTCTTTCAGTTACTGTTGTTTTAAAATCTGTTACTGTATTTTACTGTATTTTGCACTGCAGCTAGATTCTATTTGGTTATTTTAACTTTTTACACTAAACTCTTGCATTTTCATACATTTTATCTTCTTGTATTTTATGGTTGTAATTGTTATGAACCTTCCAGAGATGGTAAAGATATGATATGACATGACATGACATGATACTACAGTGGATCTTAAGTGGGGTCCATTGTATAGAGGACCTCAGCTATTGAACAGTATAAAAATGAATTAAATAAATAAAAAGAAGGTGCCATTTACTGCTCTGTCTCAGGGTTGGCCAAAAGACATTCAGGTTAATAAAAGAATCCAGCTATGGTTTTTGCTATTTTAAGAGTCATAAGATGATATGCTATGATGAGCTTGTTAGAAAGATAATATTGCTTTTGGGATGGATTTTCTGGGCAGTTTACAGATTTTAAAAAATACATTGAAACTACAAAATAATTAAAACGCAAAAAACAATAAATAGAACAAAAGGTCAATAACCCATGGCCAAATGGGCCAGCGATGAAGGATGCTCAGCAGTTATTGAGCATCACTTGGGAATATTGGTGGAAATGGAAATGGAATAGAATGCCCTGGATGAGCTCCTTCCAGCTCATATTTAACTTGGAAGTGGGCATGGCTGATTAGCAGGATCCTGAACTGAGACATTGCTGCTAGAAGAAAAGGACAGACCAAAAGGACTTGCTTTTTGCTGCAAGTCCCACTTCTACTGGTAGCCAAGTGCCTACCATTCAGTTAGGGAGCAATCCTGTTGAGATTAACAACCTGGAGGCTTACTGCTTTTCCATTTAGATAGCCACGTTTGGTTGTGAAGCTAGAGGATTTTGGAGGGGAACTAATGAGGATGGGATGATTTACAGATATCTCATGCCCTCATGACTCCTGTGTGCTCCCTTCCCTACCCCTGAAACCACTGCATTTCCTTCTCAGTGAGGACACGTTCCCTGTCTTATGTCAGTAAGGCATTCATTGATGGCACATATGTCATGATTCTTGGTCTTTCCCTTTCTCAAACTAAAAAAAAAAAAAAAAATGGAGCAAAGCCTGAGCTGCTTCTTCATCCCTCCTCATATCACCAGCTGGAGCCCTTGGATTCCTTGAACATCACTCAAGAGATAATATCCATTGGAGTGCTTGAAGAAATGTCAATTCATTCCTTTCCGAAGAAAAAGTGTCCACTTGTGTACAGTTGAGCAACCTGAAACACACCTGGCAGATGCTCTGCAAGAAAAATGACTTGTAGCCATAAAGCAACCTGATTGCTCCCAGAATCATCATTTCCCACTTCTTTTCACATAATCATGATTTCTTTGACCTTTTTGGTCTGTGCCCTCCATCAAGAACTCAGAAAGGCACTAACAATGGTTATAAACCACACTAAGCCATTCTCACATTACAGTGTTCTGGCTACTGGGATGTCCCTAAGATACCTTTTAACCTTTTCCAGAGTTCCCCTTTGGCAGTAATTTTATTCTTTTATTTCCACCAGCTTCTTCTCCATCTCTTTAATAACATTCCATTAGCACTGCTATATTGCAATCCTCTCTTTAATGGGCCTAATTCAGCAGTAACATTAGTATTGGCATTATCATGTTATCATGTAACATAGTGTAAAAGGGGTTTACAATTGTTTTGTGAAAGAAAGAACTTTTTATTTTATTTTATATTTTATTTAAAACATTTCTATGCTGTCCTTCATAACAGCATCTCAGGACAGCATGCAAGCTTAAAATCAATAATAAAAAACAATAATACAATAGACAATAATAAATAGTAAAAATAAATAAAGAGTTAAAAATGAGTGAATCACATTCAAAAGAGAAAAAAATATAAACAATTAAGATTAAAGAGAGAGAGAGAAAGAAACGGTTAACTTCTAAAATCCCTAATTCTTAAAAAGATGTTCAAATAAAAATACTATAAAAATATAGTAATGACCTTGTGCTACTGATTCTGAAATGTAGCAGTTTTAGTGGCATTTTCAGTTAGAGTTCTGGATTTTTGTTCATCAAGCAAAATCGCTGAAAGAATATCGCCAACTGGTATTGTCACTCTTGAGGTCATCTTCAGCATGATTGTCATGATAAAACAATGGAAAGGACAGACACCCAGGTGGAAGATAATTCAAGCAGCTACAGTGGCACAACAGTGCTACTCCATCATAAATGCTATGCCTAAGATACTAATTGCAAGAAGGGAGAAGCAAGCGCCAGACTAATCCCAAAGAATCACTTGCCAGAGTTCCAATCAGTGTAGGCAATACTGAGCTCAATGGACCAATGGTCTGACATGGTATTGCTCCACCTCCTATGTTCATTACCTAATAACTGGTGAGCAAAGCTAACCTAAGACTTTTTCTGCCAGAGTCAGAATGGCTTATGTATCTCTTCCACACACAGAAGCCAACTACACAGAGTTTATTTTATTTTATTTATTTATTTATTTATTTATTTATTTATTTATTTATTTGACTTGTATGCCACTCCACTGGGCTCTCTGGGTGGCTTACAACATAGCAGATAATGTTGTATCAACAAATACAATACAGTTCATTTGACGATTCAACAATACAATATAATTGTAATATTCACAATACAAAATAGACCAAAAGTAAAATAAAAGCACAGAAGGAGAAAGAAAAAAGGCATAAAACTGAACAATCAATAAATATTAAAATGGCCTAAGAACATAGTTAAAAATTATATATATTAAATTATCCAACAATAAGACCAGAGTACATAAGTAAGCATCAGCCAACAACATAAATCATTAACCATTAAAGTCATTTGACCAAACAGCTCACCTGCCAAAGTAATCACAAAAAAGATAAGTTTTCAACTGACACCTAAAAGAATAAAGGGTTGGTGCCAGCCGAATCTTGGACGGGAGCGAGTTCCTACTCCCTGCCTCCTACTTCACCGGTGACAATGGACAGCATCCTCCAGTAGCCCTGAGGGCAGCAGGCTAATTGATGGAATGCCAGGCAGACCAAGTGGTACAGAAAAGTCTGGCCAGATGTGCATTCTCATTAGAGGAGGATTTCAAAAGTGCTGCAGCAGTTGGACAACCTATCAATGGTTCTCCAACTTAGGGCCTGAATCGCCTAACCTCCTAGCAACCTACAACTCTTTTTGTTCCACACCACATGGTAAGAGTCCACCTGGCTTCTTTTTTCTTGCTGTTTAATTGAGCCTCGCTTTATCCCAGTTCTGGTTCTTTGTTAAATTACTGAGTGGTCTTATCTTTCCAAAGGGACTATTACATCTGGCTGTGATGTGTCTTGAAAGCTCAAGCCACACCACACTACCAGCTGTTATTATGCCCAAGTTAGCTCTTACTGCCAGTTAATTGCCATTCCATCAAGAAGGACATTTTCTATTTGGATACAATTAGGTGCCAACCACCAAGGCAGTTTTCCTGATGTTTCCCTGCAGTGACATAGAGAACAAGATTCCCATGTTTCTTGAACACTACCATGGGTAGTCATTAGGGGAAAAATAACAATATACATTAATTTTGACATTTACATGCTTGTTATCTGATTAAATTCCAAATATTACAACAATGGCTGCTAAGAACACAGTTTAGCGTTGATGCATTTTTTAAAGTTGTGAATATGATTGATGTGGCATGCAATGTAACCCATAAAACGGCCAGCTAAAAACTGAAGCATGGCTATTTGATTTAAATGAGTTGATGGACAAGGATTTTCCCCCATCCTCTGATCATGTACAGCCTTGGAGCTGCTGTACCTGGAACCTATTTGTGAACAGTGGCATCAAAGCATTTATATAGCATGTTAGAATTACAGGAGCAGTGGGTGCTACTTGCATGAAACCATTTCATGGATTTGGAACCACAACCCAACGATTAAGCATGTAAGCATCCTAACAAAAGAGGTTGGCCCATAGGAGGGAGCCTTCCACCAGAAAAGGAAGAAGGTGGGTTGTGATTTTATTCAAGGTGTCCATCATGCTGTACCCCCAAGTGCTACCTCTCATGCTGCTCCAGAGGGTTGGGAAATCTTCCAGAACAGCTTTTCAGAGGGCACTGAGAAGGAGGAATCAGCAAAAAATTGCTCTTCCATATCCTTCCTCCATTAAAAACAGAACCTCCATTAAAAACAAAAAATGTTCTACATTTTTTCTGGCCTGTGGAACATATGACCTATCAAGCCTTTATGGTTTGTAACCCATCAAGATGAACAGAGCTAACCAGTCAAGCATTGTGATTTGATACTTAGTTGGCAACCCCAATTTTTGTAGTCCTGAGCAGGCAGTGAAAGAAGAGGCTCCTGAACATCTAGCAGGCCATCATGCACGGCTGGGAGGCTATATTGAGTTGGTGGGGCATGGCTTATACAGTCTGTATATTCTTCTGTAGTATTTATTGTTTATTTAACAGACTGAAACACCATCTTTTGAAGTCCTCAAGCAACTTCCCTTCTTCAGTATTTTTCTTCCCACATCTAAAGCAACGTGCTGTGAAGACACATTGATTCCTTAAACATGGCAATATTCATTAGCATTAGTAGCATTAGCTGGCTGATAGTGGACTATTGCAACGTATTTTCAAAGCAACTTACATAAATGCAAGGGTCACTGATCTATGAAGAGGGACCCACTGATCATGGAAGCTGCATATAGATAAAAACATAAATATAATTTCTATTTGAAGCCTCTTTTGTGCACTTTGAGTAACATGAGGCCCTGAAGTGCTATATGGAAATAAAACAAATTTATTTAGGCTTTTATCTTAACCACACATTTATCTGTGATTTAAGCACATGTAATCTGTCAAGAACTGCAAAGCAAAATATCCCAGTGGGAAATGTAGGCTCTACCCTTCATTTAATCAATATGCCCTTCTAGTGAAATTATTGATTAGAATGTTAGCACAATTCCTTCCAATTTTCTCCTCTTTCCTTTCTGGAAAGCTTGGTTTGGAAGGGGAGCAATATTCCAGTTCAACTTGAAAATCCACCTATCTGAGTTTCACTGCAGAAGTAGCAAGCAGATTCCAATTCATTTCCCTTCTTAAAGTGGGATGATAAGAATCACTGTAGAGATAAATGGGATAATTTCTTACGTAGCACTACAACATTACTCCTTTGACTGGCATTTGTTTGGATAAGAGGTGTGGAACCTCTCTGCCCCAGGTCTACATTCAGTTTGTTTGTCTTTTTGCTTAAAGCTTTTTTACCCTGGCCTTTACAGGACAGCAGTACAAAACAAAGTGGCAGCATACAACAAATAATAAGCCAATAAAACAGTGTTAAAATCACACTTAGATTTTACATTGCAGAGAAAATAAAAAGTGTTTTGCCTAATGTCAAAATGAATAAAGAGTTGGTGCCAGGCACACCTCTCTGGGAAGCAGATTCCAAAGCTGGGATGCCGCCTCCCAGAAGTTCCCTCTCTGGGTGGCCACTCTTCAAAGAGGACGCCCAAGGAAGAACCTCAGCCACAGATCTTAAGGGCCAAGTGGGTATATAAGTTCAGGAGAAGCTTTTGAGCACCACATTCCAGTGTTGAGCAGGACCAAAAACAAAGGGATTGGGGCGAAGATATCCAAAATATCATAGCTTAAGCTAGGAATTAGAGGCATTTCTGACTTTTTATAACTGGGGAGCAAAACTGCAATAGATTGGAAACCACTAAGTGAATGGTTGTCAGAAGAAAGGCAGGTGGTCAAGAGAAGGGGACGTGGCTCTTTTGGGATAGCCCAGAGGAGGGGAGCCCAGGAAGGCGAAGTCTGGAGCCAAGGAAGTACAAATTCACTCCACAGACCTGGGGTTCTACACACCTGGTTTGTGGTTAATGGATACACAGTGGAACACACAGCATGGTGGTGATAGTTTCCACCCATGACCTGTGAATAATCATTTGAGACCCACCTGTCTGAGAAGGGTGCAGGCAGGGCCTGATGATTTACATCCTTGTCACCCACTGGCTGAGGGGAAGACTGAGCACCTGAACTGAGCAGGAAAACGAGTCAGCCTTTCATCCTGTTCCAAGATAGCACTGCTCCATCGAAGGCCTCACTGAGATACTCAGTGCAGCCATTCAGTGTGCCTTTCAGAAAAAGAAAAGAAGAAAGCGATCCCTTCCTGCTTGGTGCTGAAAGACATCCCCGGCAGCTGCTGCAACAAGTAAGTGAATTAGCCTTCTTTTTAATCTCTTCTCATTACTTCTGATGCATTTGAGGGACACTGGGGATTCCTCACGCGTTCAATTCTGCCACCACACCAATACTCCACGAGCTCCCCCTGGTTAAGCCCGGGCACCGTAGCTCTGTTCCCAGGGCTCCTTCAAACACGGAGCTGCCCTAGGCTGGCTGCAACCAACTTGTTCCAGTAGCAGCTGTACTATCCTTCCTACCATTTCCCCCATTGTTCCTTTTAGGTAAGCAAAATTACATGAGATTCATAGCTGAGTATAAATATTCAGAAAAACACACTACAGATCTCAACCTTTTGATATTCATCCAATTTTTTGTGAGAGATTAAAAGACCACCTTTTAAATCTTTTAGTGACATTTTGGGCTGTCCTGCACCTCTGCGTGCACAGATGGCAGGTCAATTACTGCTGATTTCTCTAGAGCTAAAGCTGTAAAATTATTGGGAAATTATTCAAACTTAGTAGAAATGTATTGTAGCTGTCCTTATGAAAAGTGCAATGTTTTTATATACATTTCTTGTATGCATCGGAACTGATTTTTCATGAAAACAGTCCAGCTGATCTTTACTGTGCAATTTCAGTGATAGCAAACATGCTCATGGCATGTGTTACTGTTAAATTAAAATAATGATTTTTTAAAATATTTCTGTACTCTAATGTTACTGTGCATTATATGTTAACTCAAAACAATTTGTCTTATTTGAAGTTATAACATCCATGCCCTTTTATTGAATTACTAATGATGAATAAACTAAATTTAAATAATAACTCTACTGTTATCTTTCAGAATGTTTTAAGTCACTGAAAGATGAAATTCAGCCAGCTGTTCACCAATGATTTGCCTTCCTACCTTTATCCACAGATAAATAATGCTTTTATTTCAAATTAAACTGAGTCCAAACCAAGTCATATAAGGCTGTACTTGAATGGCTTTTATTTAATAATCCTTTTGGCTTTGGGGTTTTTTTGTTCACCTGTATCATAACACTGCCAATAATGTCTGCTCACCGTGTTTCCCACAAAAATCTGAAGAGCATACAAATATGAGGGCACTAGATAAAGAATTCCAAGTGTTCCTAATGGCTTTTTTCAGCTCAGCAGAAATCAGAAGAGATTGCTTCAGTTGGCATTGCTTATTATTCCCATCTCAAGGAACAGCTGCTTTTCCTCCCAGCTGGCAGGCTGCCATAATAGGGGGTAGGGGAGCAAGCAAATGAGACAGAGCTGTCAATAATTTTATAGACACTGGTCTTAATAAAGTAATTGGGAGGGGAAATAATTGAATTACGTCTTACAAACAGTGGGAAATAATCAGAATGGTTAATGAGCTGTATGCATTTGGGAAAAAATATTTAGAATGAATCAATTGAATCAAACCCATTGTGTACAGCACACTCTTTTTGAAGGAAGGCTGGTGTTCCTCATTTTGGAGACTATTTTGTATCATCTTCAGGATGCAAATCAGAAGAACCCTATTCCTCCTAAGGTCATTTGTGATTTTAAATGCGGCAGTCTAACTTAAATGTAGGACTTACTCCAGGTCCCTCTGAAACATCAGTTTCTCAAAGTCCTGATGAAAAAGGAACAATATAAATGAATCTAGGTATCAGATCTAGAATTTAAGAATGAGAAACTTGATATGTGCTTGTATATGTGTGTCTCTGTGCACAGCTTGATTGTGTACAGCTTGGTCACCTTTGCATTGCCATATGCGGTACAAGGAAGGCAAGGGCAGGTATCTTGATGCCCTCTGGACCATGCCACTCCTTAGCTTTGACCAGGATGGCCAATAGTCAGGGATTATGGGAGCTGTACTCCAGGAACACCTGGAGAAACCAGGTTGCCTACCAGTTCTATGGGTCTATCACAGTTCTTGAGGGAGCACACGCCATAGTTCGGAGTAACACATGAGAAAGCCCTTTCACACGTGCTCAGTGGATAGTCCTCTGTAGGAAATAATGGTGCTCTCAGAAGGTCCTGTCCTGAAGTTCATAACAATATAAGAAGCCAATATAAGAGTTCCCATGTGATCCAGCATCCCTAGGACTAGTGACTTCCTATGGTTTTTATGGAGGTGGACAGCATTTGAAAGGCTGCATTTGACGTCATTTTTAACAGCTGATGCTGGGTGTGTACATATAGTAGCAAAAATAGTACAATAGTAATTTCTAGTTATCCTAAAATGATAAAGTAATTGTCCTAAAAAGTTCTGCTTAACTTGCCAGTGCATAAATCAAGACTTTCTCAGCAGCAGCACTTTTTCATAAAAATGTAGTATTACTATACTGTCTCCAATTAAAAAGAAAAACTTTTCATTTTTTCCCATTCATTCCATTTTCACATCTTCTCTCTTTACTTTTATTTACAAAAGCCACGAGGGAATTGTCCCTTCCTTTGCATACTGAATGTTCTCAAAAGATACATGTGAAATGGATGCTCAACAACATGAGGACAAATCAAATGCCAGAATGCATAGACATTTCTTAAATTACCCAAGTGAAATACAGTGATGTCATCCAAACCACAGGAAGAACATTGGATGTTGCAGAAGTCTCTGATGTGGAAATCCTTAAAAATCAGACACATTTGGGCTTATAGGGTCTTCATCAAGCAAGTTAGTGAAGGCAAGAGTTGTAGAGAGATTGTAACTACATGTTTGCAAGTTCAGGATGAAGGTCATGCTACCAAGTGACCTAAAACGTGTTCATAAACAAAGTCACCCTTTTCTACTCCAGTGAAAGGGGAAGGTTTGCACATACTGAGTGCTCCTTGTGATCAAAATGCAGTAGCCATAGAGCCAGTCCTTTGATTATAGTTACACTTACTATTTTTTCAGCAAAAATGGGATCCCATCTTAGCAGAGTATGTGGAATGAGGGATAGCTTTCAGGAAAGGATCAGAGAGCAATTTCTCATCATCACCATTGGATAGTGATAGCTCTCTGGGCAATTTAGAACAAGGGGTGCTATACCTCCTGAACTTCTTCAACAAACAAATCTGCAAGAATTATAGGATCAGAGGGAAACTTTGTCAACCCTCTCTGTCATTAGAAAAACAAAATCAAGTAATTGCTGCTCCTCCCAGTTCTGGTGCATATACAGTATTTTGAAGAAAAATAAGCTATTGGTGAAATTGACAAGGATTTTCCCCAACCTTGTCAGTTTCATTGGAATGGAGGCATGAGAGATATGATAAAGGACATAACCATGCTTTATCAGCTCAACATCATGGAAAAGAAAAAGGAACCCAATGGTAGCACTAAGAAAAGAAATCAGTAGGGGCATTGTTGTGGAGTGAGTTTTGTTTTACTTTAGATTTCTGAAAGAGGAACAGCAGTATTTTCCCAATAATGCTCGCAGCCTAAACATATTTGCTCTGAAGCAAGTCCTGAAGTAAGTTTACTTATGTTGATAGAATGTACATTCAACTAAGCAGGTTTAATAATGTAAGCTTTTCCTAATCCCAGACTATAGTCTGTATGTTCAAAGTGCCTTACCCAACTCATTAGACATTCTCTAAAATTTTCCCCTTTGAATCTCATTTTGAAAATCATTTATTTTATATAATCTTAAATGAGAATGGTGGGAAATACAAAAATTTCAGCAGAACACATTTAAATCATCCCCAGAGGATAAAGATGAAAATGTTTCCAATTGTCCAAATGCGTCTGAAGCGGAAATAGGCTAAGAACATACAATAAAATATGATAGCCACTCAAAGAGGCTGAAGGGCCATAACAGAAATTCACATGCCAGAGCCATCTGGAGGAATCCAGTGCATAGGTGTTGCTATGTGAAATTGCTGATCTTCTAACTAAAATATGTAATATGTCTCTAAGAGCAGCATTTCTAGCAGAGGGGTCAATGTATCACCAATCCAGGTAATTACAGACTCGTTAGTTTAACATCTGTTCTGAGTAAATTGGTAGAAAGCATTATTAAAGATAAAATTATGAAGCACATAAAAGGACAGGCCCCACTGAAAAAGATTTAATCTGCTTCTGTAAAGATGCAAGGTCTTGCAGAAGTATGCATCCTGCTTTGACTTTTCCACACCTTCTTGGGTTGCAGCCCAGAAATGAAATGGATTGAATAGGCACTGTTACCACTTGGTATACAGCAGCTACTCAGCACTGTCAAGGTGCCAAATATTTTGATGGTGGCACTAATGTGAAGTAAACGAAACAGGTACATGTTAGGTGCCTCAGGATTCATCCGCGTGCCTATACTTGAGAGAAACACCCTTGGCAACAATTGCAGCTGCAAGTCCGGTGCATCTGTCAGCTTTGCACATCTAGTTCCTGCAGTGTTGGCCCCTTTCTTCTGGAAAATCTGATCTAGCTCTCAGGATGGATAGGGGCAATTGGTCTTGCTACAGATTCTCAAATGGACTGAGCCTCAGCCTTTGGCAGGGCCCTTCTAAGACATCCAGGTTCCTGTTTTTAGCTGCTACACTGCTTGGCTATGAGCTTGGGATCATTGTCCTGCTGGAAGGTGAACCTCCCCCCAGTCTTGGTCCCTTGCAAACTAAAACAGGTTTACCTCTACAATTCCCCTGCATTTGCCTCCATCCACCTTGCCCTCAATCCCTAACAGTTTTCTACAGGATGCTGCTGCTGTTACCATCATGTTTCACCATGGGGAAAGAGTTCTCAAGAAATCAGTATTTTTGCTTGTGGACCAAGGCCAAAAGCTTCAGTTTTGGCATCAATGGACCAGAGAACCTCCTTTCAAATGCTTGCTGTTCTCTCCCACCTGCCTTTTTTGCTCATAAATCCCAATCAACTTTGATACAGGTTGTTTTAGCAGTGCCTTGCTTCTCACTGCTTATACATAAAGCCCAGCTTTCTGGAGCATCCATCCAAATGTCCCTCTGACAATTTCTCCCATCTCAGCTGTAAGTATCTCCAGATCCTTCGAGTTACCATTGGATTTTTGGTTGCATGTATGAATAATGCTCCATTGTTTTCTTTTTTGGTGAATACATCTGCAAGGCACAGTGTGTCCTGTCTTGCAAACCTTTTTGAGTTCTTTGAAAATATGTGGGTGGGCAGATCTGGAAGTCATGGATTTTCAGAGGGATTTTTGAAAAGTATCTCCTCAAAGACTCCTGAGTGATCTTAGCAGTTGCTACATAAGATGAATTTGCTTATGATAGGTCACTGGTCAACAAACAAGAAGCAGAGAATTGGAATATATGGCAAATGCTTACAATGGTTACAGAAAGGATTTGTATTGAGACAGGCGCTTTTAAACTTGTTCATAAATGACCTGGGAGTTAGCAGTAAGGAGCCAGGTTTGCTGATGCCATCAAGTGATTTAGAACACAGCATCTCAAGAGGCCATGGGAATTTTCAGATTCCCATTTTCTGTGACCTCAGCATTAGGATCACAAAAACCAAGCTCCCAATTACCCCTCAGAGCCAGGTTTGAAATAAGGTTCCACCTGACCCTCCAAAGAACAAGTGTGCCTCCGAGCATGGGAAAGGGGGTGTTGCAGTGGGCAGGAAGGGGAGGAAGCTGGGGCCCTCTCAGTAGATCAGTTCCTATCAGTACCCTAACTTCCTTTTCTCCCACTCCACAGCACTCCCCTGTCCTTTTGCAGTGCTAGAGGAACTGCCCAGAGCAAGTCTGAGATTGCTGTCCCTGTATCTCATTCTAGCCATTGGATGCATGCAAGCAGGGGAGATTGGATTATGCCCTTAAGTAGCTAAACAAAAAGGGATTGCAAAGAGCTTCAGAAGGATCCCTTCAAACTGGAGACATGAGCACTGAAATAGCGAATGAAGTACAAACATAACCAAATGCCAGGAAATGCACACTGGGCCAAAAAATTCCAACTTGGCATATATGTTAGTGGGATCTGAACTGGTGGTAACTAGCCAAGAGAGAGATCTTAGGGTTGCATTGCAGAGCTGAAAAAAAATGTCAGTCCACTCTGCCTGCTGCGAAAAATGAAACTTCCATGTTGGGCATAATTAGGAAAGGTAAAATAAAATAGCAAAAAATAAAACTGCAAACATCATTCCATCCTTTGACAAATCTATGGTGCAACCACATTTGGAATACTGTATAGAATTCTATTTCTGCACCTAAAAAGAAATATTGTAGAGTTGGAGAAAATGCTGGAAGGGGCAATAAAATGATCCCTGGTGTAGAGCAAGTCCCCCAAGATGAGAGGAGGAGAGTACAAAGTCTGTGGCTACGGCTTAGAAAAAAGAAGGGTAAGGAGAGACATGATAAAGGTATACAAATTTCATGGTGTAAATATAGTTGATCAGGAGACATTTTTCTCCCTCATGCATGATATGAGGTCATTCCACGAAACTGATCTGTGGGACCTTTAGGACTGACACAGTGCATAATTAAATTATGGAATATGCTTCCACAAGATGTAGTGGTGGCCACCAACTTGGAGGCTTTCAAAGCAGAATAGATGCTAAAACTAGTCATGATCACTACTTAGTTCGTTCCATGTAAGAGACAGTATGACTCTGTATACCAATTGCGGGGGGCTGCAATTGGGAGCATGTCATTGGACTCATGTTCTACTTGGGGACTTGCACAGATATCATTGGCCACAGAAAAGACTGTACTAGATAGGTCTTGGTTCTGATTCAGTATGATCCTCCTTATGTTGTAAAACGATAATACTTTAATCATCAACTAGAAATGTGTTTGTTTCCTCTATAAGTAAAGGAAAACATGTTCTGAAATAGAAACTGATAAAAGTGTCTAGGTATGTATTATCATGAAGAACATGAAGGAAGGAGTATTAGCTTGTTGCAAATTCAACACTGCATACTTTAGAAATTAAAAAAGAAACTTTGTATAATTTCCCACAAGCAAAAATATATGCAAATTACACAGATTATGCAAATACTATTTGATAGTTTGCTCCAACAAATCAGTCAAATTTGATTTAATAGACACAAACATTCAGCATCAGCAGAACTGGTGAGGCTGATAAAGAATAATGTGAAGTAAACCACACCCAAATGTAATTTGAAAGAATTTCTATGACATATATGAGAATTACGCCACCATTCCAGAAAGTTCTCAACTGTGTAAATAAATGTCACCGTCTCTGAATTATACTGGGTGCTTTCAGTGTCATGCACTACATACTAGGGCTGCCAACTTCAGTTAATGAATAACTGCAGAGCATTAATTAGAGATTCATAATTTAATATTTTATTGCACATAGATTGTGGGAATATTCCTTTTTGCATCTAACTGACATTTAGGTTCTTGCCAGACTAAAAAAGAAATTGTTCTACCTGGCAGTAGTTCCACAGATTTTGGGCTGCTCTGTGTGATGGATGCTGTATTTGTTTTGTTATTTTATTTGTCCCTTATTGTAAGCCATCCTGAGACATCAGTGGTGCATGGGGTACAAAAGTTCTAAATAAATAAACAACTGTGAGGGGTTTAATTTATCACTTTACTGAGGCTTTTTCCAATTTCTTGGCAGGAGGAAGAAAACTAAATTGAAAGTACCACTTATGCCAAGAAGCTGATTCCAGACTGATTACCCTCCTACCCTCCCAACCAGAGTTAGGTCTACCCTTGAGGAGAAGGGTATTAATTCTGAAAGTGCTGTTTCATCTTGTGCATTTGTGCTATTCTGCTATAGCACAGTCCGACCTAGAGGTTCTTTGGGCCAAACCTTGGATCTCAATTCTGTGATGAAACCAAAAATAGATACAGTGATTGAAAACCTCATGCCCTGCGTACTGAACTCCCTGAGCCAAAAGGTTTGGAGCCAAATCCCACATAGAAACTGCACCCCTATCCCCAAGGACTTATCAATCTTTACTCCACAGTCTATGAAGATGAATGTCCAAACAGTTAGACATCTCCAAGTGTCAATAAACTGCCAGGCTCCAGGCTCAATGGCTGAACTTATAACAGAGGGGCACAGCCTGCATAAGTAGCCAGGAGTAAAAGGATATGATAACTTAGCAGGGCTCCAGATCTTGTTGGAGAAATGCTATCTTTCTTATTGCCTCTTGCCCCATTTATGGTCAGGATACAACTAAGTGGGTACAGCTGATTTATGACCACTGTATTTTGTAGATAATTTATTCTACCTTGTTGTCCAACTGAATGGAATTTTCATTGGTTGAATACATCTAGTTTGTAAATATTTTATCTCTTTGCCTATAGTGCAAATTTTATTATCATTATTATTTTATCAGAGCTTACTGTTACCTATTTGTGTGTATATTCACATGTGTGTGTTGTTCTGTAGCCAGCCTTTACTCAACCAGTTCCAGGGGGAGGGGGTGAGAAAGCTGAAGTAAACCTAATGGGAGGAAATTTCCATGATTTGTAACAGCCCAGTGGGAATACAATCTGTACTCCTTGAATGGCTTTAATCCAATTTAATTTATCTGTCAAAGAACATGATGGATTTGTCTGTAGAGTTGTAAAGTGGAGGATGGAGAGCACTTTAGTGTTTAATAGGTAGGCACCACCTGGTTAGATCCACTCAACAAATCAAGGCAACTTTTACTTATATCCCTGTAGTGAAGTTTATCTATATCATGGCAAACTCCATCAATTTGAAAATTAATACATCTTGCCATGTGAAAGTGTTTTTATTATTATTCAAAAATATGCCTACAGGAGCTTTCAGTGAGTTCCTTCTTGTTGTTAGTCGTGAAGTCGTGTCCGACCCATTGCGTTCCCATGGACAACGTTCCTCCAGGCCTTCCTGTCCTCCACCATCCCCTGGAGTCCACTTAAGCTCACACCAGCTGCTTCAGTGACTCCATCTAGCCACCTCATCCTCTGCCGTCCCCTTCTTCTTTTGCCATCTATTGTTCCCAGCGTTAGACTCTTCTCCAGGGAGTCCTTCCTTCTCATTAGGTGGCCAAAGTATTTGAGTTTCATCTTCAGGATCTGGCCTTCTAAAGAGCAGTCAGGGTTGAACTCCTCTAGGACTGACTGGTTTGATCGCCTTGCTGTCCAAGGGACTCGCAGGAGTCTCCGCCAGCACCACAATTCAAAGGCCTCAATTCTTCGGTGCTCAGCCTTCCTTATGGTCCAACTTTCACAGCCATACATTGCAACTGGGAAAACCATAGCCTTGA
>NW_025335661.1:7811727-7812447 GCF_004798865.1 Varanus komodoensis
TTGAATTGTGGTGCTGGCGGAGACTCCTGCGAGTCCCTTGGACAGCACCACAATTCAAAGGCCTCAATTCTTCGGTGCTCAGCCTTCCTTATGGTCCAACTTTCACAGCCATACATTGCAACTGGGAAAACCATAGCCTTGACTATACGCACTTTTGTTGGCAGGGTGATGTCTCTGCTTTTTAGAATGCTATCTAGATTTGCCATATCTTTCCTCTCCAGGAGCAAGCATATTTTAATTTTTTGGCTGCAGTCCCCGTCTGCAGTGATCTTGGAGCCCAGGAAAATAAAATCTGTCACTACCTCCATTTCTTCCCCATCTATTTGCCAGGAAGTGAGAGGACCAGATGCCATGATCTTAGTTTTCTTAATGTTTCAAGCCAGCTTTTGTACTCTCCTCCTTCACCTGCATCAAGAGGATCTTTAGTTCACTTTCTGCCATGAGAGTGGTATCATCTGCATATCTGAGGTTGTTGATATTTCTCCGGGCAATCTTAACTCCAACTGTTGATTCATCTAGGCCCACCTTTCTCATGATGTGCTCTGCATATAAGTTAAATAGGCAGGGTGACAGTATACAGCCTTGCCAAACTCCTTTCTCAATTTTGAACCAATCAGTGGTTCTGTGTCCAGTTCTAACTGTTGCTTCTTTATCCGCATATAGGTTTCTCAAGAGACAAATAAGATGGTCAGGTACTCCCATCTCTTTAAGAACTTGCCT
>NW_025335661.1:7812547-8039249 GCF_004798865.1 Varanus komodoensis
TACTAGCCCTCTGCTCTTCCCCAGTAGCATATTGGCCACCTTCCGACCTGAGGGGCTCATCTTCCAGCATCATATCTTTTTGCCTTTTGGTACTGTCCATGGGGTTTTCATGGCAAAGATACTGGAGCGGGTTGCCATTTCCTTCTCCAGTGGATCAAGTTTTGTCAGAGCTCTCTGCTATGACCTGCCCGTCTTGGGTGGCCCTGCACAACATAGCTCATAGCTTCATTTAGCTACGCAAGCCACTTTGCCACAACAAGGCAGTGATCCATGAAGGAGGAGTTCCTTCTAGTATCACTGAATGTCTGCACTATGAATGGGTAGCTGTCCAGTGCATTACAGGCAAATGTAATATTCCAATCCTACAAACCATGGTTTGAAAAGTGGGGACCAAACCTGTTCTTACACATTCTTTGAGCTGCATTGAACTGATCAAGCTAGAGTTTGCCATTAAAGCAAAATAAGGCTTGTGGAGGGCCTTCAAACAAAGATTGTAACCCCATAATGTGATGTCAGGGTTTGAAATCTTAATTTGAAAGATTTGCACAAACCATGATTTGCTGATACAAAATAGTAAAATTCATTTTCTCAAACTAAGCAATTGCTAATTAAACTGGGTATATTAGGAAAGATAGGGAAAAGGTGGGAAAACATGAGCACTAGTCTCACTTTCAGCGTTTCATGTCATGTCCTGGTTTGGAAAATCAAAACATTATGAAGTTATTTTGTCCCAAAGTGTTAGTTTCAAAGACTGGACAAACTAGAGATATAAATTTTCCTGTCTTAAAATACAGAATTACATTTTGTTGTTGTTATTTTAAGTACACATAATTCAACAAGTTACTATGGATTGTTCCCAAATTTTGTTTCTGTGGAAGGCAAAGACAGTATGGTAGTCTCTCTTCTCATGAACCTTAGATAGCTCCAACTCCCTGTGGTTTTCATGGGCTTAAAAAGGAGTAAGTATTGTAACCTGAACACTCCAGCTTGATTTAAGCTTTAAAAACTTTCAGAAACTAAACATTTGTTTTCTTGAATTGACTTATGACATAATTTTGGAATCCTTATTACAAGAAAGGAGCCAACAGGGGCTTTCAAATAAGTTCATGGAGAAGTATAACAAATTATTCAGATGAGGAATTAAAATGGTTCAAAATGATACAAAAGTTTTTAATTTATTAATCTCTAATTGTAAACATCCTTCGCAGGGTTTCCCAAGGGGTATGGTGACACCATCTGGCACAATTTATCTCCTTGGGTTCACAGCATAAGAAGAATAAGTGTTTTGATGATTATGTAAATGTTCAGTTCCAGATGCAGTTAGCTCAACTTTCTTAGTTAGGTTAGATGATTTCTATATACAGTGAAAAGATTTGTTGCATTAATGCTACATATGGTCTGACTAGCAACTGATTTAACTCTATCAGGATCCAATACAAAAATGAGGACACCACTTACAAAACTCCTGTTTTATAGATAGGGCAATCCTCTGCAAATTTATTCAGAAAGACAATAGGGTAAGTGTGGGTAAGTGTGCTTAAAGTCAGGTTTTTATTTTATTTATTTATTTTTGCTAAATAAACAAATACTGAAGGAGGTCATAAGTGGTTGCCAAATTTTTACCTTAAATAATGTTAGTAGTTGAAACTACTAACCCATCCTGAAATTTGCGGAAGGTACAGGATGGGGAAAACAATAGTAATGATACTCAGAGTTCCACTGAGTTACTGAGTTTCCATCTTGTCAGGATTCAGCCTCAGTTCGTTGGTCCTCATCCAATCCAGTTTAATGGGACTTATTCCTAATGAAGTCTATGTAGAGCTGTAGTGCTATAGAGACCTGATTTTCCACAGGACTTCCCAACATAGTCTTCTGACCACTGTTGCAGTGCTGTGTGTTCAGATTTTGTTAGGGTTGAATGGAGACATGATCGGAATTGCTGGCCTGAAAAAAGAGTTTGGGGCCCTCCATTTATCCGCCGTTTAACCCTGCCAGTAAGAGTCAGGTGCAGCAGGAAGATGGATGTGACTTGGCCTCCTTTTCATCTTCCCAAAAATGACAGCTAGATGGATCTATGAACCCATGCAGTTCACTTCTTCAAGACATGTGATAATGCAATAGAGTCCATTGGACCCTGTGGATCATGCACTATCCTCCTCCTCCTGCTTCACCCACCATAATGTCCTCATCTGACCTCTACATGATCATCTGATGTCCCTGCTCTGACCTTGGAAAGCCTCCATGATGCTGGCTGCGGACAGGGAGTCCCAGATATCCTGTGCTCCCTAAGACTCTCTCCCAGGAACCATGGTGCTGCCCTTTAAGCCAGTTTCACCTCCTATTAGGGAAACACCATTAAAACAATGCACGGGTGGTACATAACCTCACTGAAGTTATCCCAAATCACTGGCTATCTGCTGGGTGCTGAACAAACATGCCGCCAAAGGCTGGTACCTGCATGTTTTGTGAATATACCCGTTAATAGAAAAATAGAAACATTTTCGACACTGCTGTTCATAGATGGATCTTTCTCATGGTATAAAAATATAACCCCACAAACTCCATCTGGCAAAAGGACACATCAAACCATACACCTTTTAAACTGTGTGGAAAATTTTACTGCCTATATTAGGAAAGAATATGGAGACAGGAAACTAGCAGCAACTTGTAATTACTTCAGGGAAGACTTCTGATTGTGCCATGGACTGTGAGAAGTGAAAAACTTCTACTTTTTAATAAATACTTTCCCGTATCATCCTGAAATGCTGTATTCTTATTTCTATTAATAGCAATAATTGTATTGAATAATAAAATATAAAAACAACCAAAGAATACCAGAGAAACAAGCAAAAAGAAAGAAGAGAGAGAGAAAATATACACTGTAATTCGTAAAAAGTGACAATTCAGCATTTGAAATACAAATAAACAAATGTTACAATTCTTGTTTCTTTATGTTTTGAATATAAATAAAATACATATTTCCCAGCAAACAGCTGTCATGTTGGAAAGCTCTCCTGCAACTTACTTAAGGAAGTTTACAATAAATGATAGGTGAATGTCGAAGTCACTTATAATTCTGTGCAGTTCATTAAAAAGGAAATAAAGATATGCAGCCTATGGTATGCTGATGTTGCAGTATTAAGTAGAAGAATGGTTGCAAAACATCACAGTAAAAACAGGCCCAGCAATGTGGTAAATGTTTAATCTAAAAAATTATAACAATAACTCCACAATGCATGTAGAATTGCTGACTGTGCATGCTTACTTGGAAGAAAATGCCTTCAAACTCAGAGGAACTTACTTCCAAGTAAATGTGCATAAAATTTCAACTTCGATATTACAGGCTAAATTGTTTCATGATAACATGGAAATTGTCTACTATGCATAACAATACCACTTTTGAGATCTGCTTCACATGTGAATTTTTCATACAGGGGTGCAGAAAAAATTGGGGCAACTCTATGTAAGTCATAAAGAACCTTTGCTGCCTTGTGCATATATGCAAAGCTGCAAGCTCTATATCAGGAGTCAGAAATGTGTGCCCTCCCCTCTCAAGAAAATTATTGGTGTTCACCTCCCATCAGCCCCACCCAGGTCTGGGAGGGTGAGAGCTGTACAACTGCACTATATGATTTCGGTACACCAAGACAGTAAACATTTAAACTAAGCATTGAAAGCCTGTTACTCTAATTAGGCAGAGTGTGATTATGGGAAATCTGTTCAACTGGGCTGCCACCCCTATTGCCTACATCTGCCTTTCTGTCACTTGCTCACTCACCATCACCCTGCCACCCAAACAGCCGGTTACAGTGGTGGTACTTTATTTAATTATTTAAAGCTTTTATATACTGTCCAACTACTATCACGTCAAGACAGTCTTACAGTAAAAGCAGCATAAAATAAAATGAAACATAGCATCCAAATAATTCCAATAAAATAAATCCCACATTAAAACCTAATCAAACATTAAAATAATGGGAAAATTAAAAGGGTTTTGCCTGGCACCAAAAGGAATAGAGAGACAGCGCCAAGTGAACCTCCCTCGCCAGCGCATTCCATAACCAGGGTGCCACCACAGAGAAGGCCCTTCTCCAGGTAGCCACCTTAAGGAGGGCTCCCAAAGAAGGACCTCTGCCTCAGATCTTAAGTGGCAGGCACGCACATAAGGAAGGGGATGCTCCTTCAGATATCCAAGTTTTAAGCTGTTTAGGGCTTTATAGGTCATCATCATCACCTTAAATTGGGCCTAGACTTCAATCAGCAGCCAGTGTAGATGGTAGAGGACTGGTATTATATGTGAATACCTCCCAGTCCTTGTTAACATCCTGGCATAATGAAATAATGAAAGTCTCATTTTTCTCATTTTTTATTTGTAGAGAAAGCTCTGTCTTGAAAATGTCCGCCTGGTGTTGGGGGGAAGAAGGATGGTGCTCTTGGGCTGCTGTTCCCATGGGCTACTGTCTGATTCCAAATGCTGATTCAGAACCAGAAAGTAAAGAATATTTTCATGAGATTGGGGAGGTTGGGCTTGGCCAAGATTCTGAGATGCAGGAGCAGGAGAAGGATGTGATTGTCTTAAGACCAAGCACTTTACCAAGCCAGGCAGTTCCTGGGAATGGCCAAGGTATACAGCCAGTGTGAGATGGTCTTTGAGGATGAAAAATTCTCAGATGCAGACCAACACCCCCCCCCCAACCACATACACACTATTGACCCCAAGGTGAGGTGTCAGCAGAGACGGGACACCCAGTTGAATAAGTAGCTCATGGAGAAGAGTCATGCTCGCCTTTCGAGAGCCCCTCTCAAGGGGATGGGCCCCAGGCCTGTTCATAAAGAGAGTTCCTGGAGGTAAACCCTAGATTGGATTCCACAAACTGCTCTTTCCATCCTCAGAGATCTGAACTGTGTGATTTGTAAAAAGAACATTTTGCAAGGAAAATTGTTTGTGACTTTTGACTGCTCGAAGGAGGGACCTTAGCTCACAACACCTGATACTTGGCTCCTAAAGAGGAAGTTGCCACCTGAAACAAGAGGTGAATTGAGCCTTATAGTTAGATTGTACCTTTTAACAATGGAATAATTTTCAAAGTTATAGCAAAAGATTTCTTGAAGCATTGCATGCTATATTCACACTGTGAGGCTATGAGGCACCATTTGCTTGACCATTTAGTTTCTATCAATGCCATATGTAGCTGAAATGCATCTTGATTAATTGGATATCACCATGCAGTGCCTCCTATATTACTTCCCATTGTATTTCTAGTGCTCTGAGGCACTTTGAGAGCCTTCAGGGTTAATCATGTGGTATCCACTTAGCCACATGTCCTCTTCAACATTTCCATCAAAGCCAAGGTCATTCTCATACACTGAGTGCTAATCTGTCTGTCTGTTCATCCATTTGTCTGTCTGTGTTTCCTGTTATTCAGGAAGGATGTTGCCCTGTCACATAAGCTCTGCCATTCCTGCTAGCTTTTTATTAACTTCTTTGAACATCAGATCAGATGATTAAGGTGGGGCATGTAATACAACCAGAAGACACGTGTCTTAAATTTCTAGGAAAGCGAACTGGCACAGCTTGTACCTTCCAGAGCATAGTAATCAGTGGAAATCTATGCATTAGCTATGATGTGTTTTAATTCCAATAATAAACACGGTGTGTTTGATTAATTTTGCACAGCTGTTGTCTCAACAACTGTTTAATTAGAGCACGCTGGCAAAGGCAATTCTCCACCAAATTGCTCATGCTGAGGCCTTCTGCAGCTTGCAAGGGAGGGTGGTAATTGTTAAAGAAAGTCTTGGGCTCAATTTGCAGCACATTTAAGTCAAGGAGTGCTGTACCAACCCACCTATAACCTTCCCTAAGAACTTGTGAAGAGGGAAGTCAATGCAAAGCAAAGCAAATAGTAAAATGCAAGCTCTTTTCATATGGCCATGGTTCAAGTAAGCTCTCAGATAAAATGAGGGATGGCATTGGGTACTGCTTTTTGGAAATATGCCCCACATGGTGAGGGCTGAGCCTTATAAAAATGCTGGACCTTCCTGCTTAGGAAGGTGATAGGAAAATCATAAATGGGTGCTGGCAGGCTATTTGTTATTATTGCAACACCATCATGGGGCTTTACAGATTGCTGATTGGAAGAACTTACAGTGTAAAACCCAGCACAGGGTAATAACAAAAAAAGTGATGGGAAATGGATGTATAGGTAAAAATGGGGAAATAGGCAAGGTTTCTAGTTTCGTGTTCTTAGGTTAGCTACAGATTTAGTTACAATGAGCCTTTATTATAAGCTTTTGGAATAACCTTTTCTAAATTTTGTTGCATTACATTGAAAAGATAACTACTGTGGGTTTCCAGCATTCACCAAATGGAAATGATTTGGATTTAAAATAATTCATACAGGACCCCCTGCATACTTGCTTATTTTAGCATACAGCTCATGGAACTTAAAAGGATGCCCTGTTACTCCTACAAATGGGATTGAACTTTGAATCGGCTTAGCATCTGTCTTATAAACTGCCTGTAGTCTGAGGGAACTGATGCTTAGTGTGGAGCCAGCCTGCAATATGATTGGCCAAATTTTGTCTGGTTGGTTGATCCTAAACAATCCAGCCAAGCAAAACACAAAATGAGCTTCTAATTACTGATGCTACAGAGTTTTTCTGCTGCTGATAGGCACTGGATCCCACTGGCTTGGGATAGCCAACCCATCATAATGTTACTCAAAGAATGAGGGAGAAGAGCCAGAATTGAATGCCATGACCTGGAAGAGAATGAAATCAGCAGACTTGTCAATGGCTTTTCAGTTTGTTCTAGCTGCTTAAGCTTTCTGAATTTTTGCAACTCTTGCCAGGGTATCACCCAGGAGAGATAAATGATTCCACCTAAAAATAGTCTCTGTTGGTCTGCAGAGGTACAAATCCATGGGTGTATTGGAAGAAGGAGTATACAGAGATGTACTAATGATTTACACTAGCCAGGAGTGAAGTAGCAATTGATAACTAAGCTGTTAGGAGAAGAGAATGTGGAGTGGGCTGTCGTGAGTACTTAGATGACAGTCAGCTCTTTCGCTATAAAATCTGGAGCAGGTACAGTTGCACAGAAAAGGTCTAGAGAAACCTACTCAAGCAACCCTGAAGTGAAACTGCTAAGTTTTTGCAGTTTGAATTAGCAACTATATTTGCTGTCTCAATTATATAAGTTTGCACTCAGTGGAATGCAAAGTCACTTGCCATTTATTAATTGTTTTTTGACAATGGCTCATTGAGATCTGAAGCCTTAAAGAAGGCTGATTCACATTCTAGATTTGAAATAATTCCTGGAAAGCGGGAAATGGAAGAGCATACAAAGTTTTCACTTTTAGCAAAAACAATATTAGTGAAGGTTTTAGAAAACAGCTTATGTTGTAAGCTGTCCTGAGACTTTTTATGACAGGATGACATATTAATTAATTAATTAATTTTATTCTTCCTCCTAAAAATTGTATTATATCTTTACAAAAGTAAAACAGTAAGAAAGGGGCCCCCAATAACTCTGAATAAAGCTGTTCTATACAATCTTAATTTATACTGTTAATTTATATTATTTTAAGGAAGTTTATTTATGTTTGTGAGCCGCCCTGAGGCTTTGGTGAATGAGGCGGCATAGAAGATTCCTAAATAAATAAAAAATAAAAAATAAAATAAATCTTGGCATCCCCTGAAACTCTGAAATGTGTTGGTAAGGGAGAAGGATGCATGGTTCCTCACTGTGTCCTGGACTCAGATTTTTGGTGCTGGAGTTAGGGATTAGACTGGGAAATGACTTAAGTAACACAAAAGGTCATGCTATGTACTTTGCAGACAGGAAAACTTAATTTTGCCTATTCCAGAAACTTTTCTTTCCTTTATTATTATAAATCTTATTTTGCAGTAACAAGTGACATTTTATCACATGCTAGGGAAGGGTTTATGTCCCTCTAAATTACATTAATCCAGATCTCTCCTCTGTTGCCTCACTCACTATCAGCATGGCAGGAAGGGGTACTTGGGGACCCTCCTGGACTGCAGGGCTCCAGACCTTAGTTTTGTGTTCTGGCCCCAGCAGCACAAGTACCTGCAATCCAAGGGGAAAGGACTCTCTTCCATCAGCATTTAAGAGGACTTGTTTCCACTTCTCAAGGAGCAAATTCCCAAAAGATTACACAAAGCTTGCGAGAGGAAGGTTTGCCTGCAAAAGAGGACAGGGTTCCTGAAGCATGAAGTGCTGTGCCAGATAGAAGAGGGAGTTCCAGCAGGTGTGGCTGCATCAGGAATGGGAGGAACAGGACCCCTGTCGTTTTTGCATCAGGCTACCCTACAAGGGAACAGCTTCAGGAACAGCTATCACAGCAGGAGGAGCTGATGCCACCTGTCAGTGAGCTGTATGGGAGTCATCTTGGACCGCAGGACCCTGGCCGTTTGCCCTGTAATCCAGCCCTGCCAATGCTAGTGGCTGAAGTCCCAGGGGAATAGACAAAACATCCAAGCAACAGAACATTTTATTACTATTGCTCAGCAGCTTATCTGAGGCCTCCTTGCCAGCTGTCATACCTTGCTCTGCTCTCCCTTCTTTTAGACGGTGAGAGGAGCTGCTATCTCCAGACAAGAGAAGAGCCTGTATCTCAGAGTAGAAAAGACTGTATGAAGCAACGTCCCACCCACCCACCAGGCTCCCTCCCACCCATCACACACCATCTAGAAGTTTATCAGAACAGAGAACATAGGCAGGCCACTGTGGCTGTCAAAATCGATGTCACAAACGGAAAAGAGTGTGCAACATCATCCTAGCATACAGAGTTTGAGGTCCCTTCTAGAACAAAAGGTGGGACAGAAATAAAAATAATGATAGCATGAGGAGAAGCATTTCCTTAACCTTCTTTTGAGGGATATTTTGAACTGAAACAAAACAATAGTGTTAGTTGCATTCACTTTCACAAACAAACCTTATCAGACCATGCTTGCTTTTGACAATTGGATAGGGATGTACAGATTTTGTTTAATCTGTTCCATCTCTCTTTCCTAGGCTATCAAGCATCATTTGTTTCATTGTCATCTCATTAACAGATGAGGATTTCTTTCCCCCTTGGTAAAAATATGCAAAAAGCCCACTGTAATTTATATAAGCAATTAGAGGCATATGAAATGTGTGTGGATTAACTGTGTATATATTAGTGCATTTTCCAGCTAATTTTGTTTTTTGTATAACTAAATTTGCATACAATTCCAAAAAGGAGGGAGGGGGAGAGAGAGAGAGAAAGGGTCCACAAATTAGTGCAGCTCAGATGATGCTACTTTGTTTTGGAATCCATGTCAGCTTCATAGAAATCCAATGTAATTTGAAACCTTTTCTCAATTTCTCCATCATCTGCACAACAGGATACTAATTTGAGATGAAGCTTGTCTAATATTCAGCCCACTGATGTCTACTAAATTTCTATCTTAGAATGTCAGTGAGTTTAACAGTGGAAGTCACAAAAGCAACATGTGACATTCATGTCATTGATCTATTCCTCTTTCTAATGTGCCCAGTTTTCCAACTGTATCTGTCTGCTCTTCATCCACTATTAAGTGCCCTAAATTACAGACACACAGAGAAAGGATTCAAAAATAAGATGTACTTAGAGGATTTTCAATACACTTCACAATAAAATCCCTGTGATTCTGGAAGATGTAAATTATATCTTCACAGAACATCCTATAATTTATGTAATACATACAGCTATTTCAGAATGTGCTAGTCATTTTGATGAATACATTTTTAATCCTACTAGAAATGTGACATCTCTGTCTATTACACACACACACACACATACACACACACAACCTTTCCTCAGTCTCACAAATGCCATCCAATAGCAAATGTCATCTGAGCACCTATATATCTATTTTCAAAGCCAGCTTTGGATAATTGGTGAGAATATATCTTCAGTCACAGATAGATGAATGAAGCATCAAATTAAAGTACAGAACATGTAGATTTGAAGAAAAATGGTATCAATTTGCCCCCAAATCAGATAACTTGGACAAAAAAAATGACTGCAGATAGCTCACATAGCTACCTGGTTTCAGCTGATGGATATGATACCCAGCTTTACCTCTCGTTTTCCACTAATCCAGGTGAGGCAGTGGCTGTACTGAACCGGTGCTTGGCCGAGGTAAGGGAATGGATGAGGGCAAATAAACTGAAACTCAACCCAGACAAGACGGAGGTCCTGTTGGTTGGCGGATCGGGTTTCGGAGAGGGTGGATTTGACCTGGTCCTGAATGGTGCAACACTCCCTCTTAGGGATAAGGTCCACAGCCTAGGAGTACTCCTCGACCCAGAGCTTTCTTTGGAAGCTCAGGTGACAGCGGTGGCGAGGAACACCTTCCTTCAGCTTCGGCTGATTAATCAGCTGCGCCCCTACCTGGAGTACGACTGCCTGGCGACGGTGACACACACGCTGGTGACTTCCCGCCTAGACTTCTGTAACGCACTTTATGTGGGGCTTCCCCTGAAGACAGTCCGAACACTTCAATTGGTGCAAAATAGAGCTGCCAGGTTGCTGACGGGGACGGGGCGTTATGCTCACATGACTCCAGTCCTCCGTCAGCTTCACTGGCTTCCCATTGAAGCCCGGGCCCAATTCAAGGTGTTGGTTATGACCTATAAAGCCCTAAACGGCTTGGGTCCTGGCTACCTGAACGAGCGCTTACGTCCGTATATGCCCGACCGCCCTTTGAGATCTGCGGGAGAGTCCCTTCTCCGGGAACCCTCCATGAAAGAAATTAGGAGAGTAAGTACTCGGAGGAGGGCTTCTCTGCGGTGGCACCCAACCTATGGAATTCACTCCCCAAAGAGGTCCGCCTGGCACCGTCGTTACTGGTTTTTCGGCGCCAGGTAAAGACCTTTTTATTTAAACATCATTTGAATTGTTAAAACATATGATCTGGCCAGGGCAACTTCTTCTTCCTTCTCTTTCTCCTCCTATATTTTTATTTACTTAAGTTATACTGATAATTTTAATCTTATATTTGTAAACCAATGTATTTTTTGTATTTTGTAATTAATGGTAATTTATTATGTGCCATTGTATTTCATTGTATTTTATCGTGTTGTAAGCCGCCCTGAGGTTTCGGCAAGGGGCGGCATAGAAATGTTAATAATAATAATAATAATAATAATAATAATAATAATAATAATATGAGACTTCTCTGGCACGACCACCACTGTATTAATTCATACCTGCCTTTCTTCCATGTAGAAGGAATCCAAGATGGCTTACAATGTTCTTTTCCTCACTGGTTTTTCCTCACAACAACAACCCTATGAGGTAGCTTAGGCCAACAGTCGGTGACTGCCCAAAGCTTCATGGCTGAGTGAAAGCTAGAACTCAGATCTCCGGAGTCCCAGGACAACACTCTAACAGTTAGGTCACATCAAGTACCTACTGCTGTATTTGCAACAGATTTATGATCATTTTATCTGCTCAGACACTAAAAAGATATGACAGTGTAACCAGCTTAATAAGTCAATAAGGCTACAATCCTATGTTTCCTGGGAGAATGCCCCTCTTTGGAAACTCCCCTCTCAGGTCAAGGAACTCCATCCCTCCTGCAAATTCCAGTTCTGTTGATCTATATCAACAAACCAGTTGAAGTAGTTTCTATCTCTATATAGCCTTGGAGTCTTAATCAGTATGAAGTCTTAATTCAATATGAAGTCATCCTCCAAATACTTTATGGTAGGAATAACTTGTTGTTATTGTCTCTGGCTATGGTGAACCTATGAATGAATGACCTCCAAAATATCCTTTCCTTGACAGCCCTGTTGGCTCTTATAACTCAGGAACGTAGCTTCCTTTATTGAGTCAATCCATCCCATATTTGGTCTTTCTTGTCTTCCTTCAACTCTCTGAACTTCCTTCAATGTTCCCCTAACATGATTGTCTTCTCCAGGGAGTCTTGGCTTTTCCTGATGGGTCTAAGTATGACAGCTTCAATTATGTCATCTTTGCTTCCAAGAAATATTCTTTCTTGATTTGGCCTAGAACCAACTTGTTTGTCTTTCTGTTGATTAACTTCTTCCAGCACCACATTTCAAATCCATCAATTTCCCTCCTGTCAGTTTTCTTCACTCTTCAGTTTTCACATCCATACATAGTAATCAGGAATACAATGCTGTGAATGTTCTTGGCCTTGATCTTCTGTGGAAAGTTCTTACTCTTGATTCTCTTTTCTAGTTCCTTCATTGTTGCCCTTCTGAATCTCAGTCTTCTTCCAGTTTCTTGCTGCAACCTTCCTTTGAATCGATGACTTATCCAAAGTATGCAAAATCTTTCATAATGTATATATTATTGCTGAGAACACAACTTCCTGTCCCAACTACTCTGAGGATTACAACTATGTGCAGAAGGAACAGAGAATCTGGGTGGGGGACCAGTGTGGGGAGTAGATGACATCAGCATTTCTGTTAATGCTGCTTCCCTACAAGCCCTGCTCCACCACACCTGGCTCCTTCCCCATGAATAAGCCATGTTTAGTTTGGCCATTAGCATTATACCACTTTCCTGATGGAGGCTTGACACATAGAGCAATTAAGCAGGCCAGCAGAAATGCAAAACGTACCAGTTTCATCTCCTGGCTGTGAGGTGAGAGAGTGAGTCTCTGGTCTGCAATCACAGCTCAGGTGGGAAGAAGGAAGGCTTCTTCAGTCCTCTGATAGAAGACTTGATCTTACGACAAGAGGGTGCAGCAGGGATGGGAAAGTCTGTTTGACAACACTTCTGCAAGAAACCTTCATATGTAAAGATAACAGCCTAGACATAGGTCTCCTCAGCTTTCCCCCAAATAAAAAATTGTTTAGTCTGTCAGTATCAGAAAATATTGACCTGATAAATCTGAACTGCTTTGAAAGCAGTCACAATAAATGTTACATTTCAGAACTGGATTTTGTTTCTGTGCAGGTAAGCAGACATGTGCTAGTTTAAAATCACAGTGCTACTGGATTTGGGCGAACAAGCATACATTTGACAGCAGTTTCTTGCCAAAATGCTTATTGTGGATCAGGAAGTCATGTAAGCTGACTCAACATATTTGAAATTTTACAAGCCCACTGACAGGAAAGAGGGGTATGCAAGGAATACACAGACTGATGGCCTTCACACTCTGAAAAAGTGTGAAGTTTAAAATAGTGCAGTAGTTGTGAACATATGCAGTGTGTTTTGGCCTTGTGCATGTGTGTGCATGTGTACGCATCCATGCATGCATATATGATTGGGCATGCAAGAGGGATGGAGGGAGAACGTGTGAGTGAGCAATAGGAAGCCTTCTCCCTTGGCTCATCCTCAATTCATTGACCAAAAAGCAATGCACAGCCAAAAATCAGGACGCACACTCTCTCATTCTTGTTCTTGCTCTCATTGGCCCAGGGGGTCATGTTGCAGATCTGAGTATATTGAGAGCAACAGGTGTGGGACAGAGCCCTGAATTAAATCGAGTTAACACTTTCCACTACCTCCTGGTTTCCAAGTTTCTTAGCTGAACTTTGCAAATTAAACATTGAAGAACTGACACAGGATCTTAATGGAAGTTGACAGATTATGTGGTTTCTTCCCCTTGGTGTACGGCTTTGTTTTCCATATAGGAAAATGAGAATGGCCTCATCTATATATATTTTTTCAGAGTTCTGTCCTTTTCTTTCCTTTCAAAGAACATGGTGTTGATCTCTTGTGATAAATGCTGGTAGTACTTAATACACCACATCACTTTTGCTACTCAAAAAGCTGGTATATTAGAATGAGAAGATGTGTCAGGAATTGCATTGCACTGTACAGAATCCATGCAAATGCTGTTCCCTTGGAAAAATGTTAAATAAGTGGGACCTGCAACAAAATTTTGCAGTGCAGGAAGTGGGGGTAAGGGAAGAGTACATGAAATGGTACTCCTCATGGAAGTGGAACAGAAGTACATGAAACAGTAGCTTCGTCCACCAAACTGAAACAGCCTTCCCCAACCTAGTTTCCTCCAGCTGTGCTGGGCTATAATGTCCAGCATTCTCAAGCCAGCATATATAGGATAATTATCCTTCTTACCGAACAATGTTATCTCTTGCCCTACCACTGAAAGAAGATTGATTAGATTGCCCATTAGCTTATGCTGCTGTTGTATAAAATATTCTTGCATTTTAAATGTTTATATGCTAACATATAGAAATTGATTTCAGAATGGTTATCATTGAAAGCTAAATCATCTGCCTATATCTAACTCTAGGACTGAGGCAGAGCATTTTTTTGTCCTGATGGCAAGCCATGTGATTTTCAGCTTTTCCACATGAGCAGTCTGGCGTTTGGTCTGCTGTGAGTCTGCCTCAGAACCCTGCTTTATTTACAAGTTTTCCATTCTCCTCATTAGTGCTGGGGATCTTTCTGATAAAAAACAGAGAATTTGTAGTATTTGGATAGCATTTATTCTCATATATGCAGTAGGATTCACAGCAAAATTCCACGCATGCTACTGAGAAGTCCCATTAAATTCATTGGCACATACTCCAATTAAGCTCTTATTTATTAAAATGTGTCTAGAACAGTTTTTAGAGTAAGAGTCTTTACAAAGGAGCTCAATTTTATGGTGGGTAAATGGCAGCTAGCTAAGCAGGTGTTCTTGCTTTTTTTCTTTTTCTTTTCTGTATATCAAGCGGTGGTAAAGGCACTGTAGCAGGTCATGTCTTTCTTTCCTCCTATTTTCCTTCTCCTTTGTTAGCTGCCTTGCATTTTCTGGATGGAATGAATGTTTTAAATTACTAAATAAACTCAAGGCAACACTCTGAATCTTACAAGCAATGCTTTCATAGCTGAAGATTACCTTTCAATTCTGAGCTTCAGAGTCACCCTATAACCCCAAAGCAAGTTCCAGTTCTTCAGTCGCCAGGTCAGGAAACTCCCAGCGGGAACTGCACAGGCAGCATAACTTTTTATAAGAAGCTGATAACAGCACTTTGCAGCACTGGCTTCTCCTGACTTGTGTTTCTGAGCAGTGGAATAAACTGCAAGTCTGAAGACATTTGAGATACAACTGAGAGGTACTTTTGTATAACACTATTTTTTGGGTGATATTGCACATAAGTGGTGCCAATGCCAACCTCAGAAATCCATATACTACCTGGATATGGAGCTGGTGCCGTGCTGCAAGGGAAAAAACCAAACAGAACAAAGGAATATGAGTGTAGGAGCATAGGAAAGCAGCAAGTTCTTGTTCTCTATATTTGAAAGCCAGTTTGCAGCATGACTGGAGTCCTGTCCACGCACAACGCATGGACATATGGATAGAGAGAATGGGGTATAAGCTTCCAAGGCCAGGGCTAAGCATGAAGTCCATCCCCTCCTTATCCATGCAATTCTGGTGTGCATAGGCAATGACTGAATAGTGCTTTAGTGGGATTGGGCTCGTTTTTAACAATTACAGGCCCATGGTGCATCATGGCTCCTCCTCATAACCTGATCTTTTTTCAGTGCACTTGAACTGGAGCAACCTTTTGACTTTTGCAGACCACACTGCAAGTCCTAGATGGTATGTGGGCAAGATCCAACCTTTGCTTTTTGCAACCGCTCACTGGTGGTCAGAACGAGTATTGGAGTGAACTTCTCCGGCATCACATGCTCCTTTTTTTGTAGGGTTTAGCATACCTTGAGACCTCATCTCTCACTTCCTGTCATGTCAGAGCACTGCCAGGAGCTGTAGATATGGCCTTACTGAGGCAGCCAATCGGTCTTGCTTTGCCCTGCCTGATCAAGCAGCCCAAGTTACAAGCCAGGGTTAAATGTCAGCAATGCAAACGATAATTAATCTTATCTGTCATTGCAGCTGTTTCACATAATTTTCACTTAATAGCAGCAAATATCATATATCATGCTAAGTTAAAAGAGCAGCAAAGCAGAGCAGGATTTTGATAGATAGTTAGATGATAAAAAGCCTAACTTTATATATTTACAATGGGAACCAGTGCATCCTTAATTTGAAAATGAGCCTTTTTAAGCTTTTGCTTCCTCTACTGAAGATTTAATGTCATTTACTGAAGTTCCATATACCAGAGGGACACAGATGGAATTGCAAACATTAAATGTATGTGACAGGGAGGGAATGACACAGTGCAGAACTTAATGAGAAAGGGAGAAAGACCCCAAATAGTCTGGTCTCTCTCCAGTTTGCATATGCAGAGAGATGGGAGATCAGCTCATTATATGACCATCTATGCCCATGCTGTCTGTGCAATAAATGTTGGAGTTCTTGGGTGGGATCCAATGCATGAGTAAATGTCTGCTTGTGCAAGAGGAGCTTTTCCTCCTTTCCTTCATACAACCCTCTGGAGTGGATTTTGATGGCATGAAGTAGGCTGCAGTGGAAAGAGGAATCACCCGCTTCCACTCACAGGTACAGATCTGTCCATGGAAGTACTTCAGTGGGTTCTGCCTCTTCATTTCTTTTTCCAACATGGAACTGACTCCTATGCAAAAGATACGTAACATTTGGAGAATTTCCTTCTGCCCCACACACCTGTTGCTCTGATGGTGTCTCTTGATTCTGTGAAAAAGTAAATATCCCTTCCAAATAAAATGCTAATAGAAAAAAGAACCTCTCAAAAAATAGGAACATTCAAACCAATCTATTTTTGAAAGGAGAACTGATCCTGTTACATTAAGCTTGTGTACACATATGCAAGAGTTCGGCATAAATGCAGCATAAATGGTGAAAGGGCCTGCATGCTTACAAGCCATACTTGTGTCAGTGCTGCAGGTGTAGCCAGGGCACTGGACTGCACATATAAAGTCCAGAAGGTGGATTCTCATACTCCCCTTCAGTGGAGAATACTCTGTATTCCATGCTGAATGCTCACAGGGGACATGATGAGCAATCACAATCCCTTTCTGTGTGCATTCAGTGTGACATGTGTCCATGCTATTTTAATTTATAGTATTTGGACTAAAAGGATGGTATTTGGACAATTCTCTGTCCAAACAGAAGTTTCACTTAAAATTAAAACCCTCAGTGGAAAGAGAAAAAAGATACTGTAATGCAACTGAAAAATCTCCTACTGTGAATTTTTGTTACAAGCTGGAAATGTAAAAATTAACCCTGTTCAGTTATATAAAGTTCAAATAAAGTTCATATTAACATAGATTTAAGCAAATAATGGAAACCTTAGCTTTAATATTTATCAAAAACTGAAGCCATTTCATGCCAAATAGTCCAGTCGGAATAAAAATGGATATATATAATGCGACTTGTTTAGAACCGCTCAGCCACTTTAAGTTACTTCAGACATGGCATAATATATGTATGTATTGTCTATAGCACCCAACTACTGACTGAGCCATAGACTCATCTATGCTAGCTTCCAACTTCCTCTTCTTTTCTCTAGCCTTCCCTACATTGTGAGACTGCCTTTCTCTTAAGTGACAGACACGGTATCCCAAACATATTTTTTATATTCAACATTGTAGTGCCTATTTTATGGCAGCTGTGTGATCAGCAGCACAATCTGATCTGCATTCATGTGAAGCAGCTCACTGCAGAGTTTAGGCCAATTCTTCTGTGCCCACAGAAAAGCTGCAGAAGGAACGGCTGTGATGAAAGTTGCCACATAAGAACAGCACGAGCTGCTAAGAAACTATTAGGACAGTATTGCTACATGGATTCATGACTTCATGTATGTCACGCTTCTTATTATGGACAGCTGCTCATACCAAGGCATCATTTATTAAACTCAGATGAGATGGGACACTTTTATACAATGTTTGCACAGCCATACTCATGTAGCACAGCTAAGACTCACAAGCTGTATGGTGCCAGTGCACAGGCTAGCCTGATTCCCCACCCTCAGCATGGAGAACTGGATCATACATGGG
Source organism: Varanus komodoensis (assembly GCF_004798865.1). Lineage (NCBI taxonomy): Eukaryota > Metazoa > Chordata > Lepidosauria > Squamata > Varanidae > Varanus > Varanus komodoensis. The sequence continues at coordinate 7,830,448 of NW_025335661.1, forward strand.
TATACAATTTACATAGTGCATGTGGAAGTTTCAAAGAAATCAGAGCACATCATACCTTCTTAGATTTCTTCCACACATTCCTAGCAAGCATTACTCATATACATCTGGTATGTGCTGTAAACTTAGAATTTTAGTTCTCCCAAAGCAGAAACAAGAGGAAGCTCTCATGTGGCTCCCCTCTGCTTCACAGTACCAGTTTTAATATCCTAGTCACAGGTTCCAGGGGTGGGAAAAGGTGAATTTGCCAGTTTTTTAATCACCTTCAATTTTTGCAAAGCTCATTGTTTTGTTCCCCAAATTTGAACTTTGCAAATCACCATAAATTCCAGTTTACAATGTTTTAATAAAAATAAGTAAACTTTTAAAGGGAATTTTTGCCTATCTGTTGCAGGGAGGTAAAGCTATTCCTGCATGGATGAGACCATGGTGCACCAGTCTGCCTTATCAGCATTAAAGATAAGCCTTTCAGAAAAACAGGGAGGCAGCCCTAACTCAGCCACACAAACAAGGTTGGATACACAGGGATATAAACCCTAACTTCTAAGAGCAAGCACTCCATGGTCTGGGCCTGGATGAAAGGATTTGTCTGTATTGATTTCTCCCACACTCACATTTTTTAACACTCACTCAGGTTCTTTTCATCTCAAACTTGAAGAAAAATGAAATTCAGATTTTTGAAAGGAATGACATTCTCACGTTTCCTTATTTACTTATTTAGAATATTTATATGCTGTCCTGTAGCGAAGGCCTCAGGAGGGCTTACATAGGATACCAAACTGATGCAGAATAAGAGATGATGTCATTGAGGTTGCTTCTTCCACTTGTAAGACAAGATCTGAGAATTACGTAGTTCCTACACCATAGCACAGGTTTATTTACAAAACCATTGAAATTCCCTGTTCTACAACCACTGAACACTGTAGAGCACTAAAAATCATTCCAGAAGAACTCTGCTGTCTTTGTAATTTTTTTAAAAATAGCCCAATTGCCATGAACTTTAAAAAAAGCATTTTGTTAAGAGTGGATGTTCAAACATAAACCCTACCATGTCCTTATAGCTTGCAAAAGAATATGAGTTGGACTATGAAGCTAAGATTTCCAAACTTTACTTGAAATATTGCCATATATCCTCAGGACTTCATGTTTATAGTCTATAGATGCCTTTAAAGACTGAGGGCCTTATTTAACAGATATGCCTTTTCCCCAGTAATATTAATGTCTAAGGAAGAGATTCATTCAATATCCATAATTTTGAATTAGTAAGAGCAGTTTGATAGTTTGTTCTGTTATCATTACCAAGGGTAATAGAGAAATTAAAATCTGTCCATCAACATATTATTAAACTGTACAATTTAGATCTGGTTAGAAATTACCCCCTGCAGTTTTAGTAACCCAAGACTTATAGCCCTTGAACATGATATTCCAAAATCAACAAAATCAAATCACTTTCTCATGTGCCATAAACAATAAAACTGTTTGTGGGAGCTCAGAAATCTCTTAATCTTTTTGCTTCCATGACTTCGTATGGATCATAAACAGGGGTCTCAAACTCGCAGCCCACAGGCCAATTGCCAGGATGGGCAGGGCACGGGGGAGGGGCCCTGGGGCCTTCAAAGCTCCGGCTGCGCCCAGGCCGGCTGCGGGATGAGCGGCCCACCACCATCACGGTGGTGGAATACTTGATGCGGCCCAGCCTCACCCAGGCTCTACTTCCAGCAGCCCCCAGGTAAGTTGAGTTTGAGATCCTTGATCATAAATATAGGAAACAGAGTACTACATCTTTTTTCTCGTCCCCTCCTCTATAAACTGAATTTAGGAATCAAGCTGGCATTTAGATTTCAAATAAAGAATTCTGCCAGAAATGTAAAATGATATGTTAGTGCTCACAGGAGACATCACATTACATCATACTGGGACTACTTGAAAATTGGTGCAGGGTTTGAGCTTCAGTGTGACCATTTTTATTTTATTTTATTTTATTTTTTTTGTGAGCCGCCCCGAGGCTTTGTTGTGATGGCGGCGGCATAGAAATGTTTTAAATAAATAAATGAATAAATGTAAAATTACATATCACTTTAATTTTCTAATGTCTTAAAACTGAATGTAGACATTTCACATAACTGAACATATGCTGCAAATGTAATTCTACTATTTCAGTGTAGAAGGAAGTTATTATGTTACAAAAAAGGAAAGCAATGGGCTGCCAAATGGATATGTTAAAAATCAAAAGCCTTTGATTGCTTGGTCAGTGACACAACTATGGATATACTGTAGAAATCCTACTGATGTCATCCTGGAACATCTTCAAACATTCCTAGTTAGGAAGAAACTATTTCCCTTCATAATGCTACAGTGTCAAGTTCCAGCTATTTTGCTCTTTATAATATCCCTATTCAGAATTCTATAGCATGCATACAGCAAATTTCTAAATCCTACCTCCAAAATCCCTATACAAATCAGTTCCACTTATTTATTTGTTTATTTAAAATACCAATGTGCTGTTTTTTAGTCTGAAAGCTTCCCAAGGTGCTATACAGCAAAGCTTACAACCATGAAATAAAATAAATTCATAAAAATGATGAAAATGAAACTGCAAATCTAAAAGTCCATAGCACCATATACACAATGGCAGAAATAGTTGTGAAGTATAGACATATCTGTACGTTTCTGTTTCTCTCAGTTTCTCATTTTCCCAGTATTAAATTCAGTTCATCCCAAATGGCATATTTTTCTTTAAAAAGCAGATGAGAATTCATATACATTTTTGTGTACATTTCTTCTAATGAATGCTATTTTGTACACAAACTTGTCCAATATACACATTCTTGCAAGCAATTTTCCAAATTCCTGAATATTTCCTAAATTTGTTCATATTAAAATTGTTGGCATTATTTTTACCAATGTATGTATTTTTTTATATATTTTTATCTGCAATACCATTTTTGCATGCATTTTCTGACTGGAGAATGCTACTGAAAATTTTGGAGGAGTATGAATTTCTATAGATACCCATTTTCACTGCATGTGTTCCCTGCATGTGTTTCAAAAGTGCAACATTAGTTAAGCTCACTTTAAAAGGCAAACCAAATTGATTTTCCCCCCATTCCTACCTAATTCAATAATAGGTCCAGGTAAACATCTGAAGTGGGATTCTAAGCACATTCAGCTGAACCCACTTAGGGTTTCTCTACATGAGGCATTTATAAAAGTTTGCAGGGGCTTTTAGCTCTTTCTCCTGTTTTATAATCTGAATGGGGGAAATGTCTCACTTTTATTTATTTTATTTATTTAGAAAATTTATTTATTTATTTTTCCCATCACTTTGAACTCACCACCAAGTTCTGGTAAGTGTTGGTCATAGCAGCATGTTCCACTGTCCCATGGGAGGGGGAGGTGCTAGGGGCGTGGCTGCAATGTCAGCAGTGATGAGACAGTGGGAGTGGCCCTTGACACCGCCCCTTTTTGCACTTCCTGCCCTGTGCCACTGCTGATCCATGTGCTCACACCAGGCTGTGACAGCGCTTTATTTTTCCTCTCCTCCCTGTTTCTTTCTGCATGGCAATGGGCAGGGGGTGTCCTTGGCTGCAACCAAACATTTCAGTCCACTGGACATTTGTGGTAAGAACCAGGAGAGAGACTGGTGGAAGGAAACAAAGGCATTCAAGTGGCTTCAGTTTGAGAATTCGGAGACATGCATTCCTGTCTCCTCCACTTGCAAAGGGCCACTCTTCTCTTGGAAAAATAAATTTGTGGTATCCTTTCAAGCCTTCCTGATTGCCTTCTTTGCCTTCTTGCTCATGAAACAACTAGCTGAATTGCATGCTTACTTGGAAATAGACCAGATTATCTTCAATAGCCTTACAAGTAAACAGCATGGACTTGAGCAGAATTAATGGGGGTGGCTCTGCTGGAAGGAGGGCCATACTCGCTTTTGTGCAGAGGGAATGTTAGCAACAGCCAGTGATACATTCAAACAACCCCCTCCTCAGTCAGGTGAGGTGAATCTGGATAGGAATTTGCAGCTGATGAATGACACACTAGTGAAATAGCGCCACAGTGATCTTACATAACACACACACACACATGGGAAAGAACAGGGGAAGCAGTGAGGGAAGCTCTTCAGCTTTCCCAGATATCTGATGGGCAGCTTGCCTCCATGGAGGAATGCCGAGAAGCCGTGTAAACCATGTACAACATGTGTGCATGTTGGAAATTGCCACCATCCTCAGCTCAGCCATGGCTGCTGGGCTCCAGGAGGCAAGGGGCACCACAATTGTGCACTGTGACTTTCCTGCCAGTGTAATGCTTTGCTTCCACAAGAATGTTTTTGGCAAGTGCCCCCCATAGGTGAAAGTCCTTAGAGAACTTCATGGTGTCATGCTGAGAGGAAAAAAGCAGGGGTAGAGCAGTCTCTGCATGGTATAGATGAACAGCACAGCAGGGCAGAGTTAGAATAAAATGACTGTGTAGAGAAGCCCCTAGAAACATGCCTGTGATTGCAGACCATAATAAGAAAGGGTCCTGGTTGTGTTCAGCTCACTGCACTTAGAATCTCCTGGTCATTTTGGTCTGAGGCTTCCTCCTGTGGGACGATAAGGATGTTGGAAATCGGGTTAAGACATGCAGCCCTAGTTTCCATTCTGAACACCTGAAGGGGGCTAATGTTAAATTGCAATCTGTGCTCAAATGGGAATGTGATTTATGCTGCATATTTTATTAAAGAAACCACTACCCACACTTTGTTCTATTTTGTATGAATGTTGTTGCTATCATGAAATGTCAAAGAGTCATTATATTATTAATATTGGGAATAAATTTGAGAACTGTCACTTTCGTGTGTTCTTTGTGCAAAACCAGCTGTTGAACTTGGCTTCCTTTGTGGAGTGGTTTTGTTTTTGTTTGAAATAAAAAAAATAGCTATCAAAAGTGCAGCCAAAAAAAAGGAACGCATTCAGTCCTAAAAATGTGCATGCCTTCCTTAAATTTGTCATGGACCATTTGTTGGAGTGAAAGCAATACATATAATGTTAAGGGACTATATCCTACATCTCTAGCTATAAAAGCGCCAGCACCAGTGTCCAACATCAGAAATCCTTTTAACCACAGGACATCTCAGAGGTGTGTTTGTTTTGAGAACTTCAGTTAGTTACTTGAAACATTCCAAAGTATTCTTCAGCCTGTCAAAGGCAAGAGTTATGCTGCACAGATATTCTTTTGCAAGCATGATACTGTACATCAAAATAGTACAAAGGAAATACTATAGCACTTACCCAGCTCACTTATTTCCAGGGCTAATATTTTCAGCAGATGTTCAGAGAACTGTTCATTCTTTTTCCACATTTTCTTTTTCTTTATGAAGGGTGATATTGATGAATGTTATGATTTTACTTGCAAGAGAGTTCAGCCATTTGGACTTTGAAATAGATACTGGATGCATAGGTTTGCATGAAAAACCAAAAACACTCAGTTTAGCAGCAGATATGTTAACAGGCACCCATCTGTGTCATTGCTATCTGGATCAAGAACTTCAACTGACTTAAAATGGATTTGAACAATACTTTTGTCACATTTCTGGATAGGAGCTTCTATGAGTAGGGCAATGTGAGCTAGGTGTCCCCAGATCTTGGTGAATTTATAATCTCAGTCATGGGAAATCTGCTTTTCTATTAGAAGTCTGCATGCAGTGGTCACAGAATGGGGCAACACAGGAAGAATGATTGCATGTCGTAGAAGTAAAATGATAGAGTTCTGTGACAGTTATAGAGGGACAACATTGTGACAGCTGTTTTGATACCTTAGAAGGATAAGAATGAAGTGGTCCAGAGCAACCCTGCCCCCAAATTGAGGGAATTTGAGGTAATTTTGCATCAGATGAATTAAAAAACACCAAAAATGTAATTTGAACACATTTTTTCTTAGAGAAGTTTGAGAAAGGGTTTTGGTTTTTTTTCATTGTCCTTTTTGTAGAAGCTACACTGGGGTATTCAGGATCAAGGCATTTGTGTTGAAGCAAAGCATCCACAAAATCTCCTGGTTGTTGTTCTTTTATTTGCTTTGCTTTTTGAACTCTTATTGCTTATTTTTCTAGATAAGTATATACAGTGCACAGAAAAATCACCCACACCCAGAAAAAAATTGCCGAAGAAATTATTCTAGTACCACACTAGTCACACTTTTTACAATATATGCGGAACTGAATAACGTAACACATACCAAAATAAGTTGACTGATGGCCTCAACTTATGATATATCATTGATTCAAATGTGCCGACAGCTCATAACTGTATCATTGTACAGCAGATTTTGATCAATCCAAAACCTCTGTGGCTTCCCTGCCTGTTTTATACAATTTCAAGAAGCAAAGGAAGATCAAATGAAGATGTGTTTTGAACACACACGAAGGGTAAAGATGGTACCTCATGATAAAGGGTGATTCAGAAAAGCAGGCAGAGGCTGTTTCCATGAACAGAACCCTTCTGACCTCAGAAAGCAGAGCCTGGATCCAACCTAGTATCTCAAAATATCTCTCAGCCATTTTTTTAATTTTTCTTCAGCTTATCCCATGTTTCTCAGCACATACAGCTGGATCCAGAGTAAGTTAGTCATGCTGCAGTCCCAATGAAATCAGTAGGCCAAATTATTCATGACTAACTTGAAGTTCTATTGATACCAATCAGACTAAGGTGTGACTCACCATCTCTGCATCTAGCTCTTCATACAAAACCTCATAATGTTCAGACAATTAATCTTTTTACACATAATATGACTCATAAACAGAATGGTAATTTTATAAGTCCCAGACTTACATCATGGGAAAATAACTGCAAAGGGCCACCCCTTGTTTCCTTTCTTTCCTTCCATGTTAGACTGATAGGAGATCATTGTGGACCTAGAACAGTCTGTCTTCTAGGCATACATTTGAGGTGACCCTTAGAGGAAAAAAAGGTACTAGAGCCTGTACTAGAGCCACCCAAGGATGTTGGAGTCAACAGTAAACCTGGGGGTTTGCATCACCCAGCCTAGGATGGCATGTTCATAGGAATTCCATGAATGGGAGCTCTGTTTTTAATAGCTGGCAAGGCCATGAGAAGTCAGTGGATATATGTTCCTGTAATGGAGAAATCATCTTTATGGCTTACCTATTCACAAAGAAAATGGGTAGGCTGAGGAATGTTATTTACCTGCTGGAGGCCTTTGGGGCTGAGTTTATAAAGGGTGTGCAGCCTGGCCTTACGAATGTTTACTCAAGCCAGTTCTACTCTAGTTACATTTGATACCAGGCTGCAATATTCTACCTACCTACCTGGGAGTAAGCCCCACTGATTTCAATGGAACATATTTCTGAGTAATCATTATAGGAGTGCAACATAAGAAAGACAAAGAAGTATTTGTGAAGCATGCGCACACATACAAAAGCAGTTTATGAGAAGCACAATAAGACTGAAAAAGAATCCAGTCTTTGGCTTTTCACAGAAAGCAAATGAAGAGTTAACACATATCAACATTTAGTAAATGAATTCTGAAGTAATCATTCTCCCACTTTTCTTTCCTGTCGCTCACTTCCTCCAGTAGGATATCTTCAGAACATGATATTTCTCAAGGGTTTTACTTTGTTTACTGATTTGTGATCTGAGGGTTTTTTTTATACACATGCATGGCAATGATAACATGTCTGGAATGTAAAGAGCATGATAACAACATGTCAGATAAACAAAGAAACCAAATACCATCATTAAAAGGTCAAAAAGGCCAATGGAAAGCAAAGTAATTTAATTACTGGCTGCCTGTGTAGTTAAAAAACTGTTCTGACATATTGGTAGTCCATTGTAGGCATAAATTCCAAAGGAGTTGCTAGTCATACAAACACCCACACACACATGGGTACAGAGCAGGTTAGTTTATTTACTAGCTGATTTAATGGAGCTATATATTGCTGTCCATATTTTTAAAAATCTGTAAGAAATTTACAAGAAAATGTAAAAAAAGCTATGTATTAAAATATAATTAGAATATGTAACATCACCCAGTACATAAGTACAGACAAACAGACTCAGCAGAACACTTACTCAGGGAAAACTTTGATAAAGAAATGGGTCTTTAGCTGGCGCCTAAAACATGCTACATTTGGTGCCTCCTGCATATCAGGTGAAGAGGTCATTCCAAGGCGGGTATCGCCGCAGAAAAAGCCTGCTTGCTGGTTCTGTGAGATGGCAGTCTCTTGGTCCTGGCACATCCAGCAAGACTTCTGCTGATGAGCAAAAGGATCACACAGGTCCTGGAGTAGGAGATTTGCCTGGTAACCTGGCCCCAAGCTGTTCAGGCTGTCTACACCAACAGCAAGACCTCATACTCGGCTCAGTTTCAAATAGGTTGCCAGTGCAGTTGCTTCAACACAGCTGTAATTTGTACATAGCCAACAGAGGTGTAATTTGTACACAGTGTCCTGCATGCTGAGTTCTGCACCAGACCAAGCCACTCATAAAACTCATTAGAGAATCTAATCTGAGATTGCCAGTCAATGGACTACATTATGCAAGAAAGGGTGTAATTGACATGCCAAACTGCATTAGCCATAGGTATTCATCACCAGCAAAGCTACATGGGGTTCTAATGACACTGCTGAATCCAGGAACAACCTGAAACAATATATCTGTTCTTTTTGATGGAGTGCAATGCTGTCTAGAATAGGCAAGCTCTCCAGTTTCCGTACTGTGAGCCACTGAACATCGTGTGTGCATGTTCTGACTAACTTCAGGGCCATGCATGAGTGGCTAACAGTTTTGGCTGGAATGACAGTTCAGAATCTGAGGGTGAGATGATCATTGAAATGGACCCATTTCCAGCTGTAGTCCAAGTTGCTGGGTACCTGCCTGTGTCTGCTGTGGGAGAGCTTAGTTCAAGGGCAACTGATGGGGCCAGTCAACCCTCCCGTGGTAATGAGGAAAAGCAACAACATCCTGAAGGGGGAAATTAAGAGATGGGAAATCTATCAGAAGGGGAACTCCAGCCTCCTGATGAGGTGGACCTGGTAGTCCATCGCAACAATCATAGGGTGGCCCAGTTGGGTCTCTTAGAGAAGTGTGCAGGCATACCCAATTCCGCAGCGCTCCTCCCCCCCTAGGATAGACACAGAAGGATTCATAAGGAATGCTTTGGGTGAAGAATGGAAATAGATCTTGAGAGACTGAAAAGTTCTACTGTTTTCTGAACTAATGTACCATTTCTGATGTCAGATGCTCATTTCTTACCTTGCATAAAGATCAAATAAATATTGCTTATTCCATCTTTCCAGGATTTCTGAGGTCTTGTGGGATAAAAAGAATTTCCATAAGAACTTGTTCTTCCTAGCTGTTTTCATTCTGTGACTGGCCTACTCTTGTCCCAGTATAATGTCAGAAATTACCTTTCAGCACAGTACACTGTGTTGAGCAAACATTTTTGAAAGTTACTCCTCTAAAGTCATCTCATTCATTTTTCTGCCCTGCTGTTGCTGCATACATGTTGACAGATGGAATGGTGTGTTTTGGGTCACAGGGTTTTCCACCAAGCAGAACAAGTCAATCTACATTCTCATCAAGAAAGACCTTGTGATTGTATTTTGAGTTTACTTTATTGTATTTGTTAGTATAATCATTTTAAAACAATGCTAATGTGGTCCCACTGGAAGCAAACACTCCAGTTTGTTTGTTTCATCCAAAGTGACGAACCTGTAGTGGCTTGTTTTCATTAATACAAGGTATCTCTAGCTGAACAGATTAAAGAATTCAGGTTCAGTTCACTGATTTCAACAAGTTATATATGGACCCGGTTTGTATTACAAAACAACCCACCATGAAGAGTTTTTATAACCCGCGGCTAGTTGTTGGGTTGTTCAGGGTAGCTTGTTTTCAGAGTTGCATGTGTTGCCTGAACTCATCAGGGTGATTTCATCAAGAATTGTTGGCAATCGCTACAGAGTTGGCTGCCAAGAGTGGAAAAAACCCGCTACCATATCTCCCTCATCCCTTCTCAGTGCCTTCTGCCCCATGGTCCTAAAACTGAGGAGATAAAAGGGGGATATATCATCCTGCTACGTACACCAGAAAAATTTTGGACTGCCATCCAGTTTCACACATCCCAAAATAGAACAGTGCCTGTAGGACCCCTGGTCCCAAGTGGGGCTGGCACTAATGTTTGACAAAGGGAGGAGGTTGCTTTGAGCAGCATAGTCTGGGAAGAAGCAGCACGGAACTGGAGGATACAGCCTGTACACAGCCTGTGCTGCATCCCCAAACCTTCTGCCTTTGGGCGCAGTGGAGGATGCTATTCCAACACTAAGATTAAGGAAAGATTCAACCACTAGTCAGTTTTTGTGTAGTAGATAGGAGAATTGCTAACTTACTCTCTGCCTAAGGCAACAAAATGTATAGGGTGGGTCATGTTCTAAGGAGCACATTTCTAATTGCTCTGTTTTTCTGCATGCTCTTCAGAGAGGGGAAAACACACACAACTCTTGGAAGAGCATGCGCATGAGGCCACAGGACTATGTGAATTAGCCCCAGACACTACCACAAAAGTATGCCACCTTCCCTTTCCCCAGATGGATGTCCAATGAATGTTTGTAAGAATGAGTTTGTGTGGAAAGCTCACATTCAAGGAGGTACCCAGCCTGATCAGGGTGCTTCCTAGAGTATAAAATTGCCTGGAAAATAGGAAGCAGAAGGAAAGAACCAGAGAGAGCTTCTGGCACATGCTCCCTGGCCTTGCGATGGCCAGATCTGCACCGGCAGTGTGTCATAGCAGCTTGCTCAAGCTGGTAGCACATATGCTTTGCAACAAAGGGCCCCATGTTGTACCCTAAGCATCTTCAGGGGAAAAACGCTCCACTGAAAATCTGGAAAGCCGCTATTAGTCATTGCAGACCTGGGTAGGCAGCCTTTATGGGCCATAGGCACATTTGGAAGCTCGAGAAGTTGCCCTTCACATGGTGCAAAATGGCTGCGTGATGTGGCAAAGGACAAGTTACCTCCCCAAAAGACTTCATTATAAGGCAGAGAAGGGACATCATCTCCAATACATTGAAAAACTCTTCTGAATCTACTGCTTACAGCACCAACAGAGGCCTTCTTCTCAGCAACCCCAGTCCCAGTTCAGTGAATATGTTAAATAAATTAGTGGAGCACACCTTAGTTGTACCCACCTGTCAGGTGCTGTTGTACTGCCTTCGTTGCATCTATCAGTCTGTTTGCTTAGGGCATTTGTTTGAATTGTGTAGTCCACACAATGCACTGAAAAGGCAGGTTGTGAATCTGTGAGTTCAGCCCTAGCATTTTAATTGTTATGCTGCTTCTTCCCCCATAGCCAAGACCCAGGGGTTCTTTAGTACTGAGGGTTGATGGTGACCATATGATACAATCCCATCCCAAAATTTTGTGGATTAATGAGGATAGCACACTTGTTTCATACGACAGGCCAGAGCCATGCCTTCTCCTTCTACTCCATTTCACACTACTTAAGTCCATCTGTGGTATTCATTTGCCTACAATAGCCTGCCCTGGATGTTTTGTTTCAATCCCAAATGGTGCTTGTGCTTCCATTCAATGAAATGTTTTTAAAAGAAAGGAGATGCATAATTGCCCTGCTTGGCTGAATGAGCCAGCAATCTTCACAATGACTGTCTGCACTAGACAGTGCTTTAATATTCCTATTTGTATGTTCATAAATATGTGCTGAAAGGGTAGCATCCCTTGCAATTCACACTAACACTTGAGAAAGGTGCCCCTGGGAAGTTGAAAAAAACAGGGACAAATGTGGAGGCCAAAAAGTAAGTAAGGAGTGACTACAATAAACAAGGACAAGTGGAGTGTTTAGATGAGAAGGGAAGAAGGTGCCATCATTATATAAATGGAACCCAGTGCTGCACAGAAGGGAATTGTAGTGAAGCAAGTTCCAGAAGGATGAAAGCTGAAATGGCATTATATTTATACCAGAACCTGAGGCAGAATGAAAAGCATGCACAGGAAAGCATGAGACAAAGGGATCTGCAGCCCTACAGTTCTGTGGTTTTGTGTATACAAAGAGACTGTTGCTGATTTGGACAGCTGGAAACCCTGAAAGTGGAAGCCTAGAAGTAACTTGGCAAAAGCCCAAAATACCATTGCGGTGATGTCAGCATAGCCCAGAGATGCTGGGAGTGCTTTAAAAGCAAAACCTGATGATAGCAAGAACATGAAAGCCCCAAGATGAGAGGAGGTGCTGCTGATTCTAGTTGCCACCTCTCTGTTCTTGTAATTTGTCGACAGTGTTCTTTTTAATGTACTTCTCAGCCAAATGGAGTGATGAACTATGTGAACCCAGCCCATTTGAGTGTGTGCTTTGATATACCGGTGTGTGTGGGTGTGCGTGGAGAGGACAGAGTTCTGCTAGAACACGAGCAGACACAATGCTCTGACAGGCACCCACTCCCTAGTTCACCCACTCACCATCACATCACTCTCCTCCACCCACATCCATCCTTGTTCTGCTTCCTACGCCACTCAGTTGTTTTGTTTTGTTTTTTCATAAAGCTGATCCAAACTTCTGCAAGAGGCCTAGTTGCCACATTTTACTTTTCTAGCCAAACTAAATTTGAATTGTGGCAGACTTTCTTTTGTGGGCCAAGAATGAATTTGAAAAACAATTTGCTTTCTGTTCGGGACACACCCGTCCTTACTTTAACAGATGATTATGTGCAGATATCTAGACTGATAGCTTTATAGATATGCACACCCCTTGGAAACTCCTTGGCAAAACAGGTTCACCTTTGTTTGCTTGTACCTGTTTTGAGGGTTAACAAATCATCCATAAGATAGCTGCTTCTGTGGAAATGCAACAAGGATAGTATTGGGAGACTTGGGTTTAATACCTGCTCAGCCATGAAACTCTCTGGGAGACCATGAGCTAGTTAGTATTTCAGAGTACAATACAGGACAAACATGAATACTACTTTGAATGATCTGAAAAAAGAGTGATATTATTTGTTTCACTTAAGAAATGCTGTATAGATATTGCTAATCAATCAGTCACTCAGTCAACTAATCAATGGGGGCCGGGTCAAATCTGCTATCACGATTACTCTTCCATGTCAACATAAATGCAAATTCCTGCCCTTATGTAGGTGCACACACAGTGCAAGTTGGCTGGTCATGGGGCACTTGTTTGTAAGGGACTCAACCGAAAAGCAGCCCCCCAACTGCCCACATGCGAGGAGCAGCTGCTCAGGTGACAGCTGCCCCTGGCACGAGAGACGGCAGCCCCCAACGACTCACAGTGCCGTTCACATGGTCACAGGATGCTCAGTCCAGAGGGGCTCACCAAGAGAGTAGCCCCCCGACTGCTCTGCATGCAGCATGCTTAGCTGCACCAGCTTCAGCCACCTTTTAGGCAGCTGCTGACATGAAAGAATGTGGCTGGTTGTGCAACTGGAGCTCTGAGAGCATTGGCAGACTTCCTTTCCACTCAGCTCTTTTTGGAAAACTGAGCCAAGCTCAGGAGGAAGCCCATAAATGCTTGGAGGGATGGAGGGATGACCCTTCCCAGAACCATGCAAATCATGATACCAGGATTGAATGATCAGAAAAACCATGGTGAAGAATACACACCTTGGAACAGACCATTGTTGCAGATATTCTATTCACCACTGTCTCTGGATGCTTTGCTTTTTATTCCCTCTTTGCTTCAGCTTGCCCTCTCTGAAGTTGATAATGTTTATCCCTTACTGTCAGTGGGACTGCCTTAGGTTGCTGCAGCTGACCAGAAACATCCTGAAATGGGAGTTTAATTTACAAAACAGTACTTTGGTTCCTGAGAATGTTAAATTTGGAAAGGGTATGTGCCAAAGCCATGTAGCACGGAAATGTAACCTTGAAAGTAAGTCCAGCCCCTTATGGAGACATGGGCGTGACAGGGAGAAAGATTGCTTAAAAATTAAAAGCAAAATTGTCAGTCATCAAGATCTGGCTCAGGGAGAAAATGACTGGAGTCATGCCATGGCAAAACACACACGCGCACGCACACACACACCACCACCAACAACAACAACAAAGTACCTGAGGAAGAACATGCTACTGATGCCCTTCTCATCACTTACAGGTTTGCATTTCACTGCCCTCATTGTGTAATTCTCAAACACCATTGCAAGAACATACATGGATTTCAGAAAGGAAGTTTTCATCTACAAAAATTAAGAAACAATTTTATTTTAGAATTGGGAATGTTTATTTCAGTTATTCGGAATGTTTTCTGATAATGTTCATACTTGCCTTTCCAAGTTGAGTTTGCCGATCAGTACAAAATACCACTCACTCTGCAGCTAAGAAAATCTGAAGAGGGGGCGGGTAGAGAAATATTCAACTTTGCCACTTTGCACCTCATCTTGTTTGCATAAAAATGCTACACAGTAGCTCCTTTCTGTATACATCTTCAAGTTACTCAGCATGGCTGTTTTTAAACTGAACATTCTTTAAGATATGAAGCTGTTTCTTTTTGGCAGAATTGGATTTGTCAGTGTACTGCACCAATTCATCCTCTCAGCATCTGCCAGCTACTGAGAAATTTAAATAGACCAGCTTTTGGCACTCTGGTACTTATATTCATGCTTCAGAAGCAGAAGAATATTATTTTGGAATGCATTTTTGGCAGAGCATCAAAACTGATCTGAACCAGGACTTTTTTCTAAGTGTATTATTTAGGTCCCTGGTATAAGAAAACCCCCTTCTCTATGTGGCCCTCCATGTGAGACGCTTGGCTAAGGCTCAAGGACTGGCACGGAGAAGCAGAGTACCAGCCCATTTAAGATAAAGTTCAGTGCAATGTTGGAGTTGTATCTGATTTGAAATGGAGTCACCCTGATCAGGTGAGAGCAGTTCATGTTTTGAGTTCTTCTCTTCTGCAAACATGCCCCATCCTTAGTTACCACATAGGCAGTTCACCTATCCCCATGAGGATGCCAGGTTCCCACAACAAACAAGGTAAGGCGGGTGTCTAATAAGGAAAGGGTTTGCAATGGTGGCACAGCCTCCCCAGAGGCGCTTGCCTTAGTTCTGTTCTTGTAAGAACATCAGAAAAGCCAAGCTGGATCAGAACAAAGGTCCATCAAATCAAACACGCCATAGTGGGTGCCATCAGGTAAGATTTTTTTTAATTGTCCCAGCCGCTATGATTTCCTGGAAAGGCTACCGAGTTGGGCACTCCAGACACAAGTTGAAGAGTGGGGAACTGGAGATAGACTACTCAACAAAAAGGGAAACTGTTCAAAGAGCCAGGGCTAAAGACAAGATGTATACTGCTTACGTCCTCAGAACCCTCCTTACAGTTGTTGGGCTTCGTATCCAGGACACACTCACCAGAATCCTCAGCATCACTTCTGAGGTTGTCGCTAATGAGTGGCATTGTGACTGTGGATGGTGGATCTATGAAAATTGCTGTTACTGTTGCTCTGTTTTATTGACTCTCAGCATTTGGGCAAGACTTTGGTGCAGAGAAACCTAGTATCCTGCCTATGTTATAGAGCCAGAAGCAAACACCATCACCAGGATAAACACACCTTGCCCGCTGGTGTCCTCCAGATGTTTTGGAGTACAATTCCTACCATCCCTCCCAGCCAAGATGTGGTTCAATCATCTGCATGGTACCATGCTGCGAAGGCTGGGCAAGACCACAAGCAGTGCAGTGTTAGTCCTTAAAAGTTCATTGAAAATAAAAGCAGTGACTTTGCACTATTTCTGGAAGCTAACCAAGTTTTTGGTTAGTTTGGCATCTGAAGACAGAGGGTTCCAAAATGAAGCTTCTACCACCAGAAACACCTTGCCCTTGACTTGAGTACTTGATGCATGGAAAGCACAATTGAATGCTTCCTCAGCTGACTGCAGAAATCTTCCTCCAGTTCACCACAATCTCTATGAACGGGTTTGACAGGGATGTTCAACAGATAACCTCATTTCCACATAAAACATTTCCACATAAAACTAAAGACCTTCTCCCCTTTGTTCCATTGCAGCCCTTTTTATGTGGAGAAGGGGTTCCTTTCCAGCAAGGCCTGTCAAACTAGTTCATAGCTCAGCATCCCGATCTCAGGAATGGCGAGCATGGTGGGAGGAAGGTAATGCTGCTGTACTGGTGGAATGCACTGCACAAGCATGCCTTCAACCACCCTTCCTCCAATATGGCATAGCAGCCCTAGGTCTGCTGAGGGGGAAACCATGCAATAGTCTTTTAAAAAGTTGTTTGAAGGACTTTTCAATAGCCCTGCAGCCCCCTCCAAAGGGCTAATTACAAATATGAATAAAAAGATATCACATGCCCCTCACACAGTACAGTCAAAAAGACTTGGGGCACATGAAAGTGGAGGGACAGAAGAAAGAAATAAGCACACCCAGGCACCAGTTCTTAATTATGTTCTTGCTGTGACCAGCTGGAATGGAAAGGAGGAGACGAGTTGCTGGTCTCTCAGCAGAGCCAGTGAGGCAGTCCTGTTTCTTTTATTACCTTGCTAAGCCTCCTGAAATGGCCCTGCAAAACCCAGTAGATTTCGGCCTTCCAGAAGTCACACCTCTGACTGCAAGAGAGGTCCAAGTCCTGCTAGGATACTTCATATGTTTCTGTCTCCTCTTTTCTCCACTCCAGTGGAATATCCCCAATCCAATTTCCACGTTTGTTCTTGTGACCTCAGAGCTGCAGCCAGTACAGTTCTTTCAATCGCAGCTGTGACAGTGAAGGGAGCTGACCACAAGCTCAGGGATCCAGCTGCATGGAGGGAGCACTTTTCTGACCATGGAACTAAATTTCCAAACAATCATATGTCAGTTTAGAAAGTGCTTAGCAGGTTTGTGCTCAAAGTAGTTTACATACTAAATATTTAAATCTCCTATTAGCATTCTTGTTGTTGGTGTTAGTTGCAAAGTCATGTCCGACCCATCACAACCCATTGGACAACATTCCTCCAGGCCTTCCTGTCCTCCACCATCCCCCAGAGTCCACTTAAGCTCACACCAACTGCTTCAGTGACTCCATCTAGCCACCTCATTCTCTGCCGTTCCCTTCTTCATTTGCCATCTATTGTTCCCAGCATTAGGCTCTTCTCCAGGGAGTCCTTCCTTTTCATTAGGTGGCCAAAGTATTTGAGTTTCATCTTCAGGATCTGGCCTTCTAAACAGCAGTCAGGGTTGATCTCCTCTAGGACTAACCGGTTTGATTGCCTTATGGTCCAGGGCAGGTTCCAAGGCCAAACTTGCTATTGTTATTCCAGTTATCTTTTGGCTTCCTACTTTAGCATTCTAATCCCCCATGATGATAAGGACATCATTTTTTGGTGTTAATTCTAGAAGGTGTTGTAGGCCTTCATAGAACTGGGCAGCTTCAGCCTCTTCAGCACCAGTGGTTGGGGCATAGACTTGGACTACTGTGATGTTGAATGGTTTGCCTTGGATTCGAACTGAGACCATTCTGTCATTTTGGAGATTGTATCCCAGTACTGCTTTTCCTACTCTTTTATTGACTATGAAGGGTACTCCATTTCTTCTGAAGGATTCTTGCCCGCAGTAGTATGCCTGATGGTCATCTGAATTAAATTCACCCATTCCTGTCCATTTTAGTTCACTGATTCCTAAGATGTCGATGTTCAGTCTTGTCATCTCTTGTTTGACCATGTCCAGCTTGCCTTGATTCATGGATCTTACATTCCAGGTTCCTATGGAGTATAGATCTTTGCAGCATTGGACTCTCCTTTCACCACCAGATACAACTGCAACTGAGTGTCCTTTCAGCTTTGACCCAGTCGCTTCATTCTTTCTGGCACTACTAGTACTAGCCCTCCACTCTTCCTCAGTAGCATATTGGACACCTTCCGACCTGAGGGGCTTATTTTTCGGCGTCCTATCTTTTTGCCTTTTGGTACTGTCCATGGGGTTTTCATGGCAAAGATACTGGAGTGGGTTGCCATTTCCTTCTCCAGTGGATCACATTTTGTCAGAGCTCTCTGCTATGACCTGCCCGTCTTGGGTGGCCCTGCATGGCATAGCTCATAGTTTCATTGAGCTACACAAGCCCCTTTGCCATGACAAGACAGTGATCCAGGAAGGGGGCCATTTGCATATTCAATGACTAAACATTAATGGTACAGCAACAATAAATAACGAATAAACAGTGAAAACAATTAAACAATTTAAAACAGCAGTGGGAAGCAACAGAGGGGAGGGCCAGGGCCAGATCTCTTCCCATTTGCACCACAATGCAGGACACTGAATGCCTCAAGTTACAGGAAGAGGGAATCCAGTTTGAGCATCCAGAAAAACTTTCAGTTTGAGCAGTACATCAATGGAACCAATTACTTAGGGAGATCGTAAGCTCTCCCATACTGGAGGTGTTCAAGATGCAGGTGGACAGCCGTGTGTGAGGGATGCTTTAACCTGAGTCCTGCATGGAGCACGCAGTTGGACCTGATGGCCTTATTGCCTCCTCCCAGTTCTACTATTCTATGATTCTGTGAGCAGCAGCAGGATCTCAGCTGCAGGCCTCAGAAGCCTTGGATGAACAGGTACATTTTCAGGAGGTGTTTAAAACCCATTACATTTTTTGCTTTCTGAGGGAGGTCATTCTAGAAGCTAAGTGCCACTACTGAGAAAGTCCACTTTCTAGGTTTTTAAAGAAGTTTTTAAACAATGTTTGAGTATATATAGGGAATGGTGGTTGGCCCTGATTTAAAGCTTTGTATGAAAACAACAGGGCTTTGAACATCCTTGGTAGCTAATAGGACGTGCGTTTTTTGTTTTTCCATATTTGCATCTAAACTTTGCCAAAGGCCATGGTCCCTTCCAGTGAAGTCCGTACTGTCAAATAAGCCCAAAACATCATAATGTTTATATACTACATTCAAACCAGCATCACCATTATATTGATAAATATGAGGGATTTCCCTAAACATTCTAAGTTATATAAACATAGAGAGCTACTTCCACGAAATCCACTTCTCAGATACAGTGTTCCCATAATCTATTTTAAAATGTTTCATGCTGACTTGGTCTTAATGTAATGCTTCCTGGAATGAATGAAACAGGAATTCTGCTGTGGCTACTAACACAACTACAGTTCAGAGCAAAGTTTCATCACTAAAGAGAATGTTGTATGAAAGGGTTTTTTTTTACTGTTTAATCATGTGAATGAACTGCTATTTGTATCAGCTGAAGGGAACAGAAGAGGCAATTGAAAATGAGCTCACTTCAGGAAGTCCACTGCCAGAGGCATGCAAATTTCCAAGAAAACAAAAGGCATATTAGTGTATACACATGTACAAACATGTATCAGGTAGCGTCCAATGGACTGCTCATACATCTGCCAATTTTCTGGCATCTGCACAGGTTCTGTTGCATAAGCAGGATTCACTGTTTGCAACAGAGATTTAACTCTTCCCAGAGGAAGTCCTAAAATGAGCAGAAGTACTCATTTCTGGATTAGAACAGGTTGGTGGAACTCCTTCATGCTCTACCAACCAGCCTCATTCCAGACATTATTATTTTCACTCATTTCTGGTTGCCTCAGAAGCACTGAGGTTGCCACTGCCTTTTGGGTGGTAATTGGCAGGCCAAAGGAGAACTGGCAGCAGGCCTCAATGCCCCAGTGAATGATGCCCCAGATTTCTGAAAAAGAATCTTCGAAGCTGCTTTAGAGTAGTTCTTCTTTAATTCAAATTCCCTTTCCTGGTGTGCAGTTTTTTCCACCTGGGAAATTTCAAAGTGCATCTTGGGAGTTCCAGTTTGGAAGCCATAGGACATCATGGCATCATGAATCATTATATACTGCATCCCCTTCCTGATGTGTCAGCTATCTAAAAGGAGAGAATGGGTGTGTAGAAGCCTACATGACTGCAGCTTCGAATGTGATTGCTTGTGCCGCATCTAATCATCATGTCTTACCTTAAGCAAGAGAGAGTTGATCCAAAGAACAACTGAGTGCACAGAAATGGCATTTCTTAGGTATGGATTAGGAGTGCTGTGAAGCTCACAATCAATCCCAAAGTTATCGGTAATTCACAGCTTGTTACAAAGGTAAGTATTATGAATGGACAATGCAAACAATACAATAATGAATGAAATGATACATAATAAAACCAAGATAAAGTCTGGAGTTAGGAATAAAAACACCACAGCACTTAAAATCAAAGTAAAGCCAATTAATAAAAGTACTAAACCAACCAGAACAGGGAGGCTACCAATAAAAATATTCCAAGCTGCAGATACTGAATTGGTTTATATCCTAAAAAAAAATGCCAAAAATATTGAAAACAAAATATTCAATATATATTCCAGTCCCTGAGAAAGGAGATGCAAAAGTGTAAAGCTACTATAGGACCATTGCACTAATTTCCCATAGAAGCAAAGTGATGCAACAGAGTTTTACCCCATAGGAATGCCTGGTGTTCAATCTGGATTCTGAAAGGGCACTAAAGATCCTATCACAAATATGCACCAGCTACTGGCATTCACCAAAGAATTTCAGAAGATCACTGTATGCTTTATAGACTATCAGCTGTGTGACTCCTAAGAAGCTATGGATGGTTCTAAAAGAAAAGGTTGATCCTCAGTACTTGATTGTCCTGATGCATAACTTGTGTCATGGGCAAGAAGCTAGTTTTGGGGCAGAACATGAAGCAACAGAATGGATTCTCATAGGCAAAGGCACCAGGAAAAGGTGTATTTTATCTCCCTATCTGCTCAATCCTTTAGGTAACCATAACCATTAAATCATTTTAAACAAATCATAAATTAGGAAATGGTCTTGAATCCTCATACATGAAGTGAACGAGCACTTCCTTTGACTCCTACATTTAAACACACACACACTTTCAGTCCCTGTACACAACACAGAAGAGCATAGCTAGAGATCAACCATGGCTTGGGTTAGTGCTGCATTTTATTTTGTCTTCAGATTGCTTGCCAACCAGGAGATCTTGGAGATGAATTGTGCAATACTATGCAGTGCTACAGAGAAATAAGTCCCACTCTGTTCAGTAGCATTTTGCTCCTGGCAAACATGCACATGTCTGCTATAATCCTATACCCATTTACCTGAAAGGAAGCTTCACTGGTTTCAGTGGGGCTTACTTCTGAATAGATCTGCACAGCAATGTGCCATAAGTTCACAAGGGACTGCAATATCTCTGCATTGTTCTCTTTGCGGACAGCCTCATCTGCATACAGCTGCCTAATAAGCATTAGACCCTCAGGTTCCTTGTACTTAATATTTCAGAGGCTTGTTTCATGGGTTTTTTTTAACATAGTCTATTAGAATTCAGTCAATCATTCACTTCAAATGAATCAAAGTGAATGAGTTTTGCTTTGTTTTTTCTATTTGCTTGATGAGGCAGAGGAGAAGTGTGATAGTTCAAGATCCACAATACTTAAAAGTTTAATGTGAGTGATTGCCTTGGTTGCTATGAAGACAAGTTCTTTGGTTTGCTAGCATTTGATATGGCGGTGGGGGCTGGGGATGGCTGACTCATTCTCCAGAAGTGTTTCAACATACTTAAAACTTTAATTATATCTCTTTCAAGAATGCTGTTAGTTAAATCTTAATTGATTTTTTTCACTTAGAATGCCACAACAAGACTTTCATTATGCAGATTGCTTCTTTGTGTTGCTCTTATCCTTCTAATAATACCCCCTCTTCCACCTGCAGGACAAACATTACCAAGTACTTTCCCATAGTTTTACAGTCAACAGAGAAGTAAACTTGCTCTTCAGTGAATGATAGCAAAATATAATATTCTGAAGGTGCTTTTATCAAATCATGCTTGACATGATGGTGGTGGTGATTTCCTGGAAAATAAGGCTATAATTGGTGTCTAGTGGTGTCTGTACCTTACTACTGGTATAAGAAGCAGCATCCCTTGGAGGACCAGGAGCTATTGAACATAGGTGGGAGATCAAGTTTTACTGATGACCTTCCACTAGGTATCTGGTTGGCCTTAGACAGCAGGGCTCTTCCTATGTTTTATTTTTGATGGGCACCAGGCCACTCTGGTGCCCATCAAATCTGCTCTGCTCAGAAATCTGCTCTGGCATTGCCTCAGTGGAGTGGCAGATGCACTCTAAAACATGAGAGAGGTGTTTAAATAATGCAGGGTGTAGAGAAAGTAGAGAGGGAGACATTTTTTTCCTTCTTCCATAACACTTGAACCCTGAATCATCCCATGAAACTAATTGGTGGGAGGCTTAGATCAGATAAAGTACTTCTTTGCACAGCAAATTATTAAACTATGGAACTTGCTGCCACAGCAAGTGATGATGGCTGCCAGTCTGGATGGCTTTAAAATGGATTGAAGAGATTCATGTGGGAGGAAGCTATCAGGGGCTACTAGCCTTGCTAGTTATGTGCTGCCTTCATTAGCAGAGAAAGGCATGCCAGCATGCACCAGCTGCTGAGGAGCTTTGGCAGGTGGAGGTTTTGCACCCATTCTGCTTGAGGGATCCTTTGGGAAGCTGGTTTGCCATCTTGTGCACAGAATGCTGGACTGGATGGACCTTTGGTCTGATCCAGCATGGCTTTCCTTATGTTCTTATGGTAAGCCATGTCCAGCAAAAGGTGAGTCACAACTTGCACAGATCTGGAGGACAAATAAGTCATTGTGGTTTGTTTTCTCTCCGTGATTGTGCACACCTGATAACTGCTTTGGAGACATATGCACTGCCTGCCTTTCCAAAGCCTGAATCCATGGTGAATCCTTGTTCAGGGTCTTGCTTTCAGTCTGGCTGCTTCACCTTGGGAAGTATCAGAAACAGCTGAAGTCTGCAAATTTGGCTCAGGTGATGACCAAAGCCAAAGCAGGGAAAATTTTTCTCTGGAGAAGATCCACCAGCTCAAACGCCTTAGGACTGAATGATCTTCTTGACTGCACAAACTGGAATTTGCTGTTTTGAGGCAAAGCTCTGATATGCTTAGACATGCCAGGGAGAATTAGTTTCTCCTTTCTTTGTTGTGTAAACACAAGTGTATATACTGAGACTGCCATCCCTGTCTCTACAATTTTGCTGTAAACATAAGCAAAATATTTTTTCTGCTATGAACACATACAGTAAGAAGATGAAAGAGTAATCATGCTCCCAAGCCACCTGTTTTTACCAGCCTAAACTTTATCAGTATGGTTCAATTTTCAACACGACCAAGGTGACAAGGTCTAAGAAAGAATACCTCGAAGTGCTTCCTAGAATGCCTCCCTTTCTTCAATAGGCTAATTCAATCCAACTCTTCAACTCACATTTGCAACCAAAATCGAGTAGATGTAAATGCATTTGTTCGCATTATTTCATCCACTGTCCATCACTCTTGCCTCATTTTTTTTCTAAAAAGTTCAGATTTAGACTGCAAGCTCCTTGGACAGGAACCTTTATTTATTTATCTATTTTTAAGCTTTGTAACCCAAGTTTCAGGATATGCTGTCTTTGTAACACTGCTTGCAATAACACAGAAACATGAGTGTGTAAATTACAATTACACACACACACACACACACACACACAGGGGAGAGGGAGACAGAACGGTATGAGCAACCTTTTTCAAGTTGGACCCAATGGCCTTCATGGCCCCTTCCAATTCTACTATTCTGTGATTTTAAATACCAAATATAGGCTGAAATAAAAGGTGTCTTCAAAGAGCATTATTACTGTTATTGTATTATTATCCCTTTTGCCATAAACCTAGCATTGGTTGTTGCAGGGGTAGTTTTGGAGCCCAGGCACAAAACTGACTCAGGCAAAGTAAAAAGTAGATATGAAGGAGCTTTGTTTGAATAACCGTTTCCCTCAGGAGCTTTGAATCAACAATGCTTTCCCTCAGTGGGTTCCAGGTTGTGGCTGTGGTTTGAAGGAAGCACTTGCTCCTCTTTCCAGCAATCATAGGAGACAATCCTATGGTCTTTTGACGCTGCCTGAAGGATCATAAGATTCCTCACCAAATGGATATGAGCACTGAGGCCCTCTGATCCTTCCCCTGGCCTGTGGAAGGAACCATGCTGGCTGCCCCCTCTTACAATCTCAACTGCATTGGAGTGCGGGGGGGGGGGGGGGGGGGGGGATGGGTGTGCTGAGCATGGTGGGGGCTGAGGGTGGGATCACAGAGTTGTGCTGATCTCAGCCAGTGCTCCACATCCTTCTCTCTCCTACCAGTACTACAGTGAGATGACTGAAAATGAGCTGCCTAGATAAAATGAGGTGCAGGGGTGGTGGAGATCACTGCCAAAACATCTTGTGTGTAGGCTTCCAAGGTTGAAGGGTTACAAGCATCTGCCATGAGATTAATCCAACTGCACCCTAAGATGACCAGTAGTCAACTTTCTTTTCTGCCACCAAATGTTTAGATTCCAGTAGCACCCCACAAGGCTATAATTACTCAAATCTGGGATAATGTCCCAGGCATATTTTTTAGAAAGAAAAAATTATAGAAAGAAAACTTTCTATAAAGGCAGATGCCTGAAATGTGTGGGCACTGTTTGCTGCCCCACAGGAAACAATGTCCAGCAAGACCTAGATTGTAGGTCTACTTATGTGTAAATCAGTGTGCAGAATGAGGCATCACCATATGACTTTCCCTAAGGAAGGAGATCCAAAGGTGACAGCACTGATGCAGAACACACATGGCTTCACTGGTTACCAGTTTGCTTCTGGGCAATATTCGAAGTGCTGATCATACTTTTAGGGATATGCCTTGGGACCAGGCTACCCAAAAGGCTGTCTTCTTCCATGTTGTCTTCCATGATATTCAGCAGAGACTCTTCTGTCTGAACCTCTGCCTTCAGAAGATCACTTGGTGACCCAGGGAAGAGTGTCTTTGCCTGCTGAGGGAGGGAGACTTGACTCACTCCCTCTCTGCCATCCTTCCACAGGCAGACAATGGCCACTTTATTCAGGTGCCCCTTTAGTATGTAAGTGGGTCCATTAAGCTGGATGCTGGTTTTTTATTCAGTAATCATTGCATCTCAGACTGCTTTTAAGTGTTTCAATGCATTTGCTGTTGTCTTTATCAAGCTCTTTTAGCATTTGTAAGTCATCCTAAGTATCATTCTGGGAAGCAGGCTGAGTAAATTAAAAATAATAATAAAGCAAAGCAAAGCAAAATGGCAGCCCTTCAGATAACATGGCCCAAACCACTTAGAAGTTTAACACCTAAAACCAGGACCTTGAATTATGCCCAGAACCTGGCAGGCAATCAATGTAAATGATACAGAACAGGAATGTTTTGTTACTGTTGTTCTGTAGGAGCCAGTTCCTAGCATGAACAGAAGTGTGCATCTGTAGTCTTAAATGGCCATGCCTCTGAACCCCAGTTGCAAAAGTGGAAAAGGTTCATTGCCTTCATGCCACGCTTAGGGCTTCCAGTGGCCATCAAGCTGGCCACTGTGCAAAGCAGAATGCTGGCTGGACTAATCAAGAAATGCTCTTGTACATTCTTATGCCATGTGCATGCTGCTAGAGATAGGGGCCTAATCATGCCTGGCTATATTTGGAAGCGAACCCAAGTATCATTATACTCATTCAGCTTTTTAAAAGAATGTTCCAAACCACAGAAAAGTCTTTGACGCATAATGAATCATGCTGATGCTTGTTGTGCTCATACACACCCCAGTTTCAATAACAGAGACAAGATGTCCCCACGTAAGTACCACTTTTTAGATGAATTATAATTAAACTAACAATCGAGGCTTGTTTAAGGAAACACATGTAGATAAAAGTTCAGCCTCTATGTGCAGTAAGAGACTTCAAATAGGCAAAGGTGTTAAATAAAACTATAGCATACTGCAAAACTGAGAGAGGCTATAAAAGGAACAAAGTGTTAGACTGAACAAGCATGCTACTCTTTGGCATCAGTATTAGCAACATTTCTTTTTTGCTATTTTCCATCACCTAAACTTCTAGGTCAGAATATTATTTCCATCAAAGTCTCAATGAATATTTGTTTTTATTATAGGCCTGGAAATACATATTGCTTCAAAGGGCTGCATATTCCAATAATTTATGAATGGATTCCAGTTCTCCACAAAAGCATCCATCATCAGGGGTCCAATTTTCATAACTGGAGTAAGATTTTTCTATTTCATCCAGTTTCAAAACCTTTCTTAGCCATTCTAAGATTGATGGAACCTTGGGGGATTTCTTATACCTAGCCAAGACAATCTCTGCATCAAGAATTACATTTTCAATAAGCGATCTATCATTAGGTTGAACAGTGTTTGCAGTAATTCAATAGAACAACCAATAGATTGTATCTTATCCTATAATCCATCATACATCAAACTTCTTTCCAATAATTCTCAACTGACTTATATGTTCACCAAAGATGTATAAGGCCCATGTTCATTCCAATGAATACTACCATTTTAAATTCAGGAGTGAATGTGAATTCTCATATGTGGGAGACATACACACAAGAGGGAAGTAGTCAAATCCCAACAGAACCAGGAAAGGACAACAAAGATGGTCACAGGTATGGAAAGAAGTACTCTGAGAAAAGATTAAAGGAACTGGCTATGCAGAGTTGAAGCGTGCCATTATAGCACTCTTCAAATACTTCAAACACTGCCATATCGAAGAAAGCAAAGACTCATTCTTTGCTGCACCAGAGAAAAGCAGTGGATAGAATGGCCTCACAGTGGAGAAGATTTGCCTTACATTACAGAATGGTTGAACATCCAGAGGAATTTCGTAATGGTATGGCATCCCAATATAGCATGAAACCTAAATAATTTTCTGAGTGTTCAAATTATATATCGCAATGACTGTCTGGAGGCCACCTTTGTAATATAAGCAGATTGCATGTGACTTTCAGGGACTGAACCATTCCACCACAGAATATACTTCTGAAAAATGAATGTGATTCTATCATACAGGAGCATGCAACTTGCAACCCTCCAGATGTTTTGGTCCTCAACTCCCATCATCCTTCACCATTGAATAAGCTGGCTGGGACTGATGGAAAATCAGTGCATGGTTTTCCATCAGTCTCACAAGTGCATGACTGAATATTGTACTGCTCGGAACAAGCTAGCCAAAACATAAGACTGCAGTTCTTGTTCGTAGATTACAAAAGCAATTGTGAAATGCCAACAAAATATCATACAGTTTTGAAAGATTTGCTTTCTGACATTCACAGTGCAGTCACAGGAGGATATGGGGTCAGTTTGCATGATCACAGAGGAAGAAATATGCCATGGGGGCTTATCTCCCTTGCCAGGTTTGCATGCTGAGGGATTTGCATAATTACCCTTGCTGGCATGACTAACCTCATTGCGAGGACCTGGTGAAGATAGCTTGTTACTGTGGTTAG
Source organism: Varanus komodoensis (assembly GCF_004798865.1). Lineage (NCBI taxonomy): Eukaryota > Metazoa > Chordata > Lepidosauria > Squamata > Varanidae > Varanus > Varanus komodoensis. The sequence continues at coordinate 7,857,775 of NW_025335661.1, forward strand.
CAAGCCATCCAGAACCCTACAACAATCCATGAGTTCTGGTTGGCTTGTTAGCCATGGCAACAAGCCACTTTGCTGGGTTCACATGGCACAGAAAGGCATACTAATGAGGATAATTAGTGAGGGTAATATGGAAATATGCCTGGCATGTGACCAACATGTGCTATGAGGAGAACACATGGCTTATTTCCCACTCTGTGATCTTACAAACTCAGTCAGTATGTCAAATCTTAAACTTTCCCATGTGTGCGTGTATGATGTAAAGATTCTTAACTCCTCACTATCTTTTCAGCCTGGGTGCTGCAAAGGATGAACCCTTGCATAGGATTCCAAAGGCAACTGATTTCATTTAACTCTCTGTACCATAAGTAGCTCAACAACATCCATGAATTTGGCTTTAAGCAGGTTGTGGGTATATCAGATGTACTCTGTGAATGATAAATCCAGTATATCAGTGGTCCACTGCTGTGAGAATATTGTCGGACTGCTTCAGACCATGAAATGAGGTAGGTCTTGGGCAAGGCTACATCTGTTGCTGTACTTGAACTAGAAGGACAATATGGAACTGAAGAAGACTCTCAACAGCTATGTTTCCAATAGATAAGCTTTCAACTTTCATACCTCCTCTATCCCAATGTTTTTTCTCCATTTCTAGCTACAAAAAGCTATTCATAACCTCTTCCTCTTCTTTGGACTCCCCTGAGATGGTGGTCAAGGTAATTACTGCTGGAATGTCCCATTTCGTTCCTTCAAAAAGTCAGGCACACACTGAAAGAAGAACCCAGGTAAAGTCACACGCCACACTGCAGCCCTCCAATTCACTCCCATCATCCCATCTAGAATTGTCAGTACAGTTTGCAGAAAGTAGCTTGAAATGGCAGTGTGGGACATTTGAGAGTTTATTTACCTTTCTTCCTCTTCCTTGCCATCCTACAGTTGTCTACTTTCGTTTTTTGCTTTCGAAAGCCAAGAAGTGGCATGTTTTTACAAACCCTTGACATCGATGAAGATTAAATGCCTTATTAAATAATATTTGGTTCCAGACATTTAAGGAAAATAATTTGTTTCTATCTTAACATAGAATATGACTGGTGTTAGTGTGGTTTTTCAGCTATATTTCTGCCAGGGTCATTTCCCTGCCAAATTGTACTTCCAATAACTAGACATAAATTTTATTTTTAATAAATAACCACTAAATGGCTGTATAAACAGGGTAAACTAACAGCATCTATGGTTTATAATGAATATCTGTTGCTGCATGAGTAACAAATAACTCACACAGGCTGATTGAAGGTCTGCACCATCACCACTGACGCTACAGATCTGTAGTTTCTCTGGGTGAGAAAGCCACAACATACCCTTTCCAAAATTTACACCCTTGAAGCATCTCCCATGTTTGTACATTTGTTTGCACATTCAGACTTCTGGTTTTGGAAATATGACAATTTATACAAGAGCAATCGACATTACTGCTTTCTGGCCCAAGGTTTTCCTCTGATATATTATTTTGGCATTTAGTCCTACAAATCTGGAAAACAGGCATTACACTAAATTAAGAGTGCAGTCCTATGCACACTTACTTGAAATAATCCCCATTAAATGCACATTGCATAGGCTTTGGTTGAGCAGATGAAAATGTGTATTGGGACAGCTCAAGAAAGAACCAGCTGAAAGAATGCAAACAGCAACAGCAATGATGTTCTGAAAGTTTTTGTGATTACTGGTAACTTTTCCAAAGAAACTGCCCGTTTCTGGATCCAATATATTCAAGGAGTGGCCTGCGCTGAACAGATAGGTTGTTCTTAATCATGCGTTTCCAAATTAACTTTTATCCCACTTTGTTGCTGTGTTATGAGATACACAGTAACCCAGCAATATGATAATGCCAGATATGCAATTACCTTGAAATGTGATGAGGTGTTTATTTATTACATTCCTTTTTGTCTAGACAACTTCATGAAATCTAATTAAGAAAGAAATTCCAGAGTTTCATAATTGCTCTAATTGTTATTTGTGTGTGTATGGGGGGGGGGGAGAGAGAGCGCATATGTGTGTGCATGTACAAAAATGCCTGCTATGGTACTGAAGGTCACTCATTAAACTTGGAAGTCCTTACCCTTTCTACTTCAAAATGATCAAGTACCATCCCCACACAGACCTCTCCTAACAGCCAAGTCTCAGGGCAATTCTTTCAGCTATTTGCTGAGTGCAACTTATGGAACATACTGGTTGTGTTGATGGCGTGTGATTCCTCTGACTCACCCTTAAGAGAGAGCCACATCTGTGGCTCTTTTATAATGAAGCTCTCAGATCTTGAATTTTGTAGAATTCGGAAAGAAAGCAATGATTTGCCTATGTTTGGGTTGGTGCCTGTCTGATCATAAGAAAGACTCTGGGGTCTGAAAAGTCTGATTGCTGGAAACGGGGGAAAGGCTGGCCTTCATGTGATGCACTGAGACCTGCATCAGACAGCATGGGAGGACACGGCTCTCCACCACTGCCCTGCTGCCTTCAAAGGTGCTCTGGGGAGCCCGGCCAGCCAATTCCCCACCATGGCATTTGGCTGAGGGGCTCTCTGCAGAAGCTACCCTCATCCCCGTTTCCCTCATGTGGCCCTCTCTGCCACCCATCTGGCTTCGCTGCTTCTGGTGCAACTGGAAGAAGCAGTCACGGGGCTTCACCTGGCCAAGCTCTTGAAGACAGGACTTCCTTAAACGTTTTGCTCCCTAAGGTGAAGAACAAGATGTTTCCCTTCCATTGCACATTAGAAAGCTGATTGAATTAGCAGAGCAGTCTATCTTCCACAGTGAAAGTGGGGCCGCATTCTCCCCTGCCCCTGAAGGTGGAAGACTTCCTTTATTTGATTTTTATCCTATTACTTTTTTAAAATCCATGCATTTATTGAATGGAGCTGGTCTTTGAGCATAATAAAGTTTATCCATCTGTTTATCTTTAATCCTGCCTTTTTTCTTCCATCATTCTCCTCATGCTTCTGATCTTATCCCCACAACAACAACCCTGTGAGGTAGGTTGGGCTGAGAGTCTGTGACTGGCCCAAAGTTACCTAGTTGGCTCTATGACTGAGCGGGGACTAGAACCCAGAGTGTCTGAATCCCAGTCCTGCACTTAACTACTGCGCTTCGCTGCACCACTATACCTTAGGAAGCTGCAGGGTCCAGCCAAACTCTCATGGGTCCCACAACAAGGAAAGGGCACAAGGCAGAAGTGATGCTGTTTCCTCTTATCTCAGGCAGCAAAAGACCTTGGGGCAAGGGAGGTAACAATGAAATACTGGTTTAGATGTATGTTAAAGTATTGTTATACATAGTAGGAAACATGCACAAGCAGTTTTCTATTTTTTAAGATCCTAGTCAAAGTGTATCACAGGTTATTTGGTGGCCTAGCTGGCTGTTCTTTCAAGGTCCAATTTGTCTGCTTTGAGTCTGAAACTTAGCAGACGAAACAGGTTTCTTTTGCTCAACAGGAAAATATCTCTTCTCCCTACACACACTGCTATGTCCATCAACTACTGTGAACTCATTAGGATTTCAGCACCATTTACATTTAAAACAGTTCAACAAGATTAATTTCAAGAAAGGGTAATTTTTCTAAATTTAGAAGCACAGTGCAAAGCAGGTGCTAAATTTGAAACACAACCTGCATTTTCAAGAAAAAGTTTAACCTAACATACAAAACAAATTAATACATATAAGGTTCTAAAAAATATTCCTCAAGTGCCCTCAGACTGAAGCCTTGAAAATAGATGGTTGAAGGTAGTTCTGTTTATTTTGAGGAAACTGTTCTAGATCAACCACTTGTTAGACCACAAGTAACCCATTTCTCTGTGTTTGCATTTGTCCTTGATCACCTGTGTATGCAAACACACACCCACACTGGGATACTCAAACGGCATAGACAGATGGAGCACCAACAGTAGGTTTGTACGTTCCTCTTGATATAGTGGGAAAAGGCACTCAAGAATACATAGGCAGTTAGAGCTGGAAGCATATGTTTTATTTTATGAACACAATTTATAGAAGGAAGAATTAATTAGTATACCAACTATAACACTGGACTGGCAGTCAATGCCCTTATGATTCCTAATTGCAGTGGAAGAGCAATGAAAGACAGATACAAGGATGATGATGATGATGATGATGATGACGACGACTGGTACATTGATATTCTGCCTTTTTTCCACCACCAAGGAACCCAAGGTGGCTTACACAGACATCCTCCTCTCCAATTTATCCTCACAACTACCCTGAAAGACAGGTTTAGCTGAGAGTCATTGATTGAGTTTGTATGAGACCATCCCAAGGTGGCTTTTGAGTCATGGTGGGTGGTCATGTCATGCGTGAACCTGGTATAATTTGTCAGGGTGGGTTATTTTGGTCCTTTGGATTTGTTTGGCCCATGGTAGGTTGTCAAGTCATCTGAACAGATGCCCCAAAGTGGCTAATGGGCAAGCGCTGCTGACAACCACCCACAGAGTGCCTAAGAGGCCATATCTGCCTCACGGTAGCAGAGCAGGGCAGGACAGAGAACAGTGCAGCGACCTCACAGTGTGGCCTTACCAATCAGGGCACTGTTGTGCGCACTTCCTGTTCATATTGGTGGCCCAGGACAGAGATGGTTTGGGAGCTAGATGATGCAATCATTTCCCCTTCACTGCCTGCCACACCAGCGAGTTCTTCTGGATCACCATTGCAGCCGGCAGCCAAGATTGTGGCCGATTCATGAGTTGACAGCAGCAATTCCTGCCCCTCTATTCCCCCACTTGGGGAGCTTCAGTGTTCCTGCAGACCCTCTTCCTGCAGGGCCCTCTGAGACTCCCACAAGAGGACCGAGGCAGGAAAGAGGAGGTGAGCAAGGAGGTGAGCAAGGATCATTTCTCAGGCACATTATCACCCCTTGAGTATGCAACCCTCACAGTGACTAGCCCAAAATCACTTTGGGAACTGGGAGCTGTGTTGGGACTGTGTTGGGTCTTCTTCTGGGAACTGCAACAGCTTGAACCACATCGACTCTAAGCAGGTATTAAGTGTGGATCTATCCTGCTGAGTTCAGGGGCCTGAGTTTCTATGAATCATATTTAGGATTGCATAGCCTTACAGCGCAATCCTATGCAGTTTCATTCAGAACTCCCACTGTATTCAGTGCATGCTACTGTCTGGTAAGTATGTACAGGAGCTTGGTATGAGAGACTAACTCACCAGCACTGGTCTAGCAGGACATACTGCTTCCTGGCCAAAGGTGCAGCCAAATATTTTTCCTGCCTGTCTGAAGAGTTTCTATTAAAGATCCCACACACAGAGGCAACATTTTCATGAATAAAAGCAAGAAGCACCTCTAATATCAAAGAGAAAGACAAGGTAGTAGATAAGAGTATAACAACAGGAAAATGAGGTGTTAATCTGGACCAAAGCCAATTTTGTACATTAATGAGGAAGAAAAAGAGTTTGTGAATTCAATCAAGAAATCTCATATTACAACAAGCAATTGCCTATAGGTAACAAAGCTACAGGAGAAGTAATTTGCAGGTGTAATTTCAGTGCCCTTTAAAACTTTGCACAGCACTCTGTTTCCAGGACCATCTAACCTGCCCCTTCCTAAATTTGTTTAAACTTCTGCTATGTTTTTGTTGGCATATTCACCTGCAAACTGATAATTTTGAGTAATCTGTATAGCGGACAGTTTTGGCATGATGCAGAGCTATTCCCGTTGTTCTGAACTATCAAAATACACAACATATTCATTCTGGCGATCCCTTTGCTCTGCAACATCATGGCTTCATCTGCACTAACCTGAGCCCTCCCTCACTGGGAGGACTTGGATATAGTTGGTTTTGATACCATCATCCATGACACCCACATGGCACTTTGGTGCTATGCTCGTGAAAAAGAAGCACCTGTCTCCTTAAGAATTATACTTCTAGGCACTGCTCGTAAGATATTTCTGTTCGAACATGTCAAAGAGTACTGAAAATATAGCCGTGTGTACTGCATACTACCAATAGCAGAAACTGAGGACCAGTTCTGAATGTCAAAAGCAGAGGTAGGCAACATGGTGCCCATGGGCGCCAGTGAGCCCTTATAAATCTTTTGTGGAAACCGATGGAAATGCCCTACCCTTCCTACTTCATATTTTTGTAATTTTTTCCAGTAACAGAACTAATTACTGGCAGCTGGGATAGCTTTAAAGCAAAGTAAGGACCTCCAGCTGCCCCTTTCTTCTTTTCCCATGAATTCCTCTGGGCCACACAGGGGGCTCAGAGACATTCACAAGAAAAAAGATGACAGACCGCTTCCGGCTGACCCTTTCATCTGTGCAGCACCCATTTTCTGGTAGTGCCCAGGACTGTTTCTCAAATTGCCAGATGTGCCCACGATGGGCCTCTGAAGGTTGACTACTCCAGACCTGGAGAAGCAAAGATCGGGAACAGCTCTGAATATACAACATTCCAGAAGACCCTTTGCAGGCCTTTCTTGTTGATGAGAGATAGATGGGCCAGACATGAAAAACATTCAGAATCTCAGTTCTAAATCCTTTATTCAGAAATGTTCTACTGAAATCAAAGATACCCATTCACCTCTGCTTAGGATTTGAATTTATCATGGGGGTTTTAGCACATATGGTAATGGATGAACAGCAGCAAAATCTTAGCTGGAGTCTGGAGAATAGCCATCCTTTCCTTAAGTTCTTTTTTTCTCCCTCCTTTTTTGGCCACAATACTCCCTTTATTCTGTTTACTGTCAATGTAATCTGACTTCGATTGGTTTGGAAAAGTCATCCATCTTAGCTGGCTGTTTGTTGGACAGACTAATCAAGGCAGCATTCAGCATCTCATACCTTCCCTCCCCATACCAAAGAAACACAAAAAATAAAAATAAAAGGCCAAGACATGTGGTAGAGAAAAGAAGATGTTTGAGAAAGAGATATAGGAGATATATCTGGGGGGGAAAATTCTATTAACTGGATTGCTTTGTAGTAAAGTAATTGAGTAAAGCAATCATCTATAATATAATAAACTTAACATGTATTAAATCACTAATGAGTTGGTGCCGTGAGAGGGAAATGAATTCTAGAGCTACAGAACTAGGGACTCAAGGTTAATTCAGTGACAGTGTAACATAAATACTTAGCAGCCTAAAGAGAGGATGCTGGTAAATAAATGCTATAATATATAATGCAGAGAGATGTCATCTAACACACATTTAATATGCGGATGTTCTGTAACTAATTACAGCCATGCAGTCACATTTTCCAAACCAAAGTTATTGTGTTCCCTAAACAGCAACATGTCATCTCCTCCTTGTTCTCCTTTGCTCCTCCTTGCTACAACTCTTCAGTCATATGCACAGGTGTAAGCATTGCTATTGGCACAGAGGCAGAACACTGCATATTTGTAGATCTCATCATGCACAGGCTCCCTTGGGCCTCCTTGAGACATTAGAGATACATAACCATTGTTACACAGAGCCAACTCCTTCACAAGGGAGGTTCATCTCACCCTCTCTCATAGCCTTCCACAACATGGTGAAGAACTTTCAGAAGACCATTTATTCTCAAATGTTGTAATGTATTTATCCTGCTTCTCATTCATCATGGAACTCATGATGGCTACCTAATGTTCCAAGGTGGTCTCCTCTTCAGGCACTGACCAGACCCAGACCTGCTTAGCTTCAGCATGGGAGTTGCCTCAGATGCCTTCAGACCATACCCTGAGGCCAGAGTGTGCTAATTGTCATTGGAGTTCTTATGTCATTTGCATTGATGGGATTTGCCTTGATCAGTTTTGTCTTGATCATTTGCCTTGATCATTTTGCCTTGATCATTTGCCTGATGTTTTTACAGAATTTTAAAATAAATTTCTACTGTTAATTTCAATGTTTTTAATTAATGCACCAAGAGCCAGTTTAGATTAGAATGAGGAAAGAAGGGCATGTTTAAAATAACATAAAATTAAAATGCAACCTGCACAGACCCTCCCCTGTTAAAGCCTTTTTGGAAGAATGAGCAATGTGTCCACTAAATTTTCTTGAACTGCTGGATTTTCTTTTCACTGGATATAGATCCTATTCACATGCAACAAACAATTCACACTTTCTTAACCATGAATTACTGGGGAGCATGTAGGAGAGACCAAGTGAACTCTGCTCTGCTAAATAATCCAATAAAACCTCATCCTTGGGTTGTTCTTTCTGACATGCCTACAAGAATTTCTGGGTTGTTCAGGGAGAAACAACCCAGAGGGTTAGCAAGAAAGTCATCCTACATTTGCAAAGAGACGAATCTGTAGGAATTGCAGCAAGCCAACAAACGAAAACATTGTAAATGAGACTGTCCACTTACTGGATCTGAGAAGACACAGGATAATGTCCAGAATACTCTTGCACCTACTTGTCAGGGGCCAACAAGATATTCAAGGGTCCTGTTGGATAGTGGCATCTATCTGCTTAGAAACCCTCCTTGACTCTGGGGCACAGGTTTCTTTGGTGCTTGAAACAATGTGAGAGAATCACCGTAAAGGTCTCAGAAGTTAAATCCCTACTTTGCGTTTGTCAGGATGGGAAATGGTCAGAAACTGAATGCACTGGGTAGCTCACAAACCACTCACCAAACTGGTATCCTTAATCTAGTGTGGGAGTTTATTGCAGCACGCAACTCAAACCAAGAAGCGCAGACTTCCTACTGAAATATGGGGTTATGCTGAATATGAGGGATAAGACTTGTACCATAACTGAGGAATATAAACAGCAATGTATGCAGGGAAACTGCAGCTGAGGCTATAACCATTTCTTGTAGGGTGGAAGTAGTTATACCACTGCAAATGAGAAGAAACCAAAACAGTTTAGGAACAGATCTTTTATTTGTCCTTCTGGAACACAAACTCCCTTTCTGACAAGCCACAAGCCTTCTTTATTCCCAACAGTGTCTCTAGCCTTCTGGGCCCACCTTCCCACAGGCAGCTCTCCTACTACGGCTGTTTTTAAGATACACAAAGCATAAATCAATTTTGTTGTAATATCTTATTCTTGGAAAGTCATTCTTGAGATATGTGAAGGTGAGGTACTAGAAAGCACACACTGTGAATGCTGTGAAAGGTGGGCTGGAACAATCGAGCGCCAAGAGACTAGGAAGCACAGAGGTTTTGGAAGGTTGAAGCAATTATCACTGGGAAAGTAAATTCTTGAGTCATGCTACAAATTGGCACATCCTACCAAATCTAAGCAGAACTGTCTGTGCCAATTAGTGATACAATCTTTCCTTGCTACTTGCTTAAAATGTTGTATAAAGAAGGCTATGGATCTGCGAGATAATGGTAAATAATGGATCAATGTTAGGGGTGCATGTTTGGAGACATCCATGCCAGATTTGATTCACATTTCCAGTGGCAACTGAGAGAACAGTTGTTATTTCGAAGGGTAATCTTGCCAACTATTCAGAGAAGTATATGCAATAAACAGAATCTATGTAACCCTTTTGAGGGGTGAGCCTTTTCTACAATAATCAGTGAAAGAACAGATTCCTGTGCATTTCTCCACATGATTGTAATATATATGCGATAATATATATCTTTTGTTTTTATTTATGCATATTCCAAAAGCTACACATGAAATAGAAAATTGTGGAAGGGACTGCTGTGAATCTAGTCATTCTATAAAACAAACAAACAAACAAACAATTAGGCAGGATCTTTGAGTGGGATTCAATTTATGGTATGGCAAGTTTTTAAAAGACATGGCAGGAAGAATAACTGACTTCTCTGATTTTAGGAGCTTTTTCTTGTATTACATGGTTGAAGCATTAATTTTAACAGTATAAATATTTCTGCAATCTATACTAGATATGTGGGTTATATAAACCCCTATAATTTATAAATCCTTTATAAATTTATAAAGTTTTACATGTGTTTATATGTTAGGATGGTCACTTAGCCATTGCTGAAAAAGAAGAGAGTATCAGTGAAAAGGGCCAGGGGAGAATAACAAAATGCATAACCTTCCAATATGCAAATTTATAACTATAGATGCAAATTCAGAATTAATATCTCAGCATATTTGGAGAAACATGTCTCCTGTAATTCATTTGTACCACCCACAGGTAGTGAGAGTTAACAAGGTACATCAATGCCAAAATTTATTTCTGAGCAAAATAAGTGTTGCATTGCAATAACAGAACAAGCCACAGAGGATGCTTGTAACCCTCAGAACTCAGATGATGACAGGAACCAATGTACGGCAGAACCAGTGCAAATGCCAAAGTCACCTCCACACTCTTAACATGGCTTAGGAATTAACAAAGTTTTAAGAGGGTTGGTTTTGTCCATCTTAGGGTGATGCCTTGGAGTGCAAGAAGCAGAGACCAAGGTTCCACCTGATACTGCATATGAATCCTGTTTCTTCCCCTCACTGCCCTTCTCCCACCCCTCAAATCCTGTCTTCAAGGTTGTTATTGTGACCCTGGAGCCACAGCCAGCATGGTTCCCTCTGTACCACTGTAATAACACTGACAGGGCTTACTGACAGTTTGGAGTCAGACCTCCATCCTCCAAGCAAATTTCCAAAGTCAGGGGTAGAATTCCAAATTATTTTTTGGCCATCTAGAGATTGACCTCTATAACTGTACCCAAAGTGGCTTAAATGTCATACATGTAAAGGTTTTTTCTTGTATTTATGGCTGTGGAGCCAGAGACAACTGCTGCTTCTTGAGATGTATGAATAATTGTTTGCATGTTTGGGATTGGAGACTGTCCTTCCAAACTGCTAAGAACAGTTGGTAGTTCTTGGATGTTAGTCCAAGGCATAGAAGCACTAAGGGAGCTATTATGCCTCATCATCAATGCCTCCTTCAGAGAGAGGAGTGTTCCCACCTGCCCAAAGGAGGCTATTGTATGGCCCCTCCTCAAGAAACCTAATTTGAACCCCCGGCCCTTAACAACTTTAGACCAGTGTCAAAGATACTATTCCTTTGTAAGGTGATTGAGCGGGCAGTATCTTTCCAACTCCAGGCAATCCTGAGTGATACTGATTTTATGGACCCATTTCAAACTGACTGCCTTCAGAGTGGGATGTGGATTTGGACTGCTTTGGCCACTTTAATGGATGATCTATGACTCAGAATTGACACGGGGTGGGGGGTCTCCTGTTGGTTCTGTTGGAACTATCAGTGGCCTTTAACACTATCAACCATAGCATCCTTCTGGATCATCTGAGTTCCTACCTCTCAGGTCACTTCCAGAGAGTGATGTTTGGAGATTATTGTCCTTCAAGAAGGAGCTGACTTGTGGAGTCCCACAGGGCTTCGTTCTGTCTCCAATGCTGTTTAATATCTATTTTAAGTGGCTGAAAGAGATCATCCAGAGGAGTGGCACTGGATGTTATCAGTATGCTGATGACACCCAGATCTACTTCTCTTTATCATCATCTGTTGCTTCTTCTAGAGACAGTTTCTCCTCTCTGAAGCTGATAATGGGCTGGATAAGGAAAAAAACTAATTGAAGTGGAATCCAGGCAAAATGGAGGTGCTTGCTATTAAGGGTCCAGATCCAAGATTAGAGGTAGTCAACTGGTTCTAGATGGGGTTACACTTCCCCTGAAAGGCAATATTCACAGTTTAGGGATGCTGCTTCACCCAACCCTTCAGATGCCAGCTCAGATAGAAGCCCTGGTCAAGAGTGTCTGCTATAAGCTGCAGCTTGATTCATCAACTGCATTCCTTCCTGGAGCAGAATGACCTGGAAACAGTGCGCACATATTGGTAACTTCTCGCCTCAATTTCTGCAATGTGCTCTACATAGGGCTACCCTGGTGCTTATTCTGAAAGTTGCAACTAGTACAAAATATGGCAGCCAGGAACATCATGGAGAGACCACATTTCACCTATTTTAAAGTCTTTGCACTGGTTGCCAATATATGTCCAGATACAGTACAAGTTGGTAGTTATCTTTAAAGCCCTGTATGGTTTGGGTCCAAAATACCTTCAGGAGTGCCTTTGCCCATGCACTCTGCCTCGCCAGTTAGGGTTCTCTGGGGATAATCTTCTGAAGTCTGCTTCTGTAAGATTAATGTCAGCTACCCAGAGGTGGTTGCTCCTAAGCTATGAAATGGACTGCCAGGAGAGATGCCCCTGATTTCCCAAATTACCACCTTTAGGAGGGAGTCAAAATGTATCTCTTCTAACAGGCCTTCCCGGGTTAGTTCTCATGTCAGTTTTATTTAACATATTGTCTTAGTCAATTTTAATCACTGCTGGTTTAAATTTCTTTTAAACCATCCAGACCCTATGGGGATGGGGTGGTATATATATATAAATATAAATATAAATATATATATGAACAGCTTGACAACACTCACTATATTTTATGCCATATATACTAATATGGTTTTTCAATGAAAAGTATGCATGAGAACAGAAGTATATTGGTCATACTCGGCACAACAAGTATTATTTAATCCTCATGATCTCAGTTGTCAGAAATCTGTCTTGTCATGCCTTCTTGTTGTTGTTAGATTTTCCATGCTGCTATAATATTACAGGAATGGAATGCCAAGATCATGGCACCCTGCTTCCTTCATTTTGAAGGCACTTTGGCCATTTTAAGTCGGAAAGCCATTGCATTAAGTGTCAGACTAAATGAGAAGAAAGTAAAACGTGCATAGCAGATACAGATGTCCTGATCAAGACTGGTACCAGGACATGGGTGAAGGTGCGTTATCTCTTTGTCCTCCACTGTGGATCCAACCCAGATCAAGCCCCTCAGCATCTCGCATTTGCATTGGATGAAAATCTTTCTGCATCCTTTGAACCGTTTAAGCCATAAGGTTTCATTCCCCAGTACCCTGCACTCAACAGGACCAAAATCTGCATCATCCTCCCTCTCCCGCATTCTTCATCTGCTATTTATTTAAAAAAAAAAAAAACTGTTCAAACAGTTGCTAATTCTTCAAATGGTGTTTCCTCCAGTCTGGTCCTTAACTAGCCAGGTGAGGCATGCTTATGGTAGTCACAACAACAAAGGCAATGTCAATCCAATTCTATGCAAGTGCAGACAGAAAAATGTCCTACAATTCCCAACATGCCCCAGCCAGCCATGATTCAAAATAATGGCATGCCTTTCATATTCTGAAAGATGTCTAATTCTTGGCCACCCCATTCCAAGTGTTAAAATGCTGAATTTGCAGGTGTAAATTGCTTATTGAGCAAAACAATCTATACAAACAATAACTCAGATAAATTAATTCTATTATCTTTTATATTACTGCAGGAAGTAGAATGTTTAGTACAATAAAATAAAAGCAACCTTAGAATGTATTTGGTTACTACATGCCACATAAGGCAAATTAAAAATATCCCCAGATGACACAGTTTTCACAAGCCAGGGATAGGAAATACAGCAAATGCAAAGAATTCCACAGTTCTAGAATTTCAGCACTGAGTGTTGATTTTTGGCAACAAGCCAAAACATTACATACTCTACCAACTGGATATAAGAAAAGTGAGTTTCCAAGAAACAAATTTTCAGAAAAACATTTATTTCTAGGCTATAATTGTATGTCCACTTATTTGAAAGCATGTCCCATTGAATTCAGTGGGAATTGCTTCTGAGCAAAGATACTTCGAAAATATATCCTTAGAGAGGATATAGAAAATATATACTTTTAAAAATATATTTCTAATCCTACTGACACAGAAAATCCATTAGGACTAATAATCTCCAATATAGTGTTCATTCATCTTCTGCTTCCTCTTCTTCTTTTTAGTCAGAGTACCATTTTCAAAAGGGTCTGATTGGCATGAGCCACACTAACATAGAATTAGGGATTGTTGTAAATACCCAGAGAGCTTTTGCCATGAGCCAGTATAGAAATAAATAAATAAATTGGTACTGCGATTGTTATATGCTGGCAATTCATCCCCAAATTATGCTGACCTTATGAATGAAAGCCCTTCAAAATGTCCTATCCATGATATCACCGCTTAGCTGTTCTAAATTCAAACCCATGGCTTCCTCTATGGATTCAATCCATCTCTTGTTTGGTCTTCCTTTCGGTCTTCCTCTGCCCTTGATTTTGCCTAACGTGATTGTCTTCTCAGATTAGTCTTGCCTTCCCATGATGTGTCCAAAGTATGGCAATCTCAGTATCATTGTTTTTGCTTCCAGGGCAAGTTTTGGCTTAATTTGATCTTGCATCCATTAAATAAAATATATAGAACATAAAGCTGCAAAACTCCCATTCATAAGAGATGCTCCTGATAGAGCATGCCTTCAAATCTTTCAAATAGTTATTTGCAGAAAAGAGCAGGTAGGCAGCAATAGCAAGAGCGAGGAGGATGAGGGTTAGGGCTAGAGTAGAGTTAGAGTTAGGATGATGGAGCTCATCAGCAGGCCTTCTGGTTGGAAGTGGGCATCAAGGCATCGCTAGGGAAGCCAGCCCTGAGTAAACTACTTGTGGCTGGTAAGCTACTCTGTGTATTGTAGAAGAATGGCTGGAAAGGGTGCTCCATTGAGTGATAAAGATTCTGGTGGGAAAGGAAATGCTTTTGATCTCTTAATCCACTATAATGATGAATGATGGAAATGAAAGTAGAACTAGAGGACTTGTTTTCTTTATTTTCCGCATGTATCCCTCACCTTTCCAATCACTTCAAAAACATTGAAATTTGATTGTTTACTGGGCGTTATTGTGGCATTTATTGAAATGACTCAGCAAGTGTATACTGGTAAAATAGAGAAATGGAGAGAACATTTGCTTATTTGCCAGAGATTGGTAGTTGCTAACCATCTTCCATTGGTTTGGTCGCCTACCACTCTGACATGGTAAAAGTTGATGTGTACCAGGATATTATGCCAATGCAGATTAAATCTGACAATTATGGTATCTGATGCTTTTAGAGATTTAGCACTAAAGGAAAAATTTTGTATTTTGTTGCTAGCCTTACACCCATTTAAGAATTACAGATAAATGGCAACCTGTTTCTACAACACTCTTAGTGATGTATGCTCATATGCATGTGCTCACTTATTCCCAACACCCTGCCACATTTTAAGAAGAAGAAACAGAACTCAGGAATGTATATGAAAAGGCCAGTCTTTGCAGATAGACTGGAGTACACTTAGGGCATGTTAGCTAGATGGGGGGAAATGCCTACAACACCCACACCCATTATTGCCCAGCCAGATAAGTTAATGCCTGTTGCTCAGTCCTATGGGTGGGAGCAAATAAAGCACTACTATTATTGTAGGGAAAAACTGATCTGTCCCCCACTCACAAGGATTCTGGAGGAAAGTCTATACAGTTGGGCAGGGAGGGAGGATACTGCAATATAAAGTCCCCATCTATATACCCTCCCCTTTTATAATGATGGGCATTTGGATAATATTACATGCTAGTAGCACATCTATTCTCAGAATATGTATTCTTCTGTAATCAAGACAGCAGCCTTGTGGGATCCAAGGTTTACAGAAATACAAAAAATAAAAAAGAGGAGGGAACCCTAAGGTGACTCCTTGAAAACAGCCCCATGAGAACGAGTGACTGGAGCCAATCCTGGAAGAAACATGACTGGGTGGCTAGAATCCTGAGCAAGAACACTCAACACAGCAGCATCACATTTCAATTCACACTAACATGTAGGTATACAAATGTCTTTATTTCCCTGGGCTTAATGCATAAGATAGTAGCTATGAGCTTTAGTACATGAAGCATTTATTGTGTAGTCATGATGACTCATGGTATTTTGCAGGTGCTTTGTATGACATTGTCATGCTCCAGAGCCGCTCCTGTGCTTTGCAACCATTTATACAGCTTTTTCAGATGAAGACAAGTGTGGTATTATTTAGAGATGGCATTGTGAAAACGTTCTGTATTTACACAAGTCCACTATGTCACAGCACCACCTTGTTTCTTTGAGAAATTATGCAGAAAAGCAGTGGAAGAAAACCCACACGGGGAGGAGAAAATACCTGTAAAGGAGCCAGTGTTAATCTGGATTAATCTAGAAGCAATGAAGTATTGTATTAAAAGACTCCTATAGAGATGACACAACATGAATGTATGTAAACTTTGTCATTTATTTAATTATTCTGCCCAATCCAAAAGGCACAAAGTCATAATGCTTTAAAGCTACACACAATTACTCTAAAAACAAAACATATGAATGAAATTACTGTATATACAAGTTTACAAATAATTGCATATTCATGTGCTACCTTAACTTTTCACCATGTCATCGGTTTGAAAATGCTTTACAGTAGCTTTTGCAGATGCTCTGAACATATGTTTTTATTTACCTGGGAGAACAAAACATTTCATCTTGAATCTAAACACATGAATAGTTAATCAGAGCTCCTGACATTGTAAAAGAATGTGCAAACATGCAAAGGGGCATTCGAAGAACTGGAACAGGCAGTTGAACTTAGAAAATACAATACAAATTAAAACCTTATTTTTAATGAATGCATTTTTATAACTATTGGAACTTACTGCAAGCTAAACAAGACATTTTGGAGGAACATCAGTGTTGCTGTTATTTATTAACAGCTTTCATTGGCATCAAACAATGAACTTTGTAATTTATAGGACCTTCCTTTGAACCACAGATGTATGACTTATAAACTTCCAGATGTTTTTGCCTATGGTGCCCAGCCAAATTAGGAAGCATGGCCAATGGCCAGGCATGGTGGAAGAGGAAAACCAAAATTCTGGAGATCCACCAAGTTTCCCATACCTGTTTAAAACCTTTATACATTCTGCTAAGTGTTCTAGTAAGAAGCCACATCCGTTAGAAGGCATAATGGATACATGAGGTGCGGAGATGGGAGCATGGGAAAGGGGGCGAATTGCAGCATCTAAGATAAATGTTCTGCTCTTCTGTACCCTCAAAATAAGCTAGTATGAATTCCAGAATGACACTGTGGAGTAAATCCATTCGATAAATCCTGCTTCCCACATTGCATTTCCTACATAAAGACAATCATCATACAAACTGCAAAATGTTCAGAAATTAATGCCTATACAATTGGCCAAATTGTAAATACATTTTAGGTGTTTTCCCCCATAAGCATGATATAGGCATAAATCTTCTTAGCATGGATCCAGAAGTGCAGGAGAATTCATAGTGAAGATCATTTCCCTGATGGTGCATAGAAATCTAAGAGGTGAATTCCCTAGCTGGTTTATTTTAAAATTCTTACGATATGGACAAAGACCCATCAATAAGTTTAAGGGCACAATCTCATGCATAAAGGTAAAGGTTAAGGTTTCCCCTTGATATTAAGTCCAGACGTGCCTGACTCTAGGGGGCAGTGTTCATCTCCGTTTCCTAGCCGAGGGAGCCAGCGTTTGTCTGCAGACAGTCTCCGTGGTCATGTGGCCGGCATGACTAAACACCGAAGTGCACGGAGCGCTGTTACCAGCCCACCGAAGTGGTACCTTTTTATCTACTTGCATTTGCATGCTTTCGAACAGCAAGGTTGGCAGGAGCTGGGACAGAGCAACAGGAACTCACTCTGTTGTGCACATTCGAACCGGCAACCTTTCGATCTACCAGCCCAGCAGCACAGCGGTTTAAACCACTGCGCCACCTGCAGTCCCATCTCATGCATATTTAGACATATTTAGACAGAAATAAGACCTTCAACCATGCTATGCTCCAGTGGGCATGGCTGGCTAGGGCATGTTGGGAAGTACAGGACTTTTTTCTATCTCAGCATACATAGGAATGTCCCCTAAATGTGCCTTTTAGAGATGCTTGCTGATTTAAGATTTTAATAAAACATTTTCACTCAAACTCTGCAGGTCTGAAAAGTATCCTTCTAACTACATGGTGGCTTGATTTACAGTAAAGTTGAGATCTCTGTAAAAAATGATGAAGGATTAGTAAAATGGAAAATCTATATTATTGTTATTTTAATTTATTCTCCAAAATTATCCAACCTGAATGGATATTGAGTTCTTCGAATCCATGCTGTAGCAGTTATTTGATGGTTTGTAAATCTGCCACTGAAGAACACTATCCAGTCAAAGCAAGTTTGGCAAACAACAATATATTTAGTTGATTCTCTATGTAATCTGCAATGCCTGTAACAGGATTATAATCTGTATTATCTGACTTTAACATATTTTTATATAATTGTGGATTTTATTTTTACTGTTTATTAAATTACTTATATTTGTATCTTTCACTGTGTTTTATGAAATATTTTAATTGTATAGTACTGATTTTCAGTGTAAAACTTTCCTGTTTTCTTATTTTCCTTTAATTCTTATTTTCCTTTAATTGGACAAGAATATTATCTCTTAATATCTCTGATCTTGGATGACAAGTTTCCAGTTCAGAATAACCATGTGAATTACAGATTAAACTAATCTCCTTTCCAAAGTTTAGCTTAACTCATAATTGGTACTGCCCATGATCATTGTTCTTAGCCTTCCATATTATCAGTTTCATACCTCTACTCCTTTTGTAAGATGGAATTTGTTATTTCTAATGGTACATTTAGCATTATATCTACATAATAGATGGAGTAGTATCTAGTAATGACAGCTTATTGTCAAGGGAGATGTTTCCCTCATCAGACGTACTGGAAGCAAACCTCTCAGAATTACAACCACACAAAGAGTACACAAAAGTGCTTACTGGGAATGTCATTTTCAATTGCAATTGTGACTAGTTGCCAATTTTACTATTTGACAGGAAAATACATTCAGTAGAATTCAAAGACCAGTGTCATGTTCTCCAGCCTAACACATCTCTGGCTCAGAGAAAGGCTTAGGAAATGGGATTTTAAGCCAGACCATCTTGGTAGACATAGCTTTTATCAGATTCAGAGGGTTCCTCTCTAATGCAAACCTTACTGCCTCCATGCCATAGGATTCAGTAGCTACAGAATCAGACAATGGTACTTTATGAAGTAGACAGCTTTTCAGAGGGAATGGAATTAACATTGGGTCCAGCCCTCATAAGGCCTCTGCATATTGCTGAGACACTAGCTCTTCTTAAGTGTATTTCAGCCATTATAGATCTGTCCAGGGTCCTGCAATTCCTGACCTGCATAGCTAAATTTGAATCTGCCTTGCTCTTCTATTAGGTGTAATTGCTTCAGATTGACTCTCCTGGGAACTTTTGGTTGAGCTAGATAGGATAGCCGATAATGTGTTTTTTTCAAAATATGGTAAACCTATTCTATTGTCTATCCTGTTCTACTTTTTGTACTGTTCATATATCGTTAAAGTAAATTTTAAACTGGTAATAAAATAGTGTAGATCATTTATTTATTTCTACTATATGTTTTTCTAGTCTATCTTAAGAAAAACAATAGCAACCATCACCCTCTTTGCCTTTAAATCCCTCCTAATCCAAATATTCTAAAGTAAATGTGCATAGAGGAACAGCTCTGTTAGATCAGACCGAAGGGTCATCAAACTCAGTATCCAAGAGCAAATGAAATGGAATTGTAGCATAGGTAGTGCAAGTCTTGATCAGAATGTAAATGAACACAGGTGAGAACCAACCATCATGCATACTATGTGGCAGTAGCGATGGAAGAGAACTTTCTTCTTTGCCATTTCATCTTTACTCTGTCCTTGACAAATCATCCCACAGAGCTTTTTTTTTTTTTTTTTTTTTTTGTGGATAATGAAGTAAGTAATGAAATCTAGTCCAGGAATGGGACCAAATAGGCCATCAGAAGATGTCTTTAATGATTTTGCAAAACATTTGGAGGGCAGAAAACATCTTGAGCTGATCTGCTATTGCTGCAAGTCAGACCATCAAATGGTCTTGGGTTCTAGAATAAATTCAGTTGTTGCAGTCTGAGAATGTTCATAGGACACTTACTGGAGTTAAGCTAACCGTGTCCCCTCTAAACTGCTGTCCCTTTTAATTATGCAAAATCTAGCAGGAATGGAATGACTCAGTGAATTAATTCCCTGTTATGGGATGAGAGTGTTGTGTCTGGCACCTTAAAAGAAGACAGTGGTGTGTTACCTTTTGAAGAGGTCCATCCGGATTCTATAAGTTTTAAATCATCACCATTCAGTTTTGTACATCCTGCTCTTTGGCAAAGTGATCCAGAGAATGGTGTTTGACATACTGGAACAAGCAGGTGATTTAAACCCAATTTAGTTTGGCTTCAGTCCTGGACATGACACTAAAAACAAGCCTTAGTCATTCTGGTTGATTATTTCTTTGGAAGGAAGACCACCTTCCCAAAGAAGGTAAACAAGGGTGACCAGGACCATTGTTCTCCTTTGACCTGCTAGTTCTCAGCCTCCCAACTGTTTTTGATACCAGTGACTGCTACATTACATCTGCTCCTATCTATAGTATCACTACCAGAAAATAGTATTGGGAAACTTCTGCTCAGCTCTATGGCAGTTAAGCTGTGGGTTCCATCTTATCTCCTGTGCTATTTAACATCTACTATATGAAACCACTGTGGGGTATTATCCAAGGATCTGGAGTGTAGTGTTGCCAATATGCTGATGTATTCCACTTCTCTCTCCATTCTGTCCAAATCAAAAGAAGCTGGACAAGTGCTGGACTAGGATCTAGAGGCAGACATGGACTGAATAAGGGCCAGTAAATGGAACTTAAACCTTAATATGATGGACACTGTGACTTTTGGGTCTGGGAATTAAGGAAATGATCTGTCCTAGATGGAACAGTGCTGATGAGACAATGAGTGTGTGGCACAACACATCACATTTCAAATCTTTGCACTGGCTTTCATTGAGCTACTATGTCCAATTTGTGTACAAAGCCCTAAATGGCTCAGAAGACAGATGCGTGAAGATACTTGCAATGTAAAACTGAAATGAAATAAATAAGCTGGCATACTACCTCTAAAATAGAATTAAGTAGACAGTTAAGACACTACTGCAACACAGTGTTCACTTTGGGATGATGGTAATAATCCATATGTTGTTGTTGTTATACATCTATTTTATGGTTTTCATCAAGCAGTTGAAAAGGAGGGATCCTTGTGCTTGTTCAAAACCTATGCAAGACAAAATTACAATTAACAGATTTGTATACTGCTTGCCATATATAAAAATATCTTTAAGTGGTCCACAGGAAGATTAAAATATATCACTATCTTATGTATGAATATCATTGCTAAAATATTTGTAGAACATTAAAACTAATACAAAGTTTATTTTGTCTTTGACTCATTGTGGGAAGCACCCAGAGAGCTTCAGTTATGGAGTGGAACAGAAATGCAATGAAATTAATTAATTGATTAATTAATACCACAACAACACATCCACTAAACAAACTGGACATCACACTTACTCAGGAAAGAAACAGGTAAAGAGCTGGTTCTTGAACTGGTGCCTAAAACATACGCCTATTGTGTTGCCAGTATAGCCTTCCTTTCAGGTGTGACATGTTGAACAGGGATGCTTTCCAAAAGACAAGAAATGTGGGAGAAGTAGGAATTTCCTTCTCTCTTACTAGAGGACAAGAGTGGTACCCAAGAAGCACCACACCAGTTATACTCAAAATGCATTACTTCCCTCACGTGGTCAGCTCGGGAATGAGCCAAGTCAACCCACCTTCTTTTATGAGAACCATCTGCCACTGCAGGAAATTGCAAATCAACGGGATGGTCATTGCATGCTTATGAACACAATCGCAGAGCCACTCTGGGACCTGGACTGTTGGTCTGCTATGTCACGCTATGGACAGGTGGAAAGGAGGACACTTTGTACAGTCTTGTGCTTGTCCAACACCCATGTGAGACAAGATTGTAAAACAATTCAATGTTTATGGAGGCAAACAAGCTTAATGTGCACCCAGAGTCTCCTGCCAATATTAGTAGGCTTCTGCACATGATGGCATTACAAAAACATAAAAATAAAAATCGACTGCTTTTGAAAATCATGGACTGCAGAGCAAGGAAATGCCAGCTCATCATACAGAAAGCCGCTCACATTTCAAAATCAAACATTTCTTACAAGCAGAGTGCAATACTTTGTAAATGACACCACTGAAAGCTACTAGCCTGCAAATCTCCCTGCCAGGCCATTTACCAGCACTCATTTATTTATTTTTGTTTTTATTTATTTCATTTATATACCACTCCCTAGCCAGAAAGACTCTCTGGGCAGCTAACAAAGTAAAAATATATAAGCAAAGATAAAAATAACAGCATCACAATAAAACAGTAACATCAGCCAATAAACAACAATAAAAACAACCCTGAGCCAACCTGTAGTCAAACTGGTGCACAGGTACAGCTGCAGCACCTAATAAACCCTATTAAAACTACAACTTTAACTATTAAAATGCCTGAAAAATAAAAAGGTTTTCACTTGGCACTGAAATGAAAAAAGAGTAATCACCAGACAAGCCTTTCTGGGGAGCTTATCTCAAAGATGGGGTGCCACAACTGAGAAGACCATTTATTTATTTATCTATTTATTAAAACATTTTTATGCCGCCCCATTCGCCGAAGCCTCGGGGCGGCTTACAACATTCCCCTCATTGTCACTCCCTTACTTCCTGGGGGTAGGGGACTTCTTGAAGAGAACCACAGAGGGCGATCTTACAGCCCAGGTGGGTAAATACAGGAAAAGACATTCCTTCAGCTAACCTGATCCCAAGCCAGTTAGGACTTTAATGTTAGTACAAGTACTTTGAATTGGGCACAGACTTTGTCTAGCAGCAGTGCAGTCGAAAGAGGACTGGTTTGATGTTCTCTGGTGGGCCAGCCCTCAACAACAGCTGCACTACCATATTTTGATGATTCTAGATCCAGGAGCATCCCCAAACTATGAACCTTGTCCTTTAGGGGGATTGCAACCGCGTCCAGGCGAAGTTGAGTATCTCTCAACTGGACAATCCCCACACCAACAGCACCTCCATCTTGTCTGAATTGAGTCTCAGCTTAGTGGCTCTCATCTAGTCTATAACTCAGCCCAGACACTGATTCAGGATGGCCACTGCCTCGCCTGGACTTGATGAAAAAGAGAGGTAGCGCTGAGCGTCATCTGCACATTGATGACATTTCAGCCCATACCTCTGGATGATCTTCCCCAGCAGTTTGATGTAGATGTTAACTAGAGTGGGGGATAGAATTGAGCACTGTGGAAATTCATGGCAAAGCTGCCATGAGGCAGAGGAGTAATACCCCAGCACTACCTTCTGGAATCAGTCAGTTGAGTAGAAATAGAACCACTACAATGCAGTACTTCCTACCCTTAACCCAACCAGCCCATCCAAAAGGAAAACATGGTCAACATTATCAAAAGCCACTGAGAGGTTGAAGAGAATCTCTCCTCTCTCTCCCAGCAAAGGTCACCCCACAGGGCAACTAAGGCAGTTTCCATTCCAAAACCAGGTCTAAAGCCTGATAGAAATGGATCTAGATAGTGCATTTCATCCAAGAAATAACAACAAGCATTAAATAACTTTAAATCAGCAGAGTAATAATACTATGAAATATGATTTATGCCCATAAAATCAGCAGGAGCATAGAAATTTATCTAGAAAAGCACAGTCTGAAATAATTAAGTTTTCGCTGCTTGCTTAAAGAATGGTAAAGGAAAGATCATACCTAGAAAAGAATTCCATAGTGATGGGACCATCACTGAAAAGGCACTTTCATGCTCCATCACCCAAATAATATCAACTGGGGGCATGGAAAAAATATCTTCAAGATTTAAGCACAGGTAGGCAGCTACAGAACAACCTTCCTCAAGGAAACTAATCCCAACCTTTGGGGGCTTTGTAAGTGAGTACAAATACCTTTAAAGTGGATCTGGAAATACAGTGGCAGCTAGTCCAAGTCATGCAAAACTGCTGATGCATGTGCTGACTGCTTCAACCTCTACCAATACCTGAGTGGAAGGATTTTGGAAGGATTGAACTTTCCAGGTCATTTTCAAAGACAGCCTCTTAGCTATGCCATAGAAACTGATGCTGAAAAGAATGCACGGGTGGCATCTGACTCTAATAAAACTTCACCACATAAATAATAATGTGACTTGGAGGTGTAAAAAGCAGGCATCGCTCTTTTACATGTGGAGGAATTGTCAGCTTTAAATAAAAAGAAAACATTTGAGTCTGGTACAATTTCTGATGTGGTACAACCAACCCCAAGCTTTGGTGCTCCTTTCCACACAAGCACAAGCTTCATTTAAAAAAAAAGGTTTTGCATCTCATGCTGGCAACAACGCAAACCAAGATTGCTGAACATTGGAAATTTCAAGCATATGCCATCCAGAGTTGGCACAGCAGAATCTGGCACTTAGTGCTAGCAGAGACATTGAGCTATCACAGCAAGCTTGTTAAAGGCCTAACAAAGGAAAAGCAGCTTACACTAATATGTATGTATGCACCTGTCTTACATAAGCAATGGGACAAATGATCTATACCATTCAGAAGCGCAAACATCTATTTAAAGAGAATGCTATCCTTTTAAGTGTACTCTAAGTGCTGTCTTCCCGGATTCCCATTTAGAAAATTAATTTCAAACAATAGTTTCTTTTTTTAAAAAAAGTAGAGTTACAGAGTGCATGTAGCTTGCTTTTTCCTATGAAAGTAGGAGAAAAATAAGGAAGACCTGAGTCACTAGGAAGAGGTTTTTTTTACCTGCCCCAGTACAGATGTGCAAAACTGGATATTGGTCCTGAAAGTTTCATTTTGAACATTTGACCTTGAATTCTAGCTGACGGCAGAGTTTGACTGTTAAATTCATGTGAGCCCTGCTTTGAAGTACTAGAGTATTATTATTCACCCCATCTACTAAATTAGAATATGCATCTTGCTAATTGGCTGTCTTGCTTGCTTTATTTGGAAAGTCAAAGTTATCTTTAGCCTTCTCATTCTGCCTAAGGAAGTCAATAAAACATGGTAGCTTGCATTCTCCCTGTTATCCACAAAAAGTCAGAGCTATACCCTTAGCTGTTGCTTTTAATAGAGGACACAGAAGAACATGCAGCCCATTTAGGCTCCCACTCACCAGGGAATAAGCCCCATTGAACTCAGGTTCGCACAGTTCATCCAGTATTTGATCTCTACCTCTATGACCAACTCGCACATGCTCAAAGCAAAGCAACTGATAGTCAGTGCACAGTACCTTCATTAGAAAGGGTTACATTAGCATTGTGAACTCCATAAGAGGGCTCTCAATACACAGGCCTGTGACAGGTTCGGGTTCCTCTTACTCCAGAGGTAGGCAACTTGTTGTCCTCCAGATTGTCTGGCTTACAGAGCCCATCAGACCTCACCATTAGCTAGAGCTAATGGGAGTTGTAAGCCAGAACAAACTGCCTACCCCTGTCTTAACTCAAGGGAAGGCAGGGATGATGGAGAGATGAAGGATGGACTGAATTTGCAGGGATCAGAAGAGCATATGAAGTGGCCTTATACCAGGTATAGCCATCTAGCCCAGCACTGTTGGTTGGCAACAGAGTTTCACACAGAATCCTTTCCTAGACCTACCTGGAAATGCCAGGAATTGAAGCTGGGGCATTCTGCATGTGGACCGTTTATACCACAGGGCCTCAGATTCTCCTACAGTACACAGACAGCATTAGTTCATAGTTAATACAGTGTGTCTGTCTGAATGCACATCCTCCAAGTCTAGCACTTAGCTCAGCATCCCATACCGTCTCCCCATTTAGAGCATACACTGAGCTGAAAATGTTCCAGAAGTTGAGACAAGAGATATAGGTTTCCAAATGCACTGCAGATGATTAAATGTTAGAGAAGGGAAACCATGGTAGAACTATTTTATTAGTCCAAATCCACACCTTAAGAGTTCTGTACAGAAGAATGTTCAGCAATTATCAATTTAGTCTTCCCCTGAAAGTGTCTATGTCAGGAAATTCCCCTATTTTCCTAGCAGCTACATTTCTACACGGGTACACAACTAGGAAAACTGGGGGATCTCCTGGCTTGGATGTTTTCAAGAAAAGGCTAGTTATCTCTTGAAGATGTTTTGTGCATGGAGTATCTTGTGATAAGGGATGGGTGTAGATTAATAGTACTGCTTAACATTGGCATAGCCCTTTCATGGATTCAGAGCATGTCGCATACATCATCTAGTTAAAATCCTTGTAGCTAATCCTATAAGATAAGTATTATTATCCCCTGAACTTCTGACGGAAAGCCTGAGTCTGGGACAACAATCTGCCTAAAGACATGGACTGAACTCATGACAGAGGCAAGATTAGCACAGCTTCTGAGGCTTCTGCTGTCGGCCACTGCACTGCAGGACTGAACAACCCTTTGGTCTGATCCAGCTGGGATCTCCTTATGTTCAAATAAGTCACGCTTAACAACGTAAGAAGAGCCACACTGAATCAGACCAAGGGTCCATCTAGTCCCGCATTCTGCTCATGTGTCTGACCAGTCGTGTCTGGGAGCCCACAAGTGGGAGCATCCTCCCACATATTTTCCACAACAACCGGGGAACTGAAAAACTGAAAGTGGCATACAGCAAACAGGACTAGTAGCCATTGATAGCCTTATTTTCCATGAATTTTCCCTCTTAAACTCATCCAAATTGGTGGCCATCACTTCATCTTCTGGAAATGAGTTCCATAATTTACCTATGAACTGTGTGAAAAGTGCTTCCTTTCATCAGTCCTGAATATCCCATCAGTAAGCTGCATGGTGTGACCTCAGGTTCTAGTATCATGAGAGTGAGAAATATATTCTTATCTACTTCTCCATCCTATGTATAGTTCTGTCATGTGTCCCTCTACTCAGCCTGTTTTTTAAACTAAGCAGTCCCTTGACCTTACACATTTCAACCCCGCTTTTCTACATCTCTCAGGATTTTCATAAAAGGTATAAAAGTCATCAAAGGTTTCTTTCTCCTGCCCTTTCAGTGCAGGGTTCAGTATATAGTAGAGATGCTAATACTTAGCAGTAAATGTATGTCCAGGACCAGGGGGTGATGCTCACTCTGGATCAGTGTGGGATGATGATGATGATGATGAAGAAGAAGTGTGATTTTGAGGAGAAACACTAATTCAACCTGAATTAAACATGCTGCAAGGACAGCGTTTCATGCTGGCCACAAACTGAACAAAACAAACTGCATGCAAAACCCAGGAGACTGAGTTACAGCTCCAGATGTATGATTGCAGCTCAGATCTGTGCACACTTCTCCCTATCAACTGCCACATGTACATGTGTGAAACCAAGAGCGAGCTCAGCCAAAGCGAGCAAGCAGGGCAGCACGCTCCAGACACGGCACATGTGTCGTTTTTGCCAAAACGCATTTTTTCACACTTACATTACTGTTGAAATCTGGCTTGTATATAACTGCAGGTCCTGTGTATGTGTCCCGAAATCCACCAAAATAATCACTTTTCATAAGTAAACATTCTCTCACAAAGTCAGAGTAGACACTCTCTTATTTTAGATCCTGTGGTATAAGCCAAGATTTCACACTATGCTAAAAGCATTACATCATCTACCAAAAGCGCAAAATGTATTTTAAAAATGGTCAGGCCATACACAGAATAGTTGTGGTTTCTGGACTCTGGCCAAGACAAGTTGGAGGCTTCTCTCATTCCCAAATGAAACCAAAGCACAAGCTGAAAAAGATATGTTTAAAATGATCTGTAGTCTACTATATCAAAGCTAAAAGATTGCCTTGACTCACCAAAGCAAACTAAAATCAGGATATATCCTTTATATTCCAGTGGTGGTTAATCTGCCATTATAACATTTCAGACTAAAATACCTCGGGCTATCATTGCATTTTGATGTTTTAACAACACTGGCTGAAGGGCAACTTTAGTGGGTAGAAAGAACAACCATTATTGGGACCGGTGCTAGAATAGAAGAAATGTCTTGCTTTTGTTTTGCTTTAATATGTAAAGTTAAGTTGCTTTTAAAATTAATTACAGAGGGGGAGCTAAACTTTAAAAAGCAGGAAGAGTTACATGCAAGCCTAGCACAAGCAAATAAAAGAGCACCACTGTACTGATAAACCAATCACTGACCTGATTCAAATGACATGACAGTCCTCCATGGATTGCTAGCCATGGTAGGTTGTCATGCCATCCCAAGCTGGCATGCTTTTTGCAGGGTGGCTTACTTGCAGGGTGGCTTATTTTTCATGAACAAACCAGTCTGATAACCTCTTGGCTTGTTCTAAGGATCGTTTGATAAATGGTGGCTTTTTGTGCAGGGTGATTTTTATTAAAGATTGATGGCAAAAATGTGGAGTGACTTGTGATCTTGCCAGTGACTTCTTTCCTACTGGTGCTGAAATGGCAGTTTGAAAGGACTGTTGCTCATTCCTCAGCTTTTTGAAGCCTCCAAAAATCACAATTGGGTTTGCATATTATTTTGACCACTGAAAATTGCACAATTTTGAATTATTTGTCAGTTAATTTGTCAGTTTGCAGGTGCACAAGCATGCACTTGTGGCTATCTGATACGAGATTAGACTACATGATTTCTGCACAGTTGCAGAAACCATCTGCCTAGTTATCAATGGAAAGAGCACAAAAACAAAGAAATAAGTTCACTGAACGAGGGTGAGGCCATTAGCACCTCTATGGCAATGTAATTCTCTCAATGCAAGTGTTGAGCTGACCTGTCTTATTGCCCTCCACCTTTCCCACACTTCCCAAGCCTGCAGACACTCCAGAAATTCAAGATACTGTTACTTTGGGTGACCACATTTCCCCTTTATTTTTCCCAGTTTCTAAGTTAGCACAAATTCCCTTTTCATTTATTTCCCATCCATTAAACTTGCCTGTATCTCTGTGGGATTTTTAGAACTGTCAGGGTGCATAGTAAGTGCTCCCAAGAGGAGCCATGTGAAGTAAGGGGAAGTATTGCCCCTTTCTGGAGTAGCAGGAGACCTGAAGAAGTGTTGAAAAGGCTGGGTACAGAAACTGTATGTTGCTCGTATTTCCAAAACAAATTCCACAGCATCCAAACCAAGCAAGGGCAATTTAGATACAGAAGCAACTGTCCTACATGCATTTCCTGGTTCAACCTTCCCCAGCCTTTTGCCTTCCAGACATTTGGACTGCAACACCCAGAATTCTCAGTCAATGGCCCTGCTGGATGGGGATTTGGGAGTTGCAGTCCAAATGCCTCTGAAGGCCACCAGGTTGCAGATAACTGTATCTGCAATCAGACCTTTGGTTTGCTGCTACAGCCTAACAATGACTTTTCAGGAACTTGTCTTGTTCATGTATGCTTGTAATCAGTTCATATTTCTACGCTATGGTTGCTTTAAACTGTCCTATATGTCATAAGAAATCACCTAGAACCCTCTTGAACATGCTGGGAAGAGGCATAGCTCAGGAGCACCTGCTTTGCACCAGAGGTCCCCAAGTTCAATCCCTAGCATCTTCCATTAAACGAAGCAGACAGCAAATGGTAGGAAATATCTCTGCCAGTGACTTGTGAATGCTGCTGTCAGTCAGAGTAGATGATACAGGGCAAGTGTATATACACACACACACATATTTCAATAAAACAAATACAAAACTATTTAAAGGGGAAAGGGAGAAAAATATAACTAAACAGATCAGAATATGTCAGTTGTACATACAAAGGCAGACCAAATATTCCTATGAGTGTCCATTCACAAATAGCAACAATATACTGCATGCTAAAAGCATTGTTAGGTGCTCAGACTATTGCTTTATAGAAGTTCACCATTCAGCCTTCCAATGTTGCAATATATGTCTTTTATCAGTCAAAAGAGTGCAGAGAATCCATGCCTGCTGACAGTTAACTTCCAGGAAACAAGTAGATAATTAAAGAGGACATGTGCATCAATAAATATTTTTAAAGTATTCCAATGCAAAGTTTATCCATACTATAACCTCTTTCCAAAAAGTGGCAACTTTTGGAAATCCGAAAAACCTACGATTAAAGGAAGTATTAACAATGTCTCCTGCAACAGTTAGCCAGCTTAGAGATATCTTCACTAAGGAGATATTGTGGCATCAAACAGTCACAAAACAAGAGTTTTTGCATAAGATCTGAGATCCCTTGAAGCTTCAGATACAGTTAAGCAACAGACCATTTTCTATTCCATTCCCCTTTAAGACCCTGCCTATCATACTTATTGGCCAAAAAGAGTATTGGTAAATAGTCCTTGTCAAGATGTTTAGATAGCCTGAACCTGATGCAAGGCAGCTTCCCATGCAAATCCAAAAGTCCCCAGCTACTTTTCAGTTTCAAGCTCTACTAGCGAAGTTAACAGTGGCGAAAAGTGAAGCCAGCACAGCAGCAGGAAGTGTTAGTGGGAAAGGCTGGAACTGGATCAGGGGGCTCCCTGAAGACAGAAGAATAGCTGCATCCAACCAGCAGCAAAGCACAATGCAGACAAAAGATACAGGCAGCTTGAATCACACAAGCACACTTCCCAGGAGTGATACTGCTGGAACCTCTGTTTTATTAAATAGGTCAAAGAAGGAGGGTGGGAAGTATATGTTCTCTTTCCTGAACATATACTTGCTCTGCAAAAAAAGAAAAAAATATCCCAAAGGAAACTCTTGTCAGCAAAAGCAAACGGCATCTTAGAAGGGATTGGGAGACTGGCCATTCTGCTCGGAATGCAAATGATCTTACCTCAGCCATAATTCTCACAAGGCAAGTCACTGTCTCACAGCTTAACATACCTCACATGGTTGTTGTGAGAATAAGATGGGATGGGAGGGAAACAGGCAGACAGAGAAACAGTATTTGTTGTCCTGAATTCCTTGGAGAAAAAATGGGTGGTATAAAAATGTTTGAAAAATGAAATAAGTAAACATAGAAACAGAGAAACAGAGCGAGTCAGAAGGGGCCTCCCAGGCTCCGGCACCAGTCGGCTCCACTCACGACATGCCCACCATGTGCATGTCCAGCCTATCCTTGAACACCCGCACCGATGGGGCCTCAACCACCTTCTGTGGAAGCCCATTCCACACCCTCGGGGTCCTAACTGTCAGGAAGTGCTTCCTGGCATCCAAATGGAACCTTGGTTCCCTGCGCTTTGCTCCGTTGGAGCACGTCCTGCCTTCCATTGCAGGGGAGAACAGGTCTCTATCATTTTAAAATAAGATAAGATGATTATGTCCTCCTTACACTCAAGGACAACATTTAAAACTGTGTGATTTTTCTTCATCTTGCTGTTTTCAGCTATAAAAATAACCACAAAAATTACTGTGTGAAATGCATACTGCTTTTTTTAGTTCATTTAATCTCAACATATTCAAAAACAGGTCCTTGAATTTTTGATATGAATTTTTCCATCCCATAGAACAGCACCTAAATATGAAAGCAGATCACCCTGATCAGCACCATTTTGAAAGCTATCATTTGATTGAGGCCCATTTCACAAACTGGCTATTTTGGTCCATGTGAGCTTCCAAGCTGGGACAGCCTTAGATGAAGGACACACACAAGTGCATCCTGAGGTCTGTGCAGGCATTACACCCAGTCAGGGCTTACTGACATGCAGTTACAAAGCTCAGGGCTATACAAACTGACCCCACCACTCCCTGCTACCTCAGCACCTCCCCTGCCCCATATAAAAGAAATTAGGAATACATTGTCATTCCAAAGCAACAGAACAAATAATGTGAAAATCAAGGAGGGGAGAACTGATTCCTTAGCTAATCCTTTAGAATTAATTCCTATATATTCAGAAGTAAAAATGATTGTATTGAATGGGAATGAGTATAGCCAGAGGCACTGTAAATAACTGCCCTGCAAGGCCACATAACCAGTTTCCTGGAATTAAGTTCCATTAAACCAAGTGGGACTTCCATTTGAGGGCACATGCACTGCCATTTGATTGCCAAGGTTCTTTGGTGTGTGAGGGGGACACCAGCAATATCACCTGTATAAGTGCTGGCTTGCTTAATGCATTTTCTGTTTTGATCATTCAAGTTTTCTGTGGTCGTATTGCTATTCCAGGTTAAAAAACAAAGGTAACAGAGGCCAATCCTGAGCCACTTCCCTTTACAAAGTAAAAAAGATGACTGTTATAAATGGTGGACAGTGTTTGTTAGCAAAGTCTCTGACAGTGAATTATATGATGTTTCAGGACAAGGAAAAGGAAAATTCACAGAACTATTACAGATTTTATTGTAAGGGAAACAGGTCCTTTGTTTCCACATCAGTGTAAATGTATATGACCTTTTCATCATATATGCATTTATGTCTGCATCTTTATACACTGACTAAATATGTATCATTGACTAAAATAGGTTTCTGTGCATGTGGGGAATTTTGGAATGCATTTTTCTTTGCATAGTTTTGCAAATATGCACCTGTAGAACAGGCTTTTAGTTTTATGGAACATATCACAACTCATGAATCTATAGATTTCCAATTGCAGATTCCATTGAGACCCACCTTCATGCCCTTGAGTTGCAAACTGAGTGCATTTCTCATGCATTCCTATGAACAAGTCCTGGAGATAAGGCTTTAGCTGCCATCATGAAACTAATATGATTTTTTTGTACTATAAAGCCTTAAAGCAGTTTTGTTGACTTAAAATATAAATACACTAAATAGCACTACCCCACCACCACCAATACATATTTCAAGTAATGCTCAGTGCATTGTGAGATGCCCAATTCTGCTCTGCACTCATTTTGATCCACCAGGCATAAAAGCCTGTGGAGCTATATAAGAGATATGTTGCTTTATTGTAATTGTTCATTTTTGTTTACATTTTCCTCAGCTTGTTTAACTCTCCAGAGAGTTTATTTTGCAAATCCATAACAGCTCACTTCTGATATTTTGCTATCCTGAAACTAAAATAGAGCAAGCAGATCAGTTCTTGCGTTATTCTAGTCCCCCACAATTGTTCCCAAGGGCATTGAAACAGCCCAGGAAAAATATAGACAGAACATGAATATATTACACAGAAGAGAGACATGCATACAGATGCTTTGACCACAATAACTCGACACTACAAGAAGCATTTTTGCACCTTAAGAGACTACCTTATACTTGGTCAGACCATTCCTCTATCTTGCCTAGCAGTATTGACACTGACTGGCAGTGATGCTGCATGGTTTCAGACAGGAGTTTTTGAGTCCTACTTGTATCTGTTTATGTACACTGCCAATGAGTTGCTCCCTTGTATATGCATCACGTATACAAGCCAAATTTTCATTCTGCTTCAATAGCGTGCTCGCTCTCTCTCTCTCTCTCTCTCTCTCTCTCTCTCTCTCTCTCTCTGTGTGTGTGTGTGTGTGTGTCCCATTGCCATTTTAGAGATTTAGCACATCTACTTCATTACAGCACAAGCTCACCATGTGACCATCAACTAGGTGTTAAAATTATGACCCACAATGGAAAAAATAGATTTCTTATTAAAAAAAGGAAGAAAGAAAGAAGAAAGCAATCCAATTTAAGGCAAAAATTGAAAACAGATGGGAAAGCCTATTTCCAAATTTCTAATGGGAGGGGGGAAAGAAAGATAAAAGGGATGGGGGGAAAGCAACATTCAGAAAATGTATGTGTGCAAATCATTGAATAAAAAATACATTTCCAAATATGATTTAAGGGACAAATGTTACAGACACCCAATTAATAACATGCACCTTTATATATTCTATTATTCTAATAGCTTTGACTGGTTATGATTTGGCTAGGAAAACTACTAAGGTATTTCTAATGAATAGCTTAAATCTAAAAGGGTCCTTTCATGCTAATGTCTCTGCCAAAATGGAAAGACGCTTTAGTGCTACCATCCCAAATGCCTTATAAGAAAAAAGTCTACACTGGATGAAGTAGGTGTGGGAAAAATGGATGAAACTCAGTTGCACTGTTTTCTGTAACTGTAGATTTCTCTTGTTATTATATTACTATGGCCATTTTCATTTTTAAAAAATCACTAGATGAGAAGCATTTTGTTTTTAGCAATGAAATATTTCATTTTGAGATTGCTGCCATTCATGTTGTCTTATTTGGCTTTATCATTATCTTCAGGCACTGGTGTTTTGGAAACATAAAACCATGTTCCTTTTCTTCAGGTCATTGTCCTAGGCAAGCACAGAAGCAAGTATAAAGAACAATTCTATACGGTGCTTGTGTCATGCAGTCTAACCCTGGCAATTCCTAGAAACCTTCTCTGCTGTCTGCTCCTGCTGCCATGGGAGGCTTGTGAAATGGGAGGCAACTGGGAGAGCTCCTTAGAACCACTGTAAGCCAGCAACAGATCCATTTGGGGTTGAGCTCAAACCCTTGACAGGTCTAGATCCTGGGAGAAGGACTCCAAAAGTAGCATTCCATTGTGACTTTAAACCTAGTAAAGCTGTATTCTCAACACAATACTCTGTTGCATTTGTTTAAATATATTCACTCAATGGAAAATCTTTTTTGCTCTGTAAGTACTTAAAGTTAAGATCTACTCTCAGCACACATTTGCAAGTTATTTTTCAAGTTACTGTATCTCCAACCAAGTGGGACTGGTTTCACACCTCCACCTTGTCTGTGGTGATGCTTATGTAAGGCTGAGCTGTGCACCTTGAATCCTCTGCTGAACACTCATAGCAGCAGCATCACGAGTCTGGGGGCCTTGAAGCTGCAGGCTGCAGAAACAGAACTGTGGGAAGATGATTCAGAAAATGAATCATTTTATTCAGAGCTTCTATATTGGCTCCCACTTGACCTACTCCTCCAGCAGAGTCCATGTGCTGTTACCCACTCCCTAACAGTAACTCTCGCCTCCTATTTGCTATTAATGCCACACTGTCTATTCTCGTGGCAAGACAGTAGGCTGACATCAAAAATTCAAAGTATAAATTTGTCTCACACTTGTTAAAACTAATTCTGCTGCTGCACCTTTTTTCCCTCCTGTAGAACCCAGCTTTCTTCATCTGCTCAAGTTTTTGTTTTGTAAATGTGGGAGGAAATGCATTCCCATACCTAGCGTACTTTGCTGTGGTGTGGTAGCTAGAACTATGAGACATAAACTAAGTAGAACAAAATTCAAACCCCACACACCCACAAAGCTTACTAGGTGACCGTGGGACAGTCACTGGATGGATTCCCATGTCACACCAACCAGCCTTGGAAATAAGCCACAGTAGCTGGTTATGGTGAGAACCATCCACAGGGAACCCCTTGGTCCAGTAGCCAGCATCCTTGGGGACTTGGCAAGTCAGACCACTTTGTCCACTGAGACCAGGAACCAGTTTGTCTCCCACAGTTGTTTTCTCCATGTTTCCCCATTTTTTCCAGAGATTACAACTTTCATTATGACAATCACTAAGAGCCCCTCTGAAGTGCTCAAGTGGCACATGGCCGGAGGGCGGGGAGGGGAGTCTGAGTGGTTTGCCATCCATTTGAAAAAGGAAAATATGACCCAATGTGCACAGATAATTTCACAGATTTATTTAAAAATAGCTGGGAAGGCACATGCTGGAGGTGCCACCATGTCCATTTCTGTGGATGTGAAAATGAGAGACTCAGGCACCTACTGTTAAAAAGCAAAAGGGACAACCATGGGGGAAATGGTGGCATTTCTCTTTGTCTTGATAGGTGTCAAAAATGAGCTGTCATTTACAACAAATATGCAAGTAATTTTTGCTCTCAGGGATAGGTTGGAGGGATTTATCGCCCTCTGGCACTGGGATCTTTGGGCAGGGAATATTCCCCTGATAGATCCAAGTGCCACCAAATTTCCTCTCCAGTGCAGAGTTGTGATAGCCTCTCCCAAAATTCTGGTTTCTTTTATAACATGTTTTTGACAGGACTCTCGCATCGTATTTTCATAGTGCCATATGCACATACTGACCTAAACTCTCGCACTGCCTTCTCGTTTGCTGGACTTCTTGGGAGAAGGGTTTTTATGAAATGAATTCATGCAAATTCAGCTGCCACCTCAAGGTGTAGCTGCTCAAGGCATTAGCTGAGTCCATTTCATCTGTTGCTTGCCTTCCTGATTAGGACAGAGAGCAGCAGGAGAAACCAAGTGCCTGAGGAGAGGTTCAGCCCTTGCCTTCCCAACTGGGGAAGAGGAGCAACACAAAGCTGCCAAGCAGGACAGCCACCACCTCAAGGAGTTGCTGTCCACTTTACCCACTGCTCAACTTCATGACTGAGAAGGTCAACAACACTCATCTAATGAGTGTGTGTGGTAGTGGCAGCAGCCCATGTGAGCAGTGTAAAACCTATCCATGCTGGGTTTTGTCCTTCCCACTGCTAGCACATGCTCTTATCCGGTTTAGCCTTCAGGCCAAAACAGAGTCCCCACCTGTTTCAGGGTAATTACTGGTTTTACAGTGATGTATCCCACCCTGAGAGTTTTAAAGGCTATAATATACAAGCACAAAGCACATATAACACCATTTCTCACTTTTGTTGTTTGTGTTTGCAGATCATGCTTAGGGTTTTCTTTATCATGGAACATGATAATCAAAATCAATCGCAGCATTAACAGTTATATGAAAATCATGCCTCTCATGGCATCCCCCCTGCAGGGTGCAGGTTCTCCCTTCAGGTTAACAAAGGAATATGCTGTGAGGTGGGATATAAGTCCCTGGAACTGGATGGTGAGCAGGTTCCTACAAATGCTTTGCCTCATACAGTCTCATATGATTACTTACCATGTAGCCACCAGACTACCCTTTCCTTGGTCTAAATGCAGTCTAACAATAATGTGAACCTGCTTCCTTCTGTTCCTTTATGCATATTTTCAGTCCAAAAGTGTAATAAAACAGCTCTAAAAACTGGCATCCAGTGAAGGAAGACATTAACAGTTACATAAAATGGGGAATTGATGATACATGCTGAATGGAGTGATGTAACAAGTGAAAACATGAAGCTCTCTTTAAAGTAAGTGGGATGAAGTGGGCAGAAGTATTCCATAGCATCCCTTTCCTCCCTTTTTGAATTTTCCCACTCAAGTTGCCACCTCTCAGAACACTTCTCCTTGGCACTGTCTTTTCAAAAAGCATGTCAAGTCTTTCTTGGTCCTTTGGCTCCAGTGTACCATTCTTGACATATTACATGAAGTACATTTGACTAACACCACAACAATTATTTTTCTCAGTCAGTTAGGAAGCACAGGCATAATCAAGAAATAGTGGATTTAACCATGTATTAACCATGTAACCCCACAGATGCTGATTCAGAAGTAATTCACACTGGATTCAGTAGGACCCCCATAACTGTGGATAATATTGCATGAATCATATCGGGTCCTTTGGATGTACCACCTACTTCTTAGCAGTAGAGAAAACATCCAAAGTTTTCCTGGCAGCAGTAATTGGGTGCAATCCCAACCCTCATCAAAGATCAGCTGAGGAGAGGAGAATAGTGCCATTCACTAGGTGTGAGTGTCACTCTGCTGGTGGGGCATAGCTCTACTACCAAGAGCACTTGTGCCAGGGATACACCTGAAAAGAGGGGGGTTATGGGGTGGTCATGGTTCTACCATCCGAAGCTACCATACTCCTCTGCGTGTCCCATAATCAGATACCAAAGCTACACCAGCACTGAACTGGGGAAGGCATTTGCCCTTCCATTGGATCCGAGGAATGTTGGTGTGGGCACAGCATGGGGGAGACAAGGCACAGACATGACAAAGGAGCTGCCCACTACTCTCTGACCAGGTCGCTATGATCTAGCCAAGCTCTGTAGGTGGCAGTGGCTCTGAGGAAGATCTCCCACACAGGAACATAGGACTGTTCTACCTGCTATTTGAAAAAGATATATACCATTGAGCTCAGTAGTACAAGTTAATAGTGATTTAACTCTCACGGCTTTCAGTGGAATAGGCAATGCAACCCTAACCCACACCAATGTGGCTCAGAAGTGCCCTTCACAGGTGCAAAGGAGCGCCACTGAAAAGGAGACATGCCGGACACACAGCTCCCACCCCCCTGGATGCCCGTGGAGGCTCTGCAGCCTTAGATGGGATACCACCAGTGATTCGGCCTGCAATAAGTCCTGAAACAAAGCACCCGTGGATCCCTCAGATACAAAGGCCACTGAATTGGACCAAAGCTCACTCCAGATTGGGCTGGGGCAGGAGTTCCCACCACCCATTGATGTGAATGGCAAGGAAAATAAACAAAGAAAACAGGAAAAAGAAGAAAAATCCATGACCTTCAGAGCAGAAGGTTTGGGAAAGGTGACTTGTCAACCACGTAACTCCCACATGCAGCTCAGTTAGCATTCCTCCATTAGTGAAGCTTAGCCTAGATCCGACCCTCTGATTCTTAACAAGTGATTGCAATACTATATTATTTTCTTTGCACTTTGGATTAAATGTGCCAGTTCGGAATAATTCATGGAAAGAAAAGACTCACTAGCGACTGAAAAATCTGGGCCTCTACGTAAATATAACTGTTACAACAATCCTTCTTTGTCAAAGATACATTTGGGATACAATTCCAGAGAACAAACATTTATTTAGCTAGTAAAGGTGCTGCAGATAATCACTATAATTTTCTGTGAAAGCTTCTATTTCAATTTGCATTTAAAGCACTTTATAATTTTCCTCATTTAAGCTACTTGAAGGAGAGATGGTACAACACTACCAGTCAAGAGATGCATTTAGATCTAAGCACTACAGTTCATGATGATGTGATTTATATACAGGTAATTCATTCTGTGGAGAGTTGGTGATTCAAGATTGAACAGGAAGGCACGTTTCACTTTAAAAACTGAAAATCATCCAGCATGCCTACCAAAAGATCAATTAAACAAGCATGTTTCATTATAGAATGAGCTTTCTAATATTTTTATTAGTAATTCTGGATTGGATTTTTATTTTTAATGTGCTTCTATTGATGAAAGCCAACAAAGTTGCTGAATAATTCAAATTAATAGATGGACATGATTTATTGGTGTAATAATTAGAAAAATAAATGCAGAAAACTGGAATGTACAATCAGTACAATTAATTTTAATGTTTGTCTTACAGATCAACTTAAGGAAGCTTTTATGGTTGAAGTATTATTTTGACCAACTGAAGTCTCAGTCTTGATGGCTTATTAGGGAAAAATAGCATATGAATTTTAAAATTATCCACTCTATGCCATTATTTGGCAAATGCTGGAAAATAAATTTAACAAAGAAGTAATTGTAACAAATACGGTACATACAATCTTATGCATTTTTGCAACTTGCTGTTCCTGTACAACTTTGTAAGAAACCTGGATCAATTTCTAAAAATCATTGTGTCATTGATAAGGACCTAAAAAGCCATCCTCAGTCTTATCTGTGACATTCCTATAGATATTTGAAATATTTCACCCTTGAATGATATCAGCCAAATATATTTTCTGCTTCTGTTCTGGAAACACACAATTATTTTTGCAGCAATTTCTGTGGCTTCGTTTCATCAAGATTCCCCCATCTATTCTTTTCCACAGTGCATTCTCTTCTTTGAGGATGCTCACAATAGTCACCCAATGGAGCCAGCATCAGGTTTTTGTAGTGCCTTGGGCAAAACAGGTTTAATGCCCCCTTCCCTCAGTGAACCTTCACACTACCATTGTCACCAGCTGCGTTTACTCCACATTCTCTTCCTTAATATTGCTTGCTTGACAGTTGAGCCAGTGAGCGAGCGCGCAAGCAGTGACTGCCACTGCTCCTCCATTACCACCAACATTGACAGCCAGAGCAAGAGTCAGGTGAACAGGAGCTTTTGTCTGAGGGCCCTGTTGGGGCATGGACTGTCACAGCAGGTGTCCAGCCAAGCCTACCTTTGATGCCAGCCCTGTTTCACAGGGTTCTTGGCACACAAGACACTTTTGGTGTGGTGTCATGTTCAAGGCACTAATGAGAAAAAGAGAAATGGAAGCTCCACGGCTGATGTCATGTACATAAGAAGGAAAGGGCTTCTATTAAGAACATAAGAAGACCTGTGCTAGATCAGGCTAAGGGCCTGTCTAGTCCAATGTTATCTTCCCATGGTGGAAACCAAAATTCTACCGGAAGCCTACAAGGAAGGCATGAACAGAACAGCATCATCCTGCTCATGTTCTCCAGCAACTGGTACTCAAAGTACTTGTGATACTGTAAGTGAAATACATAGCCAACATGACTAGTAGCCACTGATAGCTTTATGGGAGATATAATGTCACCAGTGAATTCATTACAAGGACTTGGTTCATAAAGGAAAACTGGAAAGTGTAAACTTTCAAAAAATGTTCATGCTCTGGAGTTCTGGACTGGGTATTCTTAATTTCTGGGAAGTATCTTCTCTTAATTGAGAAACACAGTCCTTGAGCAAAGCTAGCAATAGGGGAAGAAATTCCTTCATTCCTTATCTAGGTCTTAGAAGAAAGTCACATAGCTTTGCAAGTGAAAATTCAACAGGTGAAGTGAACTGCATGAGGCACAACTATAAGTATTGAAAAATGAAAAAAGAAACTGAAGGACATTCCACCAGGTTCATACTGAAGGCTAAGTTAAGCATTCCTTTAATTGCCCAGAGCTGATGTGAGCTATTTTCCCTACTCTTCTGCAAGTGTACACAGCCTTGGGAAAAGTGCATTTAAGTTATTTATTTATTTATTTATTTATTTATTTAAAGTTTTTATATGCCATCCCCGTTGCTACATAGCCTCAGGATGGCTCATATCAACAAATAAATAAAACAATACAATTACGATTACAATCAAAACTTGGAAACACACTGCCTGCATAGTTAAAACTATAAATATTAAAGATCATTAAAATACTGTTTGAATAAAAAGGTCTTGGCCTGGCGCCAAAAAACAAATAACGACGGCACCAGGCAGACCTCTCTGGGGAGCACATTCCACAGATGGGGCGCCACCGCAGAGAAAGCCCTCCTCTGGGTACTTTGCTTCCTGATATCTCTTAAGGAAGGCTCCCAGAGGACAGCCCCTGCTGCCGATCTCAAGGGGTGGGAGGGCAAATATGGCCGCTGGCGTTCCTTCAGGTATCCGGGTCCCAAGCCGTTAAGGGCTTTATAAGTAATTGCCAACACCTTGAATTGAGCCCGGACTTCGATGGGAAGCCAGTGAAGCTGGTAGAGGACTGGGGTTATATGAGAATAACGCCCAGTCCTCGTCAGCAAACTGGCTGCTCTATTTTGCACCATCTGAAGTATCCAGACTGTCTTCAAGGGCAGTCCCACGTAGAGCGCATTACAGAAATCCAACCGGGTAACCAATGCAAGTTACTCCCCCATACCCACCATTTTCAGCCCCAAATCACACATGAACATTCATGGGGATAGGTAAAAGGAGCATGGGGAAGTCTTAATCAATCAAGATTTCTTCTTTGAGCCTCAGATCTCCAGTCCCCATGAGACTGGCAATCACAACTGCTCTGTCCAGCTAGCAAATTTCCCTAACTTAAACTAGGTGTATCTGTGACTCACCTGCTCAGAGAGAAATTATAATTATATGAACAGACCCAAATGAGATTGCAGATTTACATTTCTCCACTGATTAATCTAAGCATCAAGAATTGCAATTATATGAGTTGTGGTCCCAGAAGCATCTCTCAAGTCAGACAACAAAAACAGTAACAAGTAATGTTCATGTGTGTGTGTGTATTCCTTGCTACCCAAACAGTCTCAAGGAATAACGTAATTTTGCCATGATGGAGCAAGTTACAAACATCCCTAAATACATGAAGGCTATAATGACCAAAAGTATAATAGAAGGATTGCCTAGCACATTCTAAATAAAATTAAAGTTTCTTTCAACAAAGATCATATTTATCTCAATGGTAGGCATATTTGGCAGAGTTTAAATAAGCATGTTTGGCAGGCTTTCTGTTCTCCCAGGATCTCTCTTTCAGTCATGATAAACTCTTCCTTTATATAGTATTCCACCTAGCATCAGTTCAGGACTATTATCTTAAACAAACATCTATGGAACTAGACTCAAGTAGTAGCTATAGTTGCAGACACAGAGCCCTTCAGGAGAATGTCCCCCTGACATAGCCAGACTTTCAACTAACTTCAAGAGTGGCTTTGTGAAATTCTCTCCTCCTGAGCAAAGGAGCTCTTTACTTCTTCCAAGAACTCTCTGACCCACCTCTCACAAGCTCCTTTGGTGTAGTTCCAAGTAGACATTTTCCACGTAAGGTTTGCAAACATAGGGTATGATGAATTAAACACTCCTATAAAATACAATAAATTCTTGTCCTTGCTTGCTGTTGTTCCCCAGGAATTGATGCTTCTAGAGATAACATATAGCCACAATGACTGAGATCCAGATAGACTTATGCTCCATGGATTTGTCTAATCCTCCTTAAAGCCATCACAGTTGGTGGTCATCACCACATTCCATAACTATGCACTGTGTGAAGAAGTACTTGCTATTGACAGTCCGCAATCTTCTACCATTCAGCTTCACCGGATGATCTTGGTTTCTAGGATTATGAAAGCAACAAAAACATCTCTTTACTCCCTCCACAGCAGGTATAATTTTATTTAGCGTTATCATATCACTCACACACTTGCTTTCCCTTTTCCTAAGCTGAAAAAGCCACAAAAGTAGTAATCTCTCCTTCTGTGGGATTTCTTCCTGTCCTCTGACTCCAATAATTTTTGTTGCCCTTTTCTGCATCTTTCCCAGCTCCACAATATCACTTTGAGGTGAGATGACCAGAAGTGGGCAAAGTACTCCAAATGTGGTTGGTTGCCACATAGATATATATAAAGACATTGGCAATTTTAATTTCTAGTTCATTCCTTAAAAGAAACAAACTCAATTCAGTTCTTGGATTCACACCTTACTATTCACATCTATGATGAATGGTTAGTCACTTTATGGATCTTAAGTGTGAACAGCTGAACCAGATGGCTCTAAAAAAAGAGAGAGAAAAGTTTACTTTTGAGCAGTCTGAAGCTTAATGCTACCTGTTGAATAGACAGAGCATATACTCTCCCTAGCTGAGGGAAATTATTTCTAAGTCAGCTGCTGGAAGAGGTACCAGCACCTTTCTTATGGCCCAGTGGCCTCTCTAGTGGTCCACACAGGCCCACCCCTGAAGGTGAACAGGGTTCAGCTTACAGGGTTCATATTAGAATGGAAATTTTAATTTTTCAGCATATTAGAATGCTGAAATTTTTCTTACAGAACTTTCAGCA
Organism: Varanus komodoensis; assembly: GCF_004798865.1. Classification (NCBI taxonomy): domain Eukaryota; kingdom Metazoa; phylum Chordata; class Lepidosauria; order Squamata; family Varanidae; genus Varanus; species Varanus komodoensis. Next base: position 7,900,808 of record NW_025335661.1, read on the forward strand.
CAAATTTCAGGGGGGCACAAGGAAGGATAAAAACCATCTTGCAAACTGTGATTCTACAGAGATCTCTCAGAGATGGAGATTGACTGGATGGAAAAACAGATTTTTTTAAAAAAGAAATGTGTTTTTCCATTGTGACAAGTGGTGGCAGCAAGAGCAACTGTCCAATTGGCAGTAGCCATTTTCTTCCTCACAATCCTGCAGGAACATTGGAGGCTGCCCTATTCTGAGCTGAATCAATGTAGTAGCAAATGTAGCTGATGCAAGATTGGTGCACTATGGTCCAGACATGCAGTTTGTATCAAAATATGGGCCGCTGTATTCTGCACTAGCTGAAGCTTCCAAACCATCTTCAGAAAAGCCTTATGCAGAGCATATTAAGTAATCTAGTCTGGATGCAACCAAATATGAGTAGTTAAAGCAAGATCCACTCTATTGAAATAGGGCTGTACATCATAATTCAGCCCATCCTACCATGGATTGTGCTGAATTCAGAATGAACCACAAGCAACGGATTTGGTGTTTCAGAGGGAATGCTGCAAAACCCATCAAAAACTAGATGAGCACTTCTATTTGGAAAAACTGTCCTTCCCACTCACAGCACTTCTGTCTTGCCTGGATTAACTCCTTTACATCTTTCGCAAAACTGCTTCAAGGTACCTATTCAAGAGTTCAACAACTTTCCTAGGACTGGTAGAAGGAAATGAGATGTAGCATTGTTTATCATCAGCATACTGATGATGCTGTTACCAAAACCTTCAGATGATTTCCTCCCATAGTTTTATGTAAATATCAAAATGCATGGAAGTTTGAAATAGAACCTTGCAGTTTCTCATAAGCCAAAGTCCATGATATGGAGAAAACATGCCCCGGCCCCTCCAACTCAATACATTTTAACAGAAGCACTAAAGGAAGTACAAAGCTGTGCTAGTGAAGCCCACTCCAGCAAGATGACCCAAGACATCTATACAAGTGGAATGGATGATAAATGGAAAATGATACAGATGAGAACAGTTAAAACAATGCCATGGATAAATTATGAAGCCTTGAAGAATATTACTTGTACTCAGCCTGCATTGTTCAATTGTCCTATTTGGAATCATAGTGACCAAATTCATGGGGCTCTGGTAAGGATAAACATAGCAAACCTTTTAAAAGTGCTTTGAGATGCAGTAATATGCATGTGTTTCACGATAAAAGAATTCTACACCTAATGCAGCCTGTATCTTCTTCAATATGTAACTCTTATTGCTTACCTACTGCTTCTTTCATTTTTTTCTCTCCACAAAACAACGAAAGCTCTATGGAGGAAGAAAAGATTGAATACGTAGCTGCACAGTGACTGGGTCCAGATGACACATACCAGCTCCTCATGGGATATTTACCGATGATTAGCCACAGCCCACAGTGCCCACGGGCACCAGGTTGCACATCCAGTCCCCACTTGGGGGTATCATATAGATACACAGAAACATAGAAACAGAGCGAGTCAGAAGGGGTGTTCCAGGCCATCTAGTCCGACCCCTGGCTGCAGCCGGCTCTGCCCAACAAGTATGGGTTATGCAAGGGTTGCTTAACATTTGTATAACACATGCTTGCTGGTTTATGCAACACAACAACCCCTGTTACAGGCACAGCATATTCCAAACAGCAGCACAAGCATCCTGCACATGCCGCAACCTATGTTTTTTATTGGCCAGCACTAGAAGCTCTCAGTTTGGAAGTATCCTAAATCAGCAGCAGCACCGGAGGCAGATTAGCAATCCTTGGCTGATCTCTTCAACATGAGACTGGGTAATCATGGAAATAATATGAGGCTGCATCAGTTCAGAGAGCAATTATTTTGTTATCTCTGCTGGGTGAAAAAATATGCTTGAAAAGAAAAGTGCACAGAAAAAACCCACATAGTTTAGTTTGCTAACACAATAGGACATGCAAGATGCCCTGTTCTATGAAGTATGCAAACCAAAAAGTCAGCCATCGATTTAACTTCGTAATCACAAACATTTGTCAATGACAAAAATACCAAAAAGTACTAATATATTGATTTGAACCCTTCAAGGTACGTATCAATAAATATTACAATATGATGTAATATCTGTAAAGTGGAAGTTGCATTTTCATGAGCCCCATTATTTTAGAAAGTGAAAAACTATATGGTTTGGATTTTTGTGTTTTGTTTTGTTTTGTTTCTGCAACTAACTATACCTATTTTTACTGTGTGTATAGCAATGTAACACATATTACAGTAAACTAACTGCACACACATAAAGTAAAAGTGAATGTATAAACTACCCTTTACAAATGCTCATTATGGGAACTCTGGACACACCCTTTTAGATTTCCATTGCAACACCCCTGTAAGCATTTAGGACAGATCTGACCACATGCAACATTCAGCTGTACTACCTGGATACTTTTAAATCAGCCTGCTTGAAATTTTTGCCCCTCTATCTTTTAGTTTATTTTTTTTTCTACTCCCAGGACACATATATACATCACTCAACCTCAGAGATGCTGACCAGTGAGTAATTTAAAATTTGCATAACATTAAATTAATTAGTATACACATGTGAACACTGGGCTTTCTTCTCTACTGAGAGAAGTGGCAAGTAACATTGCATGCAGGAGGGGCTGCAAAAGGAACAAAGAAAAAAGCCACAATCCACCTTTCCTACAACTGCAGTAACCATTTTCAAGGTTGTTTCCATTAGGTTCAGATTTCAGTGTTATTATCATATTCAAAGCATTGCTTCATTGATCACTTGCTTCCGTGCAAGCAACAAATGCAGCATTCCAAACAGTAGCAACCATATATTATAGGGAAAATCTAAATAACAGCTGCCTTCCAAACAGTCGAGATGGCCAAGGATGCTGATGACAGATTGTCCAATAGAGGAGATCCTACTGTTTATATGGTTTCCACAGGGAACCTGGGCAGCCTAACAGTCAAGCCAATGTGATTTACTCTTACCATCACCACAATATTTTATACTCTGTATTCTCTAATATAAATAATATTATTCAGCAGCACAAGGCAAGGAAAAATAAACAATAACTAATATTTCATATAACTTTAAAAACAGTGTTGTTGTTTTGTATAGAGTTACAAGGAGGAGTATTAGAAGATATGAAAATAGGAACTGGAAAATAGCTCGTGGCTGCATCAGTTCAGAGAGCAATAAAGTAAGAATTGAAGTCTTCATAAGCATGCACAGATCCTTCTGCTTCTGTGTGTGGACGGATGTCTCCCCCCCACCCTTTTGGGCATAATTATTCTGATTGCTCACAATTTACAGATATGCACTTGGTAGCAGGATCTGCAACCTTTCGGGACCTCTCATTAGGGAATGGCAAATGACTTCTTCTTGAGACACATACACTGTTGTGTGTACAAACATGTGTGTGTCAGAAATGTGACATAAACCCAACTCAGTCCTGACTGAAAAAGGCGGACATAGCTGGGCTAAATCTCTTGTCAACACACTGCATTTAAACAGTGACATTGAGAGGAAGGATATACTATAGGCACAATAAAAACATCAGGTGCAAGAGAAAGGATCTTGAAAGAAACTAAAATTGTATTTCTTGAGAATCTACACTAAGCATCCACAAGTATGGAAAAAAATAGTTATTAGTGATGTGCAATACACACACAACAGGCTTACCTGGACAACCATTTGGGGTCTTGCAAGCATGTTTCTCATAAAAATATACAGAAACACTTGAAAAAAAACAAAAAAAAAAAAAACCCAAAGTGACTGTAGCATTGCATCCTTCCCAAGCCAAAGCCATAGCTTTACAAACAGAGTGAGGGCAATAGGCAGGGCATACAAGAGAATTTGCAGGCCCTGCTCAAGACAAAAGCATTGTTGGCTGCATGGTGAGAATGTTCTCTGCTTCCTGATTATGTCCTGGAGGCAGAAAATATCTGCACTTCTGCAGACTCTAGCAGAAGTGACAAAGGGCAATATCCAATGCAATACAGCATCACTATCTTTATTAATGATTTAGATGAGAAAATACAGGGAAAGATAATCAGATTTGCTGGGTGGAATAGCAAACACCCTAGAAACTGGGTGGAATAGCAAACACCCTAGAAGACAGAATGAAGATCCAGGGCGATCTTGATAAACTTGAACACTGGGCTGAAAGCAACAGAATGAGATTCAGTAAGGACAAGTGCCAAGTCCTCTACCTAGGAAAAAGAAACCAAATGCATCAATACAAGAAGGGGAATGCATGGCTCAACAGAACTGAAAAACAAAGAGATCTCAGAGTAATTGTGGACAATAGGCTAAACATAAGCAAATATGTGATGCAGCTGCCAAAAGGGCAAATGCTATTCCGGGATGCATCAAGAGAAGTATTACTTCCAAATCACAAGTAGTAGTAGTTCCTTTGTATTCTTCACTAGCCAGACCTCATCTGGAATACTGTCCAGTTCTGGGCACCAAGATTTAAGAAAGTTGCAGAAAAAATACTAAGGCTATTCTCCAAGTGGAGTCAAGTAAGGCCACAAATCCATGTGTAATCACCAGCAGAGTCCCCTCCAGTGACCTCAGTGACCAGGCAGGATAAGGCAGGCTGTGCCTTCTCGGGTATTCTGGTCCAAAGTTGCTGAATAGGCTTCATATGCTATTATCAAAATCTTCAACCTGGACTGCTACTAAATAGGTAGCAAGTGCAATCACTATGGCATGGTAAAGTCCTATCAGTCTCGAAGGAAAAAAAAAACCCTATCATGTGAATAAACAATGAACAATTCTCTGGGATAGAAAGGCATTACCCTAAATAAAAACAATTATTTTACTCAGTGTTACATGTACTTCACAGCATTGTAATTGAGCCCATTGCTCCTTTGATGTTAAATACAAAGTATTTATTTGTTAAATTCAGTGGATAATTATCTCAATTTCCACTTTTAATAATATATGAGAGATATGGAAATGATTTTCTTTTGTGTTGAACTTTGCTGAACTCTCACAGACTTTAGATGAGAGCAGCAAATCTAAATCCTAAGCAGTTATTTTTGCTAAATGGAATCACTAATATATGGGTATCTAAAATTCCAGACTAAAATCCAGTATCTACAGGTAAGGCTAAAAATGCTTAGATGTGCATTTCTAAAGTACAAATGTAACTGCATGCTTCAATAATCTGAAGTGTTTGAAGAATTACTTGAGGATTATAATATTGTGAGTAGGATTATATGTCTGAAAAAACAATTGCAGGAGCAGGCTTAACACCGTAAAGAGCAAGCCAACAATCTTAAGAAGCAACCTAGAAGTGCTGGCCCTGATGGAACTCATTTCTAAGGAAGATCAACAGAAGCATAATTTTGCAGCTAATGAAACAGCATTCTTAACTGATAATAACAGCAATTTCCATCATCATAATCTAGCAGGATCTAAGCACTTCAAGCAACACCGGTATAAACTGGGGCAGGGGGAGAGGGAGAGAGATTTAAGCACTTTATTATTAATTACATTTATATACCAGTGCAATTAAAGTCATAAAATAAAACATAACATTCACTATTAAAGCCTAAAACTTTAAAACTACAGTAAAAAAAATAAGGGGTTGTTTTGTTGGTTTTCACTTCTAGCAGCAATGCAAAAATTTAAAATTCAAAACAACAAAAACTGAAAGATAAAGTGCCTGAGAAAATAAAATGAGAAGGCCTTCACCTGGTACCAGGAAGAGCATGATGTGGGCACCAGGCCAACTTCTCTGCAAAGCTCTTTCCACAATTGAGGTGCCATACCTGAAAAGGTCTTATTTATAGCCTCCAGCTTTGCTTCCTTGGGTAAAGGATTCCAGGAAAAGATTACTAAGGATAATTGTAAGATTCAGGCAGGTAGACCAGCTGAAGTTTCAAAGGCAGCCCCACAAATACAGGAATCCAGACAAAACTGATATGCCAGTCTAAACTGATACGAGGTACATGCCTCTAAGTTATTCTGTGCATCTGGAGACAATGCTGAGTCCAAGAGCACCCTCCAAACCATGACCCTGATCGTTTATGGGGAGTGCAACCCCCTTCAGGACAACAGAACTTGAGGCACAATGGAGTCCTAAGTCCAAAAAGCAAGATTTAATGGTAAGTCCAAGTCATAGTCACAGAACAGCCGTGAGGAAGGATAACTGGGCAGGATGCATGGCAAGGTGAGGGTCAGGCAAGATGCAGGCACTGAACCACAGCTAGTGAACAAACCTGCATTGCAGTGGCAACAGCAAGGCAGGATACATGCCAAGGCGAGGCAGGATACAAAAGGAACCAGATGCTGCAAGGGACAGTGTCAGAATCCCGGAATCTCAATTTGAGAAGAGGGAGTAAAACTCGGGTTCATGGGAAAGACCAAGCGTCCAGGCCATCTGAGGCTTTATTGTATTTATCCCAAGGTTCCTGCGGTACTCTCACAATAATGCATGCATTACTGGGCAGGCAGAGATGAACTCTGCTGCAAAGCTTCAATACCATTACAGGGCATTTATAGGTACACAGGTACAGGGCAATTGATGACAGAATGCAGAGATTACAATAAGATTCTGAGGTCATCACATACAGAACAGGTAAAGAAATGTCAGTCAATCACACTGTAACAATGAGATTACAATATTTCCAATTGCCTGTTTTGACACTTTAGTTCAGTAGCTTGAACCCATCTCCAGGTCTGCTTGGACATGTAAATTCAAGCCACTGAAACTATGCATGAGGTCAAGACTCTTATCTAGACTCTAAACATTCTGAATTGATCAGGGCACATGGAGCCTCTGGGCTAGGAAGATACTTCCTTGAATTCTAACAATGACTATTTGCAATGTATATTTGGACTAAATGGCCTGTCTACTGTAGCCCACAGCTAAAGGTGAGAGAAAGGAGCAGGGGAATGCCATTTTAAACAGTGACAGCTTGGTTTTGAGAAGGAAGACCGGATTTTGATCCCACAATTCAAACGCACACAGAAGTAATGCTTTTCAGACAGGATTTACCCAAATTTTCCCAACAACAGCAAGGCAGGATACTGATCAGACAAGATGCAGACACTGCAGAAAACTCAAAGACTTGCATTGTTAAGGCAAGTTCTAGAAGTAAGAGCTTGCTCTTATATAGCTCTTCTCACCACCAGGGCTCCCAGCTGGTGTTCTTCAGGAGGCCGAGAGCTCCAGCAGGGCCTGGGACCAATCCTACAAATATTGAGGTAGGCTTCTGGTTCTGACCATCAGGTGAAGCCCCAGAGCAGCCTGGATCCTGACAAAGAATCTAAGTACAAGGCTGAGCTGGAATATGAGGTCCAAAACACAGATAAAGATGGTGCTAGGGGACAGAACTTTACTTTGTAAATACCACCTTCCCAAATAAAACACTTAAGCCTGATAGTTGCCAAGAGCAGTATCTGTGGGCACATTTGTGGCCATGGACATCATATTGGAGATACAAAGCTAGCCCTTGCAGTTTTCTTCTTCCTTTATGCATTCGTTAAACTATGAACTTAAGAAGGAACAACTTCTAAAGAGCCATGATTAAGTATGGGAGAAAACAACTCATTAGGTATAGGAGTAAACAACTTAGGTAATTCTATACTGTAGCTAAAAATCCTTAGCTATTTTGAAGGGTTGTTGAACAGATTATTGATCAAATGTATGCAAAGCACTTTGAACAGATCAAGATAGCACAACAGAAATCAAAGGCATTATTTATACTTGAATTGGTATAAACCCATTTTTTAAAGGACTTGTTTTTCGGCGCCAGGAGAAGACCTTTTTATTCAAATGTCATTTTAATTGTTAATAGTATTTATTCATTTTATTCTTTGGCCAGGGCGACTTAATTTATACTGTTAATTTATATTATTTTATGGAAGTTTATTTATGGATGTGAGCCGCCCCGAGTCTTCGGCGAATGGGGCGGCATAGAAGTCTCCTAAATAAATAAATAAATAAATAATAAATACTATTCCCACTCTGCCTCAGTATGATGCTGATTCTAATGTAGTGCTCATTGGATTACTTTTAGAAGCAATCCCATGAAGACATAAACATTGAAACACTGTGCAAAAACTAATTGTACATATAACTTGTACCCCATGAAATGAAAAATGAGAAAGGATATTCAGAATGCTAATAGTTTTGCCAAAAGAGGACTCATTCAGACATAATGCAAAACCATAGTTCAGTGTTACAACAATGAGCCTAGGGGAGCCGGACCCTAGGTTTGTCCTTTTGCACCAAATCAAGGAAATTATGTGTAGGATGCAGTGTGGAACCGGGAGATTGAAATGTCCAATGAACATGGCTTTCCCATGGTTCTGCCTACACCCTCAGAACATCAGTTGGGAAATGCTTGGTTTTACTATGGCCCAAGAGGAAATGGGAACATGCCCCCAAGGCCTCACATAAGAACCCAGGATTGCAATAGTAGGATAAGCAGCCTCTGTAGAGGCGATTTCACATTCAGTCTGACATCTACTGAAGAACCCTCTTCACAGGTAGTCTTAAAGTACAGGGAGTTTGTTCAGAGCCAAGCAAGCTCATCATACAATTTTTCTTGTATGAATGTTTATTTCTGCAAAGCAGAGAGAGTTGGTGGAGGAAAGCGTTTTTGAAAAGGCTAATCTGTGGAAGCTATCCCGAGCAAAACTATCTGGGGTTCGGTGTTTTTAAAAACTGCCACAGCTGCTGCTGAGAGGGCATATTTGCAAATGAAAGGGAATTCACAGTTCATTCGGATGACTCATTCCAAGTTTACTGGGTGGTTCACACGCCTGCCGGAACAGGAAGGCCCTTATTGTGCTCAACTGTTTTCCTGAATGCCTTTATGAACAACAGCAAAAGGAAATATTACAGTTTGGCAGAAGGCCACCAGCCTGTTTGGTACTGTGGCGCTAAGCATGCGGAGCAGAATGCAGCCAAGGCAAACATATCCTTAGTGCTCCAGTTATTTTTGTCTGCATTTCAAATTAACTGCTGCCTTTCACAGAAAACCAAATCATTCGGCAAGTGATTTAACAAAACAGTAACTTCTGGGGGAGGAGGGATGGTTTAGTCCTTTATTTTTAAAACCTGTCTTTAATAGACATACTGGAGATTTCCTTACGCAATCACTGACACAGTGGCAGAACACTCAGAAGAGCTCCTCACAACAAGCTATTCACATTCTCTAGAGGACTAAGGGGCACACTGGTGAGCACTGAACCAGGACTAGGGATGGAAAAATCAGTTTTACCTTTCCCCACATTTGGGGGCGGGGGGTGCTGCAGGTTCTTTTGCTCCACTTCTGAAGATATTTGCAAAGTTTGTTCAAATCCAAAAAACAAACAAACAGACAAACACATTCTTACACATCTCTTACTGGGACTAGGGAGACCTGTGTTCAAATCTTTGCTCAGCCATGAAGGTTATTTGTCCTTGGCTATCTCTACTTCTGAAAAATATACTTTCAACACTATACAGCCCTGGTCACCACACCTACAAAAGAGTATTGTGGATGTGGAAAAAGTTCAGAAAAGATTGCCTACAATGAGCATAGGGCTGGAGCAGTTCACCTAGAAGGAAAGATTATAAAAAGCTGGCACTGAACAAGCAGGGACTTAAGAGAGCGTCAGCTGTGGGGAGGTATAGAAATAAAATAAAATGAAATGAATAAATCAACAGATAATAGGCTAAAGTGTCCTGTGAGTGCTAGACTGGATGGACCTTTGGTCTTATCCAGCATGGCTTTTCTTATGTTCTTATGAGTGCCTTTGGTACCCCGCCATGGTCCACCTTGCAGGACCACCCAGGGGGCCTGATGATGATGTGATTTTGGTGGCTCTGCAGCTGACCCCTGCAAGAACCCATATATGGGTATAACAAAGCTGGTGCCACATGTGAGAATTGCTGCACACAGCGACTACATCTGAGAATTCTCACCTGCAGTTTCCCCTTGTTCTGGGATCAAGCAGAATGATAGATGCGCTTCATTTTTATTTACATGGGGTAAGGAAAAAGGGATTATGCTATGCTTTTCCTGTGTAACTTCCCCAAATTCCAAACCACTTCTGGCAGTGCTACCATCTGCTTCTGGGGTGCAGTCTTACAAGTCTTCTGGTTGTAGCCTGGTGCTGCCACAGAAAATTAGATCTTGCCTGGAAATCATTCACTCACTCACTCTCTCTTTCCCTGGCAGGGCTTCTCCTATTTCTTTTCTCCTTACAAAAAAATCAGAGTTTCTTGGAATGGGCCTATCCTAAATCTGTCCAACCAACCTTACTTGACTGCAGACCAGACATAAAGAAATAGTGCCATTACCATGACTTCTTTACAATTAGCTGAAAGCCTGGCTAAAAAGCAGGTCCCTCCCAATCAAAACTCACAAGCATATATTTTACAGCCAGTTTTAGCCTCAAATTAGCATCATTTCTGTTTCATGTACAACCATGTAAAATATTTACTTCATCATGGTCAGGGCAGTTCTGATTATGCCACAATGACATGCTGAGATTCAGTTTGAGCTTACCCTCTAAAATACTGATTCCTCATTTTAGGAAACTTTAAATGAAGTGCCAAGAATTCTGAAGAGCAGTGTGGGGCAGGTGTCAATAGCATGCACAGAACCTTGACTCGGAAACTTTTGATTCGTGGGAGGCTTGGGCGAATTGCTCAGTTGCTCCCTCTCCCCCAGGCATACATACCACACACACACACAACACTCTGGGCAGCTGGGCCACTTTGCAGTATTCCCAAATAGTAAGACTTGTGCAGGATTCAACAAGTAGCAGTGTAACAGGCCCCACTACTCCCAGGCTGTTCGCCTGCTATGTCTATGAGAAGGACTCAGAGCAAGGTACTTCTAACTGATCAATATGTACTTCTGATCTGCTATGGCTGGTGATGGGTTCACATCCTGTCCACTGAGAATGACACTGCTCAGAACCTTGACATCTCAGCCACTGTGTTATGGTTTGTGCAAGCCAAAGCTTGAAGAAACACATTCTCCACAGCAGCAGTACATAGTGCAACACAACAGAACAATCACAAATGTTTAAGAGTGTGTGTTGTAGCAGTTCCTATCTTTGGGCAAGCATTCATAATTTTAGAATATCTGTTATTTCTATATTTAATATAATAAAGAAAAGTTATGAATAATAAAGGTATCAACAGACCTCATAGCATATGGCTTTGTTTCATTGTTTTTATGCAGTGCTTACAGTGTTTACGGGATTTGAAGTACTAAATGTTCAGTAACAGTGCCTCAAAGTAAAACTGTATTCCACTGATTTTTACCCAGGGCAAATGACATCAAAGTTGAAATTGAAAACGAAACAGGCTTTACAGCTTCCATACTTTAAAGAAGATCTTGTTTGAAGTTAGTATACAAACAACCTGTAGAACCATGAAAAACAGTTATAGGCCCCTGCTTTTTGACACACTGGCTCACTAAAAGGAGCACTTTAAAAAATGCTGTTGAGCTCAGCTAGGCAAGCCCCAAACTTAGGATGGCACATGGCTCTTTGGCATCTGCCCAGCTCACCCATTCCTAATGCCAGCCCTGAACTCCATGGGGGAAAGGTGGCACTAACTGAAACAAGTAAACAGGCAGAATTATCTCCAAATTACTCTGACATCCAAACATGGGTAGCATCTTAAGAGCCTTTTTTGACTTCATGAAACAACAAGATGTCAGCATAAGAATCTCATTTATTTTAGTTCATTATAAATCATTTGTAGACCAACTCATTTGCTAAAAAGGCATCGTGGTGATGCACAGTAATTTAAAACAATAAAACTTTAAAACAATACAAAATAAAAACATTTAAAAGCATGTTAGACGATTGAAACAGCTACATAATTTAGAAAACTAGAATTAAAAGATGTGTCTTCACATGGTTTCTAAAAGTCAGTGGAGAGGAAGTCAATCATAGTTTCTGAACAAATTCATCTCACAGTTTTGGAGCAACACAAGGGAAATCTCTTTCAACTTGTGCCTTACAAATCAGCTTCTGCAGCTAATGATGTCCTCAAAAGGATCTTAATAACCAGGGAAGTCATTGTTGCTACATTGTATTTATATTTTGTCCTTAGGTAAGCATGTCTTAAGTAATTTAGAGATTTAGAGTTAAAACCAACAATTTGAATTGAGCCAGGAAAGTAATTGGTGAACAAAACAAGTCCTTCAAGACAGGTGTAATAATTTAATTTACTGTGCATCAGTTAAAAGCCTACATGTTTCATTTTCCATACATTTTAAATTCCAGACCCTCCTCAAAGGTAGCCTTGCACAGAAAAATTTGCAACAGTCTAAATATGATATAATTGTTGCAAAGTCAGACTTACTCAGGAACAGTTGCACCTGATACACCAAGGCTCCTTGGTTTCACCAATACATGGAGATCCAAGAACAGTGTAGAATCAAGAAGCATACCTAAGTTACAAACCTGATTTTTCGACTTCCTTACAGAACAGCTTGGATTTTGAGCCCCAAATCAGATGTTCTATTGATTAATAACACTTTGTTCACCCTCACCTGGACCATTGTTTGGACCCAGGCAACATTCAACGATTTTGTCTGTTTCCTTGATGTTAGAGCAATGGAGCTGGTGTCATCAGCATATTGATAATAACTTGCTTCAAAGTTCTGAATGACCTCTCATCACGTCAATGGTAAAGAATATGTAGGACAAGATAGACCCCATAATACACCATAGGTCAATGGCCATGAAGCTGAACAGTAAGTCTCAGGCACCACCTTCTAGACAAAACTGGACAGAAAGAGCAGAACTACTAGACAATCCAGAAGGATACTGTAGTCAATCACATGGAACACTGCTGAGTGGTCCAATAGAACTAATAAGGCCATATTCACCCTAATCATTTCCTAATGTAGGTCATCTATCAAAGTGACCAGAGTAATATCATTCAGCCAAGACCTTGATTGGAATGGGTTCAGATAATCATTATGATCCAGATGCTTCTGGAGGTGCAACATCATCACCTTCCAAATCACCTTAGCCAAGAATGAGATATTTGAGATTGACCTATAACAAGACAGATGAGGGTCAAAAGGAGCATTTATTTACTTAAGGTCTTGTTACTGTCACTTTTGAACAAGAAGGAACAATGTCTCCCTGTTAAAAGGGCAATGCTCACTTTGCTTGCCCATCGCATCAGTCCCATATAGGCCAGTCTGATAAGCCCAAAAGGGCAAGTGTTAAGTACACAGGTGGTGACCCTCACACTCTCAGAACCCTGTTTGCATCCTCAAGATTTATAACCTGAAAAGAATCCAACATAACTGCACAAGCAGTGGCCAAGTTTCCACCAATCTGACCAGTCCTGATATTGGAGTCCAAATCAAACAAATCTGACTGAATATCTGCAAAAACAAAGAAAACAATGTTCTTGCTTATGGAATTAGCCTGAAGAAGGCTGGCAGTGCCTTGCTCACCAGGCATTGTGCTGCTCTAGAGCTATGCAAGTCATAGTTTGCTGCAGTCAGAACTATGCCAATGAATAAGGCGAGGTGGGTAGGAAACTGAAATCTGAAGTTCTGAGAAATTTGAAACTGGCCTGTAGTTTTTGCTGTTTCTCTACCATTTGATTTGCTATCTCCTGATATCTGGCACACCTCCTGGACAGCTATTCAATATCAACGCTTCTCAAAAGCCTCCTTCCACCAGACCCTGCTCAAAAGCCTCCTTTTCTTTTTCCAAATAAATGTTATTTTTACAAGAATGAGCATCCAGAGAAAATCATATTCACCGTATGCTCAGCTTTGATGTGCAACACAAATACGATTTCACCGACATAAATGATAGTATTCTTTAAAGGCAATTATGGACATTCTGGAATGCACTGGGTCCATTGTTTGTGAAAATCCTTTCTTCTGAAGATTTTGCAGCTAAGTCAGCAGTGACACATCGCGGAGCCTGCTTCCCGTACAACCTTAGAAGGGTACAAGGGGATGATTCGAGTAGGGGCGTTGGGGAGACCTAGCAGCATCCCAGGAAACCCCATTAGGCAGCAGTCAAAGGCCTGGTGCTGGTTGCTCATTGCTCCCCCTGCTGCACAGCTGTGACGTAACTTCAATTTGTTCTATTCACCCCACTGGAAATCCTCTCCTCCTCTTCCTTATCTGGTGTCTGCAGGGAAGTTCCACCAGCCAGTCACAAAGATTTCCAGAACAAATGATGGGATGAGAACAAAGAAAATCCAGTACTGCCTGATGCCTATTGCAAACGGGGGGGGGGGGGGGTGCTAGTGGCCCACACAAATCTAAACTGGCTCAGCTCGGGGACAGGGCATTGTTGATTTAGTAAACCCCACACCTTTCCCCCTATAATTCCAACATGTTTAGTAACCCCAACAACTCTCTAAACTTTCATTTCTAAGTAAGCATTTCAGCCAGGCGGACAGAAAATGTAAGGCATGAAGAATCTTATTAGAATAAGCTATTGATTTCTCTCTTGAGTTCACTATTCATTAAAGCTAAGGATGCAGGTGTAATTTTATGTTTATGCTGCACAATATTAGAATATGCATAAACAGATACCCCTAATGAAGCAAGAGAACACATCACATTGCACATCCTCAGCATGGGGAGCTAGTTGAACAACTCACAGCCAGCAGCAGCTATCTGTGCAAACCCACACAACATGCATATTTATGTGACCCAACCCAGCCATAAACAGAGGGGGTTGATCAAGTGCCTGGCAGGATTCAATATGCCTAGGAGCGAGGCATCTGACAGGCCTGATTATGGATGGTTGGACTTCGATCCAGGAAACCAGAGTTCACGTTCCAGCTCAGTCATGAACCACAAGTAGCCATGAGCATATCATACCCTTTCTGACTCCTTGCCCCACCTGAGGAAGGTACATTTAAGCATCTAATTCACAGGGTTGTTGAAGGTATGAAGAAATAAAGGTGTACTGCTTTAACACTGAGAAGCACCTTCCAACAGACATTTAGTCTAATGACAAACAGTTACAGGGTTGCATCCATATACAAGGACATGCCACAGGGCTGGTGGGAAGAGACTTCCTTGTCTGCTCCTACACTCCACAGGAGCCCTTTCACACCCTGCCAGTATCACAAACAGAGCTGGGGGGACCCTATAGGGTGAGATAAGCCATGGTGCTACAGGGTAGGGGGGATCCCCCAAATAGGACAAAGGAACATTCTTCAGTGCAATCCTTATAATGGGGGAAGGCAGATCCTGGATCCAACCCCTTCTTAAGTAATGTGCTTTATTTGCATTGTTATGAAATTATTGACGAAGTATAATGTTCTGTATTAGAATAAAATGTCACTAAATTATTGATACCACTTATCATTCTCTAACCACCTATACCAGTTCATAGGCACAAACTATTACATTTCAGATACTTCCCTTAATAATAAAAATATGTACAGTGTACAGACAGGTCATAAAATATGATTTGCTAAAAATGGCAGTGAGGAATTGGAGACAGGGAATTAGGATATGGCAGGTTTGTTGAACAGTTGTTTTGCTTCTGTCATTACAGGAAGAGGAGAGCTGCCTGTCAGGGATATTTCTCAGATTGGAATGAGGAGTGATGATACATTTACCATCCATCTAATTATCCCAGATAACTCCCGACCTCAGCTGACACCCACCGAAGTTTAACAGGATGGCTAAAGATCCCAAATTTTGTTAAGGGTACCTGGATGCAAACATACAGTGAAAGCCCTTTCAGAGTTCCTGGAAAATTAGTAAAAGAAAGGGTAGACATTGAGGGTGGATAGTAAGCATTTAACTGGGATCTTTGGAAGAAAAAGGGGACTGTGGTAACACTCACAAAGGATGGCAAGCTGCACTCTGGATGTATGAGAACCCACCCTTGCCAGCTAATTGTTAGAAACAAAAATGGAGGCAAAATGAGAGTCATGGAGACAAATGGATGTGAGCTCCATGTGAATCTTGCCACATGATGATGATAAAAGACTCATTTGAGATAGGAGAAAAACATTCCTATTTTGAATATTAGTAGTTGCAAACAGTGTGTACATATATCATCAGCCCACATAGAGATATACACTTAAAATTGGTGCTTTTCAGAATAAAAAAGGTACAAGAAAGAAAATGATGTCCATTGAGTTTGACAGTCAAGCGAAGTGCTGTGGGGGTGGCCACAGAGTGAGAATTTCAAAGCTCACAAAATGATTTCTCCATACTTTCTAACTGAAATTCCTGCAAGTTATGCTGCTAAATCCCTCTAGCTAGAATCTGAAGTATATATCTTCCCAAGGTCACTTAATGAGATGCCACTGAAGATTAACATCAATATTCCCACCTACATAGAGACTGAAATGTTAGAGGAGAAGCAAAGTGCAGCAATGTAGCTTTGATAATTAAAACCATCATTTTGAGTCCAAGTGGTGCAAAATATTTAGCCTTTTCTTCTCCCGGGTCACTAGGATCTAAAGATATTTACAAGCAGATGCGTGACTAGATTTTCCTTAACTCTTTTAGCATAGCTGGAATCTGCATCAACTGATAGTAGACTGAAAGGAACTTTAAAAAATAAAGTAAATATTGCTGAAATGGTGCAAGGTGGTTTGGTTTGGTTTGTTTTTTTAGAGGAGTATTGGTTTCTTGCCTTGCCTTGCCTTGCCTTGCCATCTGAATTCCCATTCGGAGATTATCATCAGCTTTTAAAAGAATTCCAGAATGATCCCACTGGGAAAGCTAAGGGCTGTTCCTATTGCACCCTCAATTAAACTCAGACCTCACAAAAATAGTTGTTTACTGATAGGTGAATGTTAGGAGATATTAACTCAGTGTTTTGCCCAGTTAACGCTAGCAGCTGGACCATGTGCAAAGTGCAGCAGCTTGGCCAAGTCGATCAAGTCAAAAGTTTTTGAAGCTGCCGCCCAAGCCATCACCCAGGAACGTGTTGAGCAAGCAAACAGATCAGAAACCAATTCTGGCTTAGGTCTGAATTGATGGTTGTCATCTTGTCCATCTCTGACTTCCCCTTGAGGGAGTCTGCCCTCCTATTTAAAGAGTTTTTCTGCTACCTGCACACCATCTCTCCATGGGATTCTCCACATATCGGAGCATGTTAGAGCCACCTAACAGAATGATACTTTTTTACAGAGTAAGTCTTTTTCCCCCTTATGCATATGTAGAATTTTTTGAGTGTGAGTATATAAATGTTATTGTGTGAGAAAGTAATTATGAGAAAAACATTGTTGATTTGGTTTGTTAGGTGTATTTTTTTGCTATAGTTCAGCTTATTTATGATTTAAATTAACTTGGTTTAATTGTCTTCTTAATCTTTTACATTTGAGTTTGTTAATAGAGTTTATTAATATGGTCCTCATAAGAGAGGGGTTAAGAGCCAGGGGATTTCTTCTCCTCCAGTTTTGGACATGCCACAGAGAACAAAGAGTACAAAACAAAACAAAATAATCTCATCTTAGTTCGCACCAAGAAAAGCGGGGAAAGGGCACTATCCAGTACCTGTATCTCTACTCTAGATTGGTCAGTAGATCATTTCACCTGAAACAATTCATCTAATTTGACTACAGAAATGGAAACTGACTTTGCAAGATTAATTTCCTTAGCTGAAAACTCTGGGATGGTTCATGTCATAAACCCAGCATTACATGCAAGCAACTGTAGGACTTTGGACCTAACTCTTGAAGCTTCCCCCAATTTGGAAGTGGAAGTACCCTCTGCTGAGAAGGCTACAGCCTCATCAGGAGTGGCCCCTTTCGAGGGCACATTCTCTATTTTCCTCATTAATGAGCAATTTGCTTTAGTCATTAATGAACTGGATTTAATCAAGAAACTCCTGGAAGATTGTAAAGGGTTATGAAATATTACAGCTGAACTTTGCAAGAGAACTGAGAATCCAGTGGTTAGTCACACAAAAAGCAAATTTATAAATGATAAGTTAGTCCTTGATGTAAGCCAGAAAAAGGTAAACCACCTAATAAAGGAAGAAAAAACTGCCAAAAGGGAAAATTGCAATATAAGAATTTTTTTCTAAGCTATTAGATAACTCACAAAAGAAATTAGCAAAGTCTTAATTGCAGCCAGGTAGGATAAGAAAGGTATTGTTACCCAATGAAATGGAATCTCTAATCCAAAGGGCCCCAGAGCTTCCTCCATTTCTATTATTATATATGTATTTTTTTTAATTTATTTGATTTATATGCTGCCCGATTAGCCATAATACTCTCTGGGCAGCTTACAATATAATCAGTACAACAATACAGTAAAATCAGCAATTGCAATAAATTCAATAAAGACCAACCAAAGTAAGTGAATGGTTAATAATTCAAGAAAATAAATTAAGATAAAATAAAAAAGAATATAATAAAAAGAGGGTACAAAATTAATTCAAGCAACCAATAATACAAAAATATTACACATGATCCATAAAAGTATAAAACGGCAGCAATGATAATGATATTAAACCTTTAAAACTATCCATTAAAATCACAAACCAACATATTCACCCACCAAAGTGCCTGCAAAACAGGTATGTCTTTAGTTGGCATCTAAAAGAATATAATTATGATACCAAGCTAATTTCAAGTGGAACTGAATTCCATAATTGGGATGCTATAATAGAAAATAGACAATCTCTAGCTGGGCATGAGCCTTCCCCACCTCTAACTGGGGTTAGTGAGTTAAAATTTCCTACCTTTGCATCACACCCATTAAACAGAATTCAGGACCCTTGACGATATGCCTTCGCTGCTGAAGCAAATTTAAAGACCTCAAAACAAAACCTAGTGCATGCTAGGAATAAGCCCAATACATCCCTAAAGTGGGACCTGGTTTTAAATTGCTAAAAGATTGGTCTTTTTGAACTTTTCTGTACCTCTGTCTGTGCTCCTCTAGTTAGAAAGCTAATAGACTTGCTATTAATTGCTGAAGTAACCCCTGTATACTTATTCATGATGATAGGTATCGACTTTTAGGTCATGGCAGGTTTCAAAGAAAGTATATGATAAAAAGATGACTTTTTAAAAATTAGTCTGGTGGTGACCAGACTAGAATTCCTGAAAACAAGAACACTACTGCCCTATTTTGTAAGAATGCTGATCCTATCCATAAAGATTGTCATGTTGGGAAACTTATTAGTTTGGAAGACTCCCAGATCCATGGCTGCTTAAATAAATTAAATTTGTACAGAGAAGACCATATAACCCACCAGAAAGTAAATAGTCCCTGCCTAGAAGGAAAGTATTTACCTTCTTCCTGGACCTTGGATAAAGCTTCAGTGATTCAGTCTGTGGTGCCAGAGAAAACGTTTAACCATGTGCAATTGAGCCAACAGGATAGAAAGGAAACTGGTGCTCCCTCCAATAAAGATAATAGACCTGGTGAGGAATTTGTTTTGTCTGAAGAGCAAAAGTTGATGGAAAACTTTGGTGGCCTTCCAGTGTAGGACCAACAGTTGATGACCCCTTCCAAATCTACAATGCTATTATTCTCATGAAATTATCCACTTTAAAAAAACTCTTAATGGATAGATTCCTTCAGTGTATGAGGTCTGCTCCAATAAACATGTATGTGTCTCATTATCTCCTAGAATGATGGGTATTCATATTTGATGGAGATGGAAGAATCTTAGAAAGGGACCAGCTTTAGCAGAGGAACAGAGGAATGAAAGTAATTTTAAGAATCAAAATGCTGTAAATTTAGATTCCACTGAATTACCCTGGCCTCAAAACCTATATATACTCTGAAATCTCCTCCCATAGAAGACCTAGACCTAGTACATTTGGGGTAATTTCAGAACTATTTATTTATTACATACATTTATACCCCATCCTATCTCTTCAAGCACTCAGGACAGCTTACAAAATATATAAAAAGACAATAAATATAAAACTACTATAAAACATCACTATAACATCACTATAAAATTACACAGTGTTGTGACTGAAATTAATTTATCCCCCTTACCTTCTATGCCTGTAATAAGAAAAAAGGGTCTCTGCTCCACCCAAAACCCTATATAGATCACATGCAGCCCAAAACTGTGTACTTGATTATGAACACCTGGTAGGTCAGGACTTAGTCCATGACTCATAGCAGATGGCTCTTGAAAAAAAATTCTATGAATGAGGGGAGATACAGAAGAGAAGACACTGTTGTTCAGTGGGATGGGAAAATAGTCCTTAAACCTGTGGATGATAAATCAAATATGGTAGGACAAGATCGGCTACTCCTTCTCCCTTATTCCAGTAATCTTTTATCAGTTAAGATCTTGTCCTGGCATAGGGTAGGGTGGCTCTCCAAGCTAGCAGATGAGGATTTTAATTATTTTTGTGGTCAGTTTCAAATTCTTTTCATTCAAGAAACTTGGGCTATCTCATCAAACTTTCCTTCTCTCCCTGCATATGTGTTATATTTGTCAACAGCAGTAAAATCAAACAATAGATGACTTAGAAGTGGCCTAGCAACCGTGATCTCAGTCAATTACAACCCAAATATTGTACTGGTTGACATAGCAACCATTAATAATATCTTCACCCTTCAAATGGTTTGGCCTTCAGGTATAAACATCTTGTCCTCCACATAACATAAAGAATGAGAAAAACTCAGTCAGGTCAGAACTAGATTATGTTCTTACCATTTTATTTGATACCAATGCGGACCCTTTAATTTCAATGGCGAGAGACATGTATGACAGGACTGGCCAAATAATGATAAATCAGGGAAGAAATTGAGCTTAACCCTTGATGATCTATGCTTTTTGTCCATTAGAAGTTATAAAGGCTTTGGGATTAATAAAGCGGGTCAATCTGTCTTTACTTTTATTTTTAAGTTGGGGTAAGAGTGTTAATAGATGATGATTTAATGATCCTCTCTCAATCAGTTGCTCTTTACTATGAGAATAAGACATTCTTATTAGACTCCAGAGTGATTGTATGCCTATACAACTTCCCATATCTCTTGTCATGGGGCTCATCCTTCCTTTAGCAGTCCCATCAGAGAATTTGACTGTTCAAGGTAACAAAAGAGGGCATTGGAATGGGAAGATTCAGGAAGAAATCAATTTATTCTTAATGTCCCCAAAGATGTTACTTCTAAGGGACCAACTTCTAACATCCTCAAATC
This sequence comes from Varanus komodoensis, assembly GCF_004798865.1. Taxonomy (NCBI): domain Eukaryota; kingdom Metazoa; phylum Chordata; class Lepidosauria; order Squamata; family Varanidae; genus Varanus; species Varanus komodoensis. Next base: position 7,921,896 of record NW_025335661.1, read on the forward strand.
TCTTGGAAATTACTGATAGCTTAATCAAGTATAACTTAATTATGCAATTAGGTCTTTTGCAGTCACCACTAAAGCCACTCATCAAACCAAGTCTTTAAAAAGAGGTTGGTTTGATGTAAAATGTGCCACTCAGAAGCAATAAGGAAGTTGGGAGTTGAGGACACTCAGGAAAATTTTAACTCTTTAGTATGTCTTCGAAGACAGTACAAAAAAAAATAATTAGGATTTAAAAAACAGAATGAGCAGACACAATATGTGACTGATATGAGGGAATTGTGATTGATATGAGGGAACAGGCACAGATGCTAAATGACTATTTTGCCTCTGTGTTCTCCCCAAAGCAGGACGGGAGATATCCGCATAGGAGATTAGATGAGGCTGGGGACTTAGGGGCACAGATTAGAGTCGAGGGGCTCCTCAGGGCATTGGACATTACAAAGGTGCCAGGCCCTGATGGGTTACACCTGAGAGTACTTAGAGAGTTGGCAGGGGTTCTCTTACGCCCGCTGGCCTCCATTTTTGAGACCTCGTGGAGAACAGGTGAAGTTCCAGAGGACTGGAGGGTGGCATCAGTGGTCCCAATTTTCAAAAAGGGTAGTAGAAAGGTCATGGGGAATTATAGACTGGTTAGCCTTACATCCATTGTAGGAAAAACAATGGAAAGGCTCGTAATAAAGAGAGATCTAGTGATGCTAGATAGGGAAGGGAGGCTGACAGCTACACAACACAGCTTCCGCAAAAACAGGTCCTGCCAGACAAACCTTGTGGAATTCTATGACAAGGTTTCGAGATGGCTAGATGGAGGGGATGCAGTGGATGTGGTATACCTGGATTTCAGCAAGGCCTTTGACAAAGTGCCCCATGATATCCTGGTGGAGAAACTGAGGAGTTTTGGGATACACCAAAGCACTGTCCGGTGGATTCGGGCATGGTTGACTGACCGAAAGCAGAAGGTAACCATTAGCGGGGAATCATCGGGATGGCGGCCAGTAACAAGCGGGGTCCCCCAGGGCTCTGTCCTGGGGCCGATCCTGTTTAATCTTTTCATTAACGACATGGAAGAAGGGGTGAACAATCTGCTGATCAAATTCGCAGACGACACTAAAACTGGAGCAGTGGCCACAACTGAGGAGCAGGTACTCCAGATCCAAAAGGATCTGGACAGACTATGGAAGTGGGCAGGAGACAACAGGATGGCGTTCAATGTGGATAAGTGCAAGGTCTTGCACTTGGAGCATAGGAATAGGTGTCAAAAGTACAGGTTAGGTGGCAAGTGGCTGGAGAGCAGCACTTGTGAAAGGGACCTCAGGGTGCTGGTTGACTGCAGGCTAAACATGAGTCAGCAGTGTGATGCGGTGGTCAAGAGGGCAAACACCACCCTTGGTTGCATAGCCAGAAGTGTGGCTTCTAGATCAAGAGAGGTATTACTACCACTCTAAACAACTCTGGTGTGCCCGCAACTGGAGTATTGTGTTCAGTTTTGGGCCCCTCATTACAGAAAGGATATAGCCAGGTTGGAGTCAGTGCAGCATAGGGCCACAAGGTTGGTGGCCGGTTTGCAGGGGATGCCGTATGAGGCGAGACTGAGGGAACTGGGTCTCTTCAGCCCGGAGAAGAGGAGACTCAGAGGGGATATGTTGGCGACATACAGGAATGTGAGGGGATGTCACATGGAAATGGGTAGAGACCTGTTCTCCCCTGCAGAGGAAGGCAGGATACGCTCCAATGGAGCAAAGCTCAGGGAGCCAAGGTTTCATTTGGATGCCAGGAAGCACTTCCTGACAGTCAGGACCCCGAGGGTGTGGAATGGGCTTCCATGAGAGGTTGTTGAGGCCCCCTCGGTGCGGGTGTTCAAGGATAGGCTGGACGTCCATATGGTGGGCATGTCGTGAGCAGAGCCAGCTGGTACCGGAGGTCAGACTAGACGGCCCGGGAGGCCCCTTCTGACTCGCTCTGTTTCTATGTTTCTAATATTTATGAATGGACTTGGGTTTGGAAAGGATTCATCCAGATTCTGGGCCCTGGTAGCAAATGGGACAAGAGATTATAATAATCCTTTTGATAATCACACTACATAATCAGAACAGCATAATTATTTTTCCTTACTTTTTAACTATTCACCCTCCAGGACCATTAAAACTTTTTCTAATAATATCAACTTGATCCCATTCAGAGCAGGAGGAAATGTACTTCAGGAGAGTCAACACAGAAACCTCATTTATGGACACATAATCAGAGTCAGAATACATGTGTAATATGGTACAGTGTATAAAGATTTGGGTCAAAATGGCTAGGAATGAAAGGATCAGAGCAAAAAATGTTCAAATATAGCTCGGTTACATTCTGTGTCTATTGATTAATGAACCTGAGGCTATAATGGCCTTGTGGACCCATGAAGCTCATAACTCACTGGCATGTTTTGCAAGATGGCAGAGGCACTAATAAGTCATGGCAGCTTGTTAACCACCCTGAGCATGCTGGTCACATACTGGTGGGATTAGCAAAATTACCTTCAGCAGTGCAGCTTGTCATGTCATGTGAACCCAGTGATCATGACTTGCCGCCATAGTTGCCAAGACACCCAGAATCCATGAGCTGTTGTAGTGTTCTGGATGGCTTGGGAAGAGGGAGAAATAAACCACAGTGGCTTATTCCACAGCCACGCTCATTTGAACCAAGCAAGTATGAGTAAACTGCAAACCTAACAGACAGCAAAAAGCAAAGAACACAGGGCATGAGGTCAAACAGAAATGGGGAACTGAGGCCAAACTGAAATATTAGTGGCTTTATATTGGCATGTAAGTGAAGGATTATCATGTTTATGATTAAACGTAATGGTAACTGCATATATTTTAAAGAAGAAAGAAATGTAGCATTTCATTTATTACTTCATATGAAATCCAGAAAAATTACATGTTTTAAAAATTGTTTAAAAATATTAAAAATCAGCACGTAGATTTGAAATGGGTCAAGCAAACTGATAGAATTGGATTTCCCTCCTTCCCATGTAAATCACTCCAACCCCCTTAAAATGGGGTGAGCAACAGTGGTGGAAAATCCCCAATAATCAACCACATTCTGTGTGCAAAGACGTCCCTCTTGGAGAAGGTTGATGCATCCAACCCATTGATTATTCTCCACCCTTCCATGTCATGTGCAGCCCATAATAGCCTAGCACAATCCTTCTTTCAGGACCACCACTTTTCAAGACAACCACCAAGGGCCATTTGGTGGCAATGTGGAGAAGAGCCTTCTGAGTGACTGTGGAACGCCCTGCTGAAGGGAACAGCTTGGTGCTTTCACTGCCGTCCTGCTGTCGGGAGGCAAAGGCTGTTCCATTCATGTTCCATTGGTGTATAAGCAGACTATGAGGTATGAGTTGGATGCTGTTTTACTCTATTTCTGTTGGGTTTTTAATTTTGCTTTAATCTATTTGCTTATTATTGTATGTATCGAGATTGTACATCCTATTTTGGTAGAAGGTCAAAGTACAAATAAATAAATGACACATCCTCCAGCTGGGGAGGGTCACTTGGCATTATTATAAATCTCACACATACATTCCCTCACCCCAGTGGGGACTAGCTATTTCCTACAGTGCACAGCAGCCAGATCAGAAATGTATAGCAACTTCCAAACTGCATTCCGTATTGCATGAAAATGGGCATTACAAGTACATAAGACAAATGTCCCTAATTTTATCTGCAAAATGTTGGAGCCTATGATGCTATTGAATGTTAATGGATACACTTTTCAGGGTAATATAAGCCCCCACTCTGCCAAAAAAGGAAGTGTTCTTCCTGTGCCCTGCTGAGAGGTAGAAACAGCAGGGCAGTTTTCTAAAATGAATTTTAGCTGACAACAGTAAATGGGAAAACAATTACAAGACTTTTCCTGTCAACTCATGACAGGGAAATCCTCAGGAAAGCCTTCTTCACTCAACATCAGTAGCACCTCCAGCTAAGTAATATCTAGAAGGCTCTCTCTGTGTTCTGAAACAAAATAATACTCTTCAGACAAATAAAAACACACAGCCAGGAAAAAGGCAAAATTTTCCATTCTTGCAAAGTAGATTTTAAAACATGTCTTTGTTGAATTTATTGTAGAAAGAAAAACAATACCTTCCTATGAGCTAGTTATGCAGGGTAATTGTGTAATTTGTCTTTGCTGCCTCTCTCTCTCTCACAAGAATGCGCAAACCCTACATGCCCATGTCCAAGAATCCATCCATCCACACCCATAGCTATGTATCCATCCTACATCCATGTACACACATCCTTTCACTCTCTCCCCTTAAGCCCTCCCTCCTCCTCTCTGCAGCTTCAACTTACAAACACGCCACCCTTCCCCGCTCCGCTCGCTCGCAGGCAGCTCCCAGGTGGCTCCTCCTCTCCCTGCTAACTTCCCACTGCTCTCTGCACCACCACGCCCTCCTAGCTTCCTTGACCTCCGTTCTGACCCACAGATGCCCTGCCTAGCCTTACTCCTCTGCTCTTCCTAGCTCCCTAGCGCTCTATTTAGCCAAGTCCCCCTTTAGCAGGGAGACGTGAAAAGAGGTGCTCCCCCCACCACCGCTTTTTCTTGGTGGCTGGGTGCATTGCAAAGACAAGCATCAGCCAGCCATCACTCGCCATCGTAATTTCAAGGGAATGTCTCCAAGCCCCCGTGCAGTCCAGAGTCATTCATGGGAAATAAAGATGACAGCGGGTAGAGGCCATCCCTTGCCTTTGAAGAATCCCAGTGAAGAAAAGCTTGTTGCTGTTGTTATTGTTGTTGTTAATTCACAAAGAAGTAGGAGGGACAGGGCACCTCAGTGGGCAGCAATAAAGGGTTTTAGGCTTGCACTGGTGCCTACTGACACTATGTTGCTCTCCCTGAGATAACGTTAATTTCTTTGCAGGAAAAGCCTTATCTGGCATCTTGTTTGAGGCAGGGCATTCTTGCATTGGATCACCATAAGTTGGAGATGACAGCCTGAACCGAGAAAGAAACACAATACAAGCTGTTCAGTTTTGCTCTGAGTGTCTCCTTTGTCTCCCCCATGGAAAGCATGTTAGTGAACAGTGGAACCTGAAAGGGAGAGTTTCCTAAGGGAGGATCTATCTGCTATAGTGCAGTCTGGATCTACTTCTTACTGCATTCCTGGTCACAGCAAAGTTCATACAGTCAGAGATTTTCACTTAATTATTTCTCACAGAACTCTGTTCAGCGGCCTGTTCTGCCCTTATATGGTCTTACACATACAAAGGGAAGAGATTATATTATCTACCCTGTAGGTGGGTTCCTGTATTTGACATTGTATATGGCCTTTGAAAGCCTTCTTGCAAACACTGCACTAGAACCCTCTAACAAACTGCAAATGGAATTTGACGGTTACAGCCAGAAACGTTTACACTGCCAAAACAGCTCTTCTGTGCAGTGCAGTTCTTCTCATTAACAGCATTTCATGTGGCTTTTTTAATGGGGAAAGAGTTTACAACCATAAAAAGCCTAAACTTCCCCCCTCTTTTTGTTAAATTTCATATATGCCAATAAAACACAGCACAGCTTTCCAAATTAACTTTACATTTAAGTTGCTTAAACAGAAATATTTTGCTTCAGCTCAAATGAGGGGTCAAAGCAGCTATGGAAATATCTCAAACAGTGAGTCATGTGCTTCACTCTGCTGGCTGCTGCTGCTGCTGCACACCCTTACAGCTTGTTGTTACCCTTACAGGGGAATCCTTTCTGAGTCATGGCAAGAGTTTTCAGACATCACATTGACCTTATATCAAAGTGCAGGCAAATCAGTCTGCAATAGTCCAGTGATTCCTTCCTTTTTTTGGTGGTCACTATTCAAAGGCCTTTCCAATCTAGTAGTATATATTGGCCTGAAAGTGGAGAATCTGGTTTAGACTGGCATGCCAGTGATGGAATAATGTGCCACAGAAGGAAATGCCAACACTGGATACATATCAGTCACCTTTGCACAGGCTCTCTGGTCCCATCTATTAAAAATATGTAATGCGATCATCACTGATGACACAACAAGATCAAAACTGAGAGGAAGTCTAGTGGCTGACAGGCATAGGGTAAAAGGAAAGTCCAGTGCTGCATAACACATCACATACAATTGGACCACGGAATGTGAGAAGCATGAATCAAAACAAACTGGAAGTCAGAAAGCAAGAAATGGAATGGTTAACCATCCCAGTACTCGCTGTGAGCAAAATTAAGTGGACTGGAATGGGGCATTTTCAGTCAAATACAGAGTGCATTTGTACTGAAACTCTGGAAACATTACAACCCTGGAAATGTCCAACTAAGGAGAAACGGAGTTGCTCTATAATACTAAGGCAAGATGTAGCACATGCAGTAAGGAACTGTAAGGCAAAGTCCATCTAAATTATAGCCCTCAGAATTCTTAGAAAACCTATCAACATGACCATCATTCAAGACTATGCTCCAACAGCAGATGCTAAAGAAGATGATATCAAAAACATTTACGCATCTGTTCAAGAGGAACTGATAACACACATGCTGACATGCTGATAATTACAGGTGACTGGAATGCAAATGTGTGAAACAAAGCAGAATCTGATGTGGGAGAATTTGACCTATCAATAAGAAAAGAAGCAGGTGAATCATATAATTCTGTGAAGCCAGCCATCTGTTTATTGCAAATGCATACCTCACACAACTGATGAGACAACTGTATACAAGGGCATCACCAGATGGCCAATATAGAAATCAAATAGACTACATAATTGGAAAGAAGAGATGGAGAAGCTGTATTCTTGGTACCGAAACATGACAAGGAACACATTGCTGTAGTGACCATGAACTATTCATATCAAATAAAGAAAAGGTGGAAGCAATTTACAGAAGAACTATAAGAGAAAAAGAAGAGAAAAAAGGATAGCAGACTCCTTTGAAGAGTAATCCTGTGAGGAAGAGCCTGCAATCTTAGAAAGTGAAGTAAAAGCACTTAGAAGGATAAAAGATCCTTGAACAGATAGGATACCAGCTGAACTATTTCAAGCTGCAGAGACTGAACTGATCCAAATCCTAACAAGCATATGCCAACAAATAAGGAAAACAAAACAATGACCTATAGACTGGAAGCATTCTAAATGCATTGATGTGTCCAAGGATGCTAAGGAGTTCAGTGATTATTATGACCATTGAATTAATTTTCCAAGCAGACAAAATGTTTCAACAAAGAATATTACCCCATAGGAAGCAAGAAATGCTTGCTGATCAAGCTAGATTCCAAAAAGAATAAGCCACTAAAGATTTTATCACAAATATGCAATGGATATTGGTGTGCATGAACAATTTCTAAAGAAAATCAGTCTATGCTTTGTTGTTGTTGTTGTTGTTAGTTGCGAAGTCATGTCCGACCCATCGCGACCCCATGGACAACACTCCTCTAGGCCTTCCTGTCCTCCACCATCTCCCGGAGTCCACCTAAGCTCACACCAACTGCCTCAGTGACTCCATCTAGCCACCTCATCCTCTGCCATCCCCTTCTTCTTTTGCCATCTATTGTTCCCAGCATTAGGCTCTTCTCCAGGGAGCCTTCCTTCTCATGAGGTGGCCAAAGTATTTGAGTTTCATCTTCAGGATCTGGCCTTCTAAAGAGCAATCAGAGTTGATCTACTCTAGCACTGACCGGTTTGATCGCCTTGCGGTCCAAGGGACTCGCAGGAGTCTCCTCCAGCACCACAATTCAAAGGCCTCAGTCCTTTTGCGCTCAGCCTTCCTTATGGTCTATGCTTTATAGAGAACAGCAAAGCCTTTCACTATGTGGATTACAAGAAGCTATGGATGGTCCTGAAAGAAATGAGTGTGCCTCAGCACTTGTTCATCTTGATATATAATCCGCATAATGAATAAGAAGCGACTGTTAGAACAGAACAGAGAGAAATAAAATGGTGTCCTATAGGCAAAGGTGTCATACAAGGCTGTATTTTATCTCCCTATCTGTTCAATCTGTATGCAGAACATATCATAAGGAGAGCTGGATTAGGATGAAAGGTGGGAGTGAACCTTGGTAGAAGATCCATCAATAGTTTCAGATATGGAGATGATATCATATCACTGGCAGAAAGCAGCTATGAATTGATATGACTCCTGGTGACAGTAAAAGAAGAAAGTGCAAAAGTAGACCTACAGCTAACATTAAGAGAAAAATCATGACTACAGAAGAATTACAAGAATTTACTGCCAACCATGAAGAAATTGACGTTGTGAAAATTTTTGTATGTCTTGACTTAGTCATCACTTCAAAGGGAGACTGCAGCCAAGAAAGTCAAAAGCTGAGAATTAGAAAGCAGCAAAGAAGGAACTAGAAAGGATTCTCAAAGATAAGGATGTTTCACTGGAGACCAAGGCCAAAATCATTCACACTGCTGTATTCCCAATCACTATGTGTGGTTGTGAAAGCTGTACAGTGAAAAAGGCTGACAGGAGGATGATTCATGCATTCAAACCATGGCACTGGAGGAGATCTTTGTGAATACTCTGGGTCAGTAGAAAAATGTATTAGTGGATCCTAGATCAAATCAAGCCAGAACTTCCCTGAAGGCAAAAATGATTAAGACTGATGCTGTCATACTTTAGGCACATCATGAGAAGGCACAAATCACTGAAGACAATCATGCTAGGGAAAATTGAAGGCAGAAGATGACCAAATAACTCCATACAGGAAGCCACAACCTTGAGTTTACAAGAAGCAAGCAGGGCTGCGAAGGACAGTACATTTTGGAAGGCATTCATTCATAGGGTTGCCATAAGTCAGAGATTACTTGATGGCACAAAACAACAATAACAATTAGGGTCATATCAATTAAATTGTAATGACTTCCTGCAGGAATTCCTGGAAATTATAATTTAGTAAGATGGTAAGAATTCTTTTCTTAGTCATCCTCCATGTAAAACTACAATCCCCAGGAGTTTCTGGGAAATTAGAATGAGCATTCAACTAGTTCAAGTCCATAATGCCATTATGCCCTCTTGTTTAACTTTCAAGCTATCACATTATGGCTGTAGTGCAGAAGCAGCACCCTCAAGGCCCTTTCTGTAGCCCCCCAAGATACCTTGGTCCTCTGCCACTGAATACCCTTCCACCAGTACTCTCTGTTCCCCCCTTTGAAGGGTTCTCATAGAGATCACTGTTCTCCCAACATAGCTAAAAGTGAGTAGAGAAGATTAGTTGGGGGGAGGGGGGAACTCTCCACTCCTTCTGTGGAGATGCTCACACAAATCAGTGGTGGGTAAATGTGTGGATGTGCACATGCTTGTGTCTCTGCATCTGTGTGTGCATGTGTGTGCGTGCACACATGTATGGTTCCTGAACCAGCTTCACTTGTCACTTCTGGGGGCAGAAAGCTTGTGCACCCCTGCATCACAATGCTACTCATTGGAATAGGCAGCTGGCAAGTATTTGCATACATATTTGCATACATGCAGAATGCACAAACAAGGTTTAAAAACCAAGTTGATTGACATGTTGTAACATTTTTGCATGCTAATGAAATGGAAATATTAAAATATTTGACTTATTTTCTACTAATTTACTTTCAGTTGAAGGAAAAAATGAGTGTGATTGAGACTGAAGTTTCCATATCCAGGGAGAAACTATACCCATAGCTGTCTGTGAAATTGCTTTCCAGAGCCTAATCCAGAAGTGCTAACTGACTGTCCCAGGAACTACCTGAGAGAACCAAACCTGCTCAAATTCATAAACCAGTACCCTGGGGGAGCACCTTTTAAATGCTTCGTCAGAATGCTAAGTGTGAGCCAACTTCTAAATCATTCCTGAAATTAGTCAGCAACAAGCCACCTTTCTTAGACTGATGGCAGTGGCGGAGATACGAATGCAAGGATGCAGAAAAATGCAGAGGATGAGTTATTAGAACTTCAGTATTGTTAAAAGTACTTAAATTGAGGTCTGCTTGAATCTTTTATGGTTCCCTAATCAACTTGTGTTAGAGAGATAGTTAAAATCCTAAATAAAACATGGTGCCCAACCACTGCATATTCTAGCCTGTGGCACTGATGGGGAATCTGTTTCCAATGCAAATACTAGTTTCAGGGGTGGGCTTCTTCCTGAGACCACAGCAGAGGAGGAAATTATCAAATTCTTCTCCACACTCCTCCCCTGTGACTCCAATAATGATCAGCCCTCCCAACTGATATTCACTGCATTTCTTTTAAAGCGTGCATTATATGCAAGAGTGCATTTAGCAGCACATCTAGTTTGGTCCTTGGGCTATGTATGGGTTGCTACTGACAACTGAGTCCATCCCAATTTCCACATAAGCCCACATCATCAGCAAAATGGAGCTGTGGGGGATTCCTTATGCAGAGTTCTAGAAAGACAACGAGCATTTCCACTCTCTGGGATCTGCCTCCTGACTGGCTTACTGTGATCTTACAAACACCAACTAGGCCTCGCAGTATACCCACCACATCATGAACACTCAACGGAATCAAAAGCACATAAGTTATATAAGGGGATCAATAGGATATAAATAGCCATTGTCAGAGTCTTGGTGCAGATCAATACTTGAATCAACAAGCATAAATATAAACAACAGCTATATTTCACGGTCTTAAAAATGGTTGTAGATACAAATTTAAGTAATGTTCATATATGATCCATACACATATATGACTAACAGATTCATGTTAGAAAATAATTTAAATAAGAAATGATAATATTTTCATATTCTATTATAAGGAGATATGCCTGTTTCAGGATGATATTTAGGAGATAGCCAGCCATTTGTTATGCGCATTGACAGTGGGACAGATTCGACTTGTAAAAACCAGCAAACCTCCCATTAATTCTGCTGGAATCCAGATCCAGCCCATTACTTTCTTTGTTTGTAATTCTGTCACTAAGTCATCAAAATCTCACCATATAACTTTGAACTGGGAAGAAAGAAAATAACCTGACAAACCAACTGTTTCCTTTAATGAATCTCAGTTTCTCAGTCAGTTCAACTCTCTCTCTCTCTCTCTCTCTCTCTCTCTCTCTCTCTCTCTCTCTCTCACACACACACACACACACACACACACACACACACACACACACACACATCCTACAGGAAGCCCTGGCCTATATATGTCACTCACAAAGCTATCATCAAAGGACTTTTTATCACTTAGTTTAGGGTAATGGAGTACACTTGAACTCTGCTCAGTAAAGTGAAACTTCTTGCACTGAGAGCTGAGGCTTGGCTTGTTATTCCTGGCAAATTGCCCCAAAGGAAATGATTCAAGGGCAGGCAATTGTTAGATAGCAAGGAGATGGGGGAACCTTTAAAAAGAGAAGTAAAGAAAGAAAGAGGATAGACCGCAAAAAATAAAAGAGGATCCAAGTCTCTGAAATACTGATTGTCCAAACGTCCTGTTATGCCAGAACAAGAATTCTTAGTTCCTTCTTTCATAATGTTTACTGACTGAATCATTGCAAAAAAAATGGAGGGGGCACAATAGCAGAGAAAAGAGCATCACCAAACAAAAACTTTGCATGCCATATTCATGAACTGAAATATTTGGAGGTGCAATTTTGCTTGAGGGCATGTTTTTTGTTAAACACGGTATCTTAGATGCCCACTAGACACAGTTGCCCCCCATCCTCAAGTGGCCGTTTTTCTCCAGCCACTGCAGTTAAGGCCCAGACAAAATGAGATGCGGTTCATTTACCTGTCAGCCACTCCTTCTAATGTTTAGATAGCAAAGCAGAAGTGGCAGTAGCTGTGGTGATTCCTTGGTGAATGAAAGGCGGATGCCACAGAATTAGATCTGTTTGCTTTTTCCTTCAGGAGCGCTCCTATACATGGCTGCCTGGGTATTGCTGAGAGGAGTCAGTCTTTTTTACCGTTTAAACATGCATATAGTTGTGGTCTTCATTCAAGTATATGCCCAGTGACAGTAATCACTCAGAAGATCTATTCTGCATCCTGATGGATAAGAAATGCCATTCCATCCTGCACCGTGTCTCCTTCCCCCACAAGGGTTCTGGATTTTAATAGAATATGCTAAGGTACCAAATGCTTCTGTTTATGGAGACTAAGAAACAAGTACAACCAACACACCCGCTGCTGCAGCAACGGTGGAAATAATTAGCTTCAGGACATTCTACACAATCCTGGGCACAATCCACCTGGAAATTTTCTTGCACCAAGCATTCTTACTGACACTGCAAGGCCTGACTCCCTGGCAGGTCACATGAGGCTACCCCAAATGATCCTTCATGCATTCCTACTTCTCCTGAAATTGCATTTGTGTGTGACTTCACACTTTCAACATGAATTACCAGCAGTTCTGGAGTCAGTGCTGGCTTTGGGCAAGACTCCATCAGGAACCCATTCCTTCAGGGAGTCTACCTTCTCAGCAGCATTGTCATCTGCTGTCCTTGTTCCTCATCCACTTTCTTATCATTGCTACCACTTGCTCGTTTGGCAGGCATGGAGCAAGTGAGCAAGTAGAAAACAACATCTGTTTCTCCTCCTCCTGTCCATTCTTGTTGTCTGGGCCTAAGCAAGAAGCAGATGAAGAAGCAGCTTGCTGTGATGAAGAAGAACACCAGCTCAGGTTTGTCACTGAGCCATTTGGCAGGTGCCCAGACATGCCTACCTGTACATTTGCCCTAGTGGAAAGCAGAGGCTTTCTACTCCAGCTACAGCATCCTTCAAGTCTTCTTTTTTCTCTGGTCATCCCAGCGTGTCGCACAGAGCCTGTATTTTAATAAATTTCATAGAAAAACTCACTGGAGAAAATCCCTGGAGATAAATTGTGTATGTGAATGCACATTTGTGTAGCCTTGTATAAACCCAAAGTCAAACAATATGCATTGAAAACACTCTGTCATAGTAAATATTCCCCAACTACTGCTTGGCTTGATGTTGATTGAATTTTTTCCCCTCAGCAAAGAGGAAGACAGTTAATTAGAAAGTGTTGTCAACTGAGAAATAAGGTAAATTGCCAGAAAAATAGATAAAACAAAATTAGACACTGTGTCCCAAAGTGAATGTTTTATTAATTAAAAATATATTTAAAAGAAACCTAAAGAGGAGCGAGGAAAGCCTGACTTGTTTATTTTTTGGCTTGATGCAGAGGAAATGCAAAATAAATTAGAAGTCGTGAATGCGTGCCATGCCTTGAGATTCTTGCCTGCTTACCGTTCTCAGCACAGCTACCACAGATCAATATAAAGGTGGAGGAAGAAATCATGCAGGAACTCTGTTAATCTTTCTCTCTGCAGCCAAGGCGTACCAGTAAACAGGCAGTGTTAGCTTAGGCTACAAAGCAAGCGGTTATTTCTGCAGCTGCAAATCACACTAGCTTGCCTGCTTTATAAATCCAGGGAGAGCCTTCAGAATCAACACATCCAGGCTCGCTCACAGGTGTGCTCATGCCTGTGGCAGCTGCCCTTTTCTGGGCAGCCTGTGCTGATGGCACCTACCCTGCCTGAGCTGGCATGTGATTATTGGCTGCTGCAGCCAGCCAAACACTGGCCTAATTCACTTGCAACAAGAAGCCACAATGGGGGCATTCCCCAGTGGGACTCTTCTGGGGCAGGAGCCACATGGACCATTCCATAACTTGTCATTCCACATGAATCCAGTGGGGTGTGGGTTGCTGGACTTGTTGACAGGTCACCTGCATCCCTAAAATAGCAATAGGTGCCAGGTGGCTTGTGAACCACCTGAATAACCCTCCCTTCTGGGTTCACACATAACGACAAGCTATCGTGTGCTTCCCATGGGATTAATACATAAAATAAAAAGAAGCTTTGTGGAGATATTCCACCACAGTGGCTTCTTGTTAGAAGTGAACCAGCTCAATGAGCCAAACTCAGACAGGCTGCATGTTGTCCATTACCAGCTGAAATGATACAGTTCCAATTGTGTCCCCAAAACCAGTCCAGGCCTCACTCAGCCCATATTAGACATGAGTTTCATGTCCAGCTCAGCCTCTGGCAGATGAGCACCATCTGAATTCCAAACAATGGGCTTCCACAAGCACAGAAGTTCACAAGCTCTCAAGCAAAAGCCATGTCAGTCAATATGCAGGTCTCATGTGGAAAACACTTCTTGGTGAGCAATAGCAAAACAACTGCTACTTTCACTCTATCAGTTATGATACACTGAGTTGTTTTGTTGGATCAGGTCAACTATCCATAATAGGGTGGCCATAGTTTTGCATGAAACTTGTATGCCCTTATTTATATGCCAATTCAGAACAGCTTAGGTATAATTTAAATAGAAATTCAGAGCATCTCACCATCATGAGGAATATTGTGACCAGGTGACCTGTTCATTCTCTTGTCCAGGGATTAACCATAATGGGTACCCACCCCAGGATGGGATGGGTCCAGGTACACACTATGGAAAGGCAACTTCTGGGCGCCTGCTTTCTTTTCTTCTCAGTCTTTATCTGCAGATTGGACTTGGACTGGACAGCTCCTGAAAAAAGAGGATGTGTTCAATGAGAGGAAGCAGTTAAAGTACAACAAATTGCTCGCCCTGGGTCCAGTGGGTCCAGAATTCTACCTCCGACCGTGGTAACCAGCAGGATGTTACACCTTTTTCAGTCAAAAGGGCCAAATTCCATCTCAAAGAAACTGTTGGGGGCTGCAGTAGTGGGCAGGACAGAAGATGTGGGGACAAGGCAGCAAGGCAATGACAAAACACCAGCGCCATTCAAATGTAAAGTTCTTCCCAACAGTAACTAAGCCTTAAGGGGGCTAATTCAACTTTTCAGAATAGGGAAAAACTTCACAAAAACTGAGAAACTAACAAATGATTGGGAGCTGGCGGAAAGGGATACGGCCATCTGGGGAATGAAAGAGCTGGAGGATCCTTGGACTGTGGTTCCTCACCCTACTTTGCAAAGTTCAAAAGCAGAACATCATCATGCAAATGCCTGCATGCACACTACGCATGAAGCTTCTGTTTCAGTTGAACTGCTATGGCCAGAAGCTACTGATAGGAGTCAGTGAATGTAACTCCTCCTTATTCAAAACCTTCTAAATTAACAGTAGTGACTTCCATGAGTGAATTATGCAAGATGCAAAGCACTGCCTTCTAGCCTGACTGAGCCACTGCTGATCCATTTCACTGTGAGCTCAGGTTCTAGTATTTGGCTCATACTGCTGCTGCATCTACTGCTGATTCAATTATTCTTCTGTGAACTATGAGTCCATTAAAAAAAATATTCCATTCCCAAATATATTTACTTAGCAGTAGGTTTCCATAAAAATGGCCATTCTGGCACGAATGATAACAGCCCCACATGCCTGAAGTATGGCAAAAATATCAGAGAACTCCTACTGGCTTAGACCAGCAGGCCATCTAGTCTAGCATTCTGTTTTTCACAGTGGCCAAAGAGAGGCTCTTGAGCAAGGCAGGTCAGCAATATCCATCTCTTCTATGTTATCTGCTAGCCTCTGATAGTTAGATCTCAGCCTGGAGGCTAATTTATCCTTCATCCTTATATATTTACTTTTTATTGATTTATATTCCACTTGCCATATTTTAAAATATATACCTCCAAATGGTTTACAAAGAAAATAGATCATTAATAGACCTATCTGCCATGAATTTCTTGGATCTTCTTTCAAAGCCACATAAGCTAGTGGTCATCCTTCTATTCCACGGCAGAGAATTCCATAAATTCTTTACATTTGACAGGTTGAAACAGATGGCAAAGCTTCCCCAGGTTGAGGGAGCTCACAGCAAAGTATTTGGGTCATTTCATGTGAACACAGTATCAATGGTTTCAATAGGAACTTACTGAAAAGTAATTGCAATTCATTCTGCAGCCTACAACTGACTTGGAATTAAATTCAATTTCAGTAAATGTGACTGGATGTGAAGGGTTTTGTACAAAGCTGGGACTTTCATAGGACAGGGCAATGCTCACCCACACTCTTTGGCACAGACATGCAAGTTTACATTTCACAGGCCTCATCTAAATTCTGCTGGGGATTGGCCATAATATTTACACTTTGAAACAATTACAGAGTTGAGAACAGCTAAATGGAACAAAACAAAAGCAAAATGAGAAGACTTGTGTTATTTCACAGAATATTTTTAAACAACCCCTCAGACCACACAAGAGTGTTCATTTTGTGTGAATTCATGCAGTAACTGCACTGTTTCTGATGCTTGCTAGCGTTCTGCTGTCTGACTTAGCCTGCATAGACTTGGTCTATGGGAATCTTTTCCTGTGCCAAAGTTTAATACATAAGCTTGGATGAAAAGATAGTATCTTCATCAAGTTGTATTTTCTTACACTGCCGACCTTAAAAGGACTCTTTTTCCTCCTTATGGAGCCTGTTCAAAGTCTACATCAGTATTCCCCTAGCTTACCAAAACAATCTTTATTACACATTTTGTTTTCCATCGCTTAAATCGTTCAATCATCTGTGTGATCTGTGCATGTACACACATTTTCTTCCAACATAGGCTCTCCTTATACTACCATGCATGTGTCCAATTAAAAATGGAAACATAGGATACAGCAAGTCAGTATGCTTCTTGAACATACCACCTTTATTTAGAGTTAGGAATAATAAAAGAGACTCTTGATAAAAAATAGCTACTAAATATTTAACAAGTTTTTGGACTCACTCATCCTAATGGACTCTTTCTGCCTTTAGTGGCTATGAAATGATAAAATATTCAAAAGCACTGTTTCCTAAAACAATGTCCTAATATTTGAAGATTCCATGAAGTCTAGACAAACTCACGAAGATGGAGAATACTATATTGTTCCAATGTAATCCTGTTAGGGCCAAACTTGCTGTGACATTAAATGCATCTTTAAATTAACATGCACATTTAAAAATGCAAATGGGGGTTAGAGGGGGATGTTCATAATTATCAGCATACTACAAGCTGACAAGGGGAATTTAAGTCTTTCCTCCTCCCTGATGCAGTTGGGAAGCAAATTTCTCATTTGGGTCTGGTATTGCATAGAGGAAACATCGCACTGGAGCCCTCCAACTTGCTACATGCCTAATAATGATCATTCCCCCTGCTGCCCGTTGGCTGCTATTTGTATCTTTCAAGTGTGCACATTAAATGGAAGGTCGTATTTAACATCACCTTCAGTTCAGCCCAAAATGTAATTCCCAGGTGGTTACATGCAGGAAAGATTCTTTGTGCCTGGTACTGCAGCCAGTCCCAGTATTGATGGTGGTGGTGGTGGTGGTGGTGGTGGTGGTGATCATTGGAGCAAAAGCAATAAATTAACAAATTTTACCAAATTTATTTGTTCAAAAATAACAAAAGATGGCAAAGCACCCCACATAATTATGTTCTGCCTGGCTAGCAAGATATCATTGTTCATTCTTCTTTTGGAGCCATAACTCAAAAGCAGAGCGCACGCTGCACAGGCAGTCCTGGGTTCAGTTCCTAGCATCCTGGGGAGAGCATGAAAAACAAGCCTGCCTGAAAGTGGGGTGGGCCTCTGCCAGTCAGGGTCAAGAATTCTAGGCTGGATGGACCACTAGTTTGACTCAGTGCAAGGTAGTTTCCTGTGGTCTGGAATACTTCCCTGTGTGTTAGGCATCGCAGCCCAGATCCCAGTGTACACGTGACACCTGCAGAAATGGGCTGCTGCGCACACAATGCCACGTGTAGCAATGGCGGCCATGGATGTCATTGCTCAGATTGCAGGCAAAGGCACCAATTGCCTTTTCTGAGGATGCCGTGGTAGAAACAGAATCAGCCTTCATGGGCATCTGCTCACAGGGCAAGAAGACACAGCTGCCCCCCACCCATGGATTAGAGTCATGAAGTCATTCCAAGGGCAGTGACAGCTCCTGCCGTTCTGCACCCGCCTGGTCTAGCTCTACTTTCAGTTCCCAGCCACATGGTCAAGGCTCAGGATAAAGCCTGAGTTCCGAGTTCCCATCGTAGTCCCCCATGCTGAAGTGGCCACTTTCTGAGCAGCAGAAGCAGCAGCTTGTGCTGTGCACACCTGTCCCATCTCCCTCTACTCTCCAGTTCTCCAAACCATGAGTGGGTGAGGATCACGCAGGGGAAGTTAGCAAATTAAACCTGGGGATTCCACCAAGCTCAGTGGAGACTGGCCATAATGCAAATGGTAGGCTGTGGATGTGGAAGGGGCAGTGACGCCGGCTGTCTGGCAGGCCCAGTCAGGCAGCAGCTCGGTGGGAGCCTGCAGGAGCACCTGCTCTGTTCCCTCACTGGCTCTTGGCTTTGGAAATCACTGGCCTCCCATCCGGCTCCATCCGGCTCGGGTCCCCGGCAGACTTCACTCTCATGAGTCATTCTCCAGCCCACAAGTGAGCTGAGGTGTAGGGAGAGTACAGGAATGGTGTCTACCTGGGACACGTGTGTGGTGGGGTGCTGCATGTAAGGACAAATCTTGCCAGTCCCAGAATCACAAGGAGGCATGTGTTCCTTGCATACACTGTCTCATTAGGGCTTCACCAGGCTACCCATAAGCATCCATGGGGCTGGGCTGTTGATGCTGGCATGGGTATGCAGCTCTGGCAAGCAGAAACAACACTGGAATGCAGCACTTGAGAGCCTGCCCTAAATTCAATTCAGTCCTTGGGCTGAAAAAGTTCAACACCCCTGCCACAAACAGATCATCGGGTCTACTGAAGATACGTAATCTGATTGGGACTATAATCAGGTGGCCTCCACTGCTGGATAGAGCTTTTGAGCTCTTTGCATGTTTTGCCAGGGCCTTTTGTGTGACCTTGAAGTCTGATAAGTCTTGAGAGCAATACAACAGGATGCAGATAACCCTCTGAACTTGGAGGATTCTGGGCATCCAATGCTGGGCAGAGGACGTGATGGCCAATTTTACCATCATTTACCAATTTGGTGCTTCAGAGTGGGAGGGAGAGAAGGTGCAACATCATTAGGAGGTATCATATCCCAGCAGCCCCATTCTCCTCTCTGCCCTACCCCCAGACCTTGGAGGACCAACCAGCATGGCTCTTTCCACATTGGCTTGGGGGTGCTGGGAGGCAGACCTCAAGGTCAGAGCTCTTTTTCCAGCCTGAGATCTGGGAATCCAAAGAATCCTATTGCTCCCCCCACACACAGAGACAAAGTGAGAGAACTCACCAGTCCTATTGTAGATATTCAGTACGCTGATGATACCCAGCTATATCTCTCGTTCTCTACCAATCCAGGTGAGGCAGTGGCTGTACTGAACCGGTGCCTGGCCGAGGTAATGGGCTGGATGAGGGCCAATAAACTGAAGCTCAATCCAGACAAGACGGAGGTCCTGTCGGTTGGCGGATTGGGCTTCAGGGAACGGGACCTGAATTTAGTCCTGAATGGGGTTGCACTCCCTCTTAGGGACAAGGTCCACAGCTTGGGAGTGCTCCTCGACCCAGAGCTTTCACTGGAAGTTCAGGTGACAGCGGTGGCGAGGAGTGCTTTCTTTCAGCTTCGGCTGATCCATCAGCTGCGTCCCTACCTGGAGAACGACTGCCTGTCAACAGTGACAAACGCATTGGTGACTTCCCGACTTGATTTCTGTAACGCGCTCTACGTGGGGCTTCCCCTGAAGACGGTCCGAACACTTCAATTGGTGCAAAATAGAGCTGCCAGGCTGCTGACGGGGACAGGGCGTTATGTTCACATGACTCCAGTTCTCTGTCAGCTTCACTGGCTCCCCATTGAAGTCTGGGCCCAATTCAAGGTGTTGGTTATGACCTATAAAGCCCTTAACGGCTTGGGTCCTGGTTACCTGAAGGCGCGCTTACATCCATATATGCCCACCCGCCCCTTGAGATCAGTGGGAGAGGCCCTTCTCCAGGAACCCTCCGTGAAGGAAATTAGGAGGGTAAGTACTCGGAGGGGGGCTTTCTCAGTGGTGGCGCCCAATCTATGGAATGCGCTCCCCAGAGAGGTCCGCCTGGTGCCGTCGTTATTTGTTTTTAGGCGCCAGGCAAAGACCTTTTTATTTAAAAGTCATTTTAATCGCTAATTTTATTTATTTATTTTACATCTTTGGCCAAGTCGTCTCAAATTATATTGTTTTTATATTGTTATTATTTATTTATTGTTGTGAGCCGCCCTGAGGCTTCAGCGAATAGGGCGGCATAGAAGCTTCCTAAATAAATAAATATTCTCCCTCCATCCCACGCACATACACATACACAGAAAGATAAAGAGGATCCCCATATGAAGAAATCCCAAAGAGAACCTGATGTTAATTTATTTGAAAAATTTACCCAATCTTAACCAGTAGTGATATTGAGTCCATAAATAACTGCAGCTGTCTAGCCAGAAAGTTTGGTTAAACCATGCAAACTGCTCTGTACAGAAAAAGGGTGGAAAAGAAGCTATGTTTTTATTAGCACTGTTACAAATGTTGCAATAACTATAATATCCCAGTATTAGCATTAAGCCCAAAGGGAAGGAAGAAACCAATTGTAACATAATTTGCAATTCTGTGCTAAACCACCTGTTCATTTGCTCACACTGTTCATGGGGACTTTGACCTTGCACTCATCAAGAGAATCAGATTAAGATAATTCAACATGCATTTTCTAGCAAGTATTAAGCTTAGCAATGGAATAACTGTGTGTGTGTGCGTGCGCGCGTGTGTGTGTGCGCATGTGCGCACATGTACATATGTGTGTATGTGTATGCATACATGTGCATGTATGTGCAATAAACTAGAGACTATTATTTGGCATGTTAGGAAAACACACCTCCAAATAACTATATGTGCAAAATTAATTAAGACCATGGAGAATTATATTGACCTCAGCAACACACTGTACAGTCATCATTACATAATGAAAGTTTTAAAACCGCAGTTGCTAACATTAAAAAGATTCAATTTCCACAAATTTCTGTAAGCCAAATTTTAAACAATGGGCCTTCATTATTAGTCATAAATATAAATAAGTTGGCAGAAGCTACTGCTTTGCTGCATGGGCACAGAGAGAAAGAAGGAATGAAATAAAAAGCTTAACATTTGGAAAGCTATGCGCTATTCCATCCAGATTGGAAGTAAACACCCTTTGTTTACCCAAAATGATACAATCTGAACGCAAGTAAGATGAGAGAATTTGTATTCCTTACATGGGGCCCACAGTCAAGCCCATCAGAGTCCAGAACAGCTCCTGCGTCATGGTCCACACACCATGGAAGATCATCCCTCTTCCAAATATGTGGTATTCAGACACAACCCTAAATAGTTAACCCTATGTCATTCTGTAGAGTCACTAGCATGTGAAATTAAATAGAACTAGGAGCAGTAGCAAGCAGTTTTTTTCTCCAGTGCTTTTACGTTAACAAGTCTGCTTCCATTTCTGTTGGCCATATTCTAACATTCCAGCAGCCCACAAATGCTCCCAAGCAGCTGCCATTCATTAAATATGAACTGCCAAAGGCCAGGGTCCTCCCAGAGAAGCTCACTGTTGGCTTTGCAGAGAAAATAAATATTCACATTCACTAGTTCTGATGCAAAGGGCTTCTACCATGCCAGAATACATTGTTATGTGTGTGTATGCACAGGCCTGCATACATGTTTTCAGACTGGACCAAAGCTAGACCAATCATGTACTTATAGACAAGTGAAGTCTTTTAGTTTCCTTTGGACAGTGTATTTGCAGATGAAACACATCCTACTTGATAGGCATAAAGGGCAGTCATTTATGAGGGATCAGGAGGGAAAGAATCAGAAACACTGGGGGCACCACATGAACATTTGGCTCCATGAGAACCATTAGGTGAGGCCTTCTCAGAATGCCAAAGTTATTATCAGTACTGCAGCTAGGGGATTTTAGACTTGACAGTTTTATGGCCTTGTATATGTCCTCCATTGTGAAGCACACAATCAACATTTCTCTTCTTCCTTCACCACCATTCCATACTTTACAATTGCTTCTTCATTCTTTATGTGTTAAATGTCTGCCAACCAGAGCTGGAGGGCAACAGAAATACTCTGCAGACCAAACTAAACATCCTGTGCTTTATTCGCCTGCCATGGCTGTCTGGGGGATGCTGGGGATTGTAGGATGTTTTTCTGCCTAGACATACATTAGGATTGGGCTCCAATCATTATTTTCCACAGGGAATAAATAATGGCCACACTTTTGTTTCAGTTATATTTAAATTTATCTAAGCTGATTGATCAAAATTACCTGAAAATTATCACATTATTTTAAAACTCTTTAGTTTTTTCTCAGGGAGGTTGCCATGCTTTATCTTGGCATTCTCTGGACTGAAATATGCCAGGGGTTGGACCCACTTGGGACAATTTAGTTGTGACTATGATGGCTGCTTAAATATCAAAAAAGAGGACAAAAGAAGAATACAAATCTGCATTGAACTGCTATGTTAATTTATATGTATAGCAGCATATTTAGAAAGAAATAACTATGATTATACCACTGTGGTTTTGTATGCTGTTGTTTTAATGGATGTTATTTTTAGTTCATATGAATTGTATGCTGCTTCAAGGATATACTTTTTTTTTTTAAAAAAAGAGAACTAACTATGGTAACCATTTATACATAAGAGGACATTTATACAAAAGAGAACAAAACATGGTACATATTTGCATAACATTTGCATATGCTGATTTTTATACAGAAGTATAGACATTTAGAAATAAATACTATAATTTAAATAGAAATACAATTCATCATAGTAATGAAGACTGTGACCAGCTGTGTGCCTGCAACTTCAAAGCGTTCCTTCTTTATCTTTAAACCAGCTCTGAATGGAAAACCCTTTCAATAGAGGATAACTTCAAAATGGGGGCAGTGTAGAAAAGAGAGGCACTATGGTGCAGTGGTTAGATTGTTGAATTGAAATTCAGAAGATCTGAATTCTAGTTCCCCAGTCAGCCATGAAGTTTACTGGGTGATTTTGAGCCAGCCATGGACTCTCAGCCTAACCTACCTCAGAGGGTTGTTGTGAGGATAAAATAGAGAGAAAGTGAACTTTATAAACTACAGTCTTCCTTGTGAGAGGAAGAATGGCAGGGTACAAATGTAATGCGATGATGATGATAATAGACTGCCCTCTAACACCCATGAAATACAAGATTACCCTTTCCAGAGCACACAGCCATCCAGCCCAAACACTGTTTGCCAAAAACATACTGTTTTTGGCACTTCTTAGAACTATGAGATAGCCACAGCAATAAATTATCTTGTTTCAACAGGTTTCTAATCAGAGGCAACTGCCCAACGAATTGCCTATGGTACAAATTTCATGGAACGAGAGATGCATGTTAGTGGGGAACACGCTGAATCCATTTGTGCTCTGACATGATACCCTAAGAAAATCCCCGTCCTCTCATGTTACCATATTTTCAAGGAACTTGATGTTTTCCCACCCACCCCATCTTTAATGAACTAGCTGGAGTTCAGGTCATAATGTTATATTATGGGAAATGCTAGTGCGAGTTCCTGTATAGAGATGAACATGATGGAGAAGAATGGAGGCAATCTAAATATAGAATTAGGAATCTCATATGCTCAGTTAAAGCAGAACCTTAATTAATCAATGTCATCAAGAAGGAAAGGCAAAGAAAGTAGCTTCTCTCTTGTCCAGGACACAACACATTACTCATATTATCCTTACTAATCCTCTGGTCACAAAATAGGTCCTCCATATTTCTTTCATAATCCCTACGGAGTCAGTTCCTGTTGGCTTTCCAGCCATTTACACAGGGGTCCTGCTGCTGGCTACTTCTGAAGGTCTTTGCTAATCCCCTCACCAAATGCATGCTTAACACCAAGTTTAAAAAAATGCATTCAGCTGTCCCTCTCCTGCTTCTCTTGTCCCTGGTCCAAGGAAATATTCTTCCATTTATCCTTTGACAAACAGGCTTTGGCTTTTGGGCCTTGGAATCTGAGGAACAACAGGGAGCCATAGTTAGAGCCAGCATTAAACCCAGTGTTTTCCCCCAGTTTTGCTATAATAGCTTGACAACTTGTGGCCATACAGATCAGAGAGACTCCACCCTTGAAAATGGCCACAAAGATGGATGAATGGATGGATGGCAGACAGACGGATACTTTGGCCTACAATTCCCATCAATCTTAGATAGCAAAGCCAACAGTGAGGCATGATGGGTGCTCAAAGCCAAAACATGTGCAGGGCTATATATTCCCTACCCCTGATTTATACAACATCCTTCAGAATGAGTCCACTCCCCCCACCCCCATTTGACATTGCTATCATCAAATATTAAAATCTCACTGTAGATATGTAAAACAAGTATGTTGCGTTAAATTTAGTAGAATTACAACGCAACTTGGTTTTTTGTTTTCTGGAACCTTTTAGTTTAGTCATGTTCCTTACAATTATGTTTCCAAAGCCACTGGTTAGTGACCCATTTGCTAGAGTGTAACGGATGAACAAAAACTATTTCTCACTCCATAGATTTTGGTTCTTTGAACTCAGTGCGCCTGTAACTCGGAAAATGAGGGGATTTATGGCTACCTCTGAAACCTCCTGCCAGATTACTTCCACATGATTTTTATCAGTGTTACAGAAGAGATCTATGTTGTCTGGACTTTGTCAACATGGCAACAGAAATTATTTTTCTATTTTCAGAATGGAGAAAATCTATCTGAAAGGGGGTTTCTGAATATTGTATGCTCCCCTAAGAACAAAAATTGTCTACAGCTCCATGTACAAAATGGTCTGATTCTCACTTCTACTCTTGATTATCTTGTAACAAAGGCTACCACTCCTGGGAATTGTTCAAAAGGTTTCAACACATTTTTCATGAAAGAAATGTTAAAAGCTTTGCACCAGGATACAGAAAGCTTTGAGAAAGAACATAAGGAGTTATGTGCTGAAGACAAGGCAAGTTCACTTTACAACATCAAAAATAGGCCAATGTGGTCATATAAAATGAATGCAAAAACCAAGGGGTGGCTTTAGCACAATTTAAGTGTTTGAAAATACATAATGACTGGGAGTTGGGACCTCAGATGACTAGAATGATCAATTGGCTGCACAGAAATTAAATATGAACAGCTAATTGTTGCACTGGCTGTCACAACTGCCCATCATTAAAAGTGATGTGAGACTACACAGCTGCCATATACTGTCACTGAGACACATAATGAGAAACCATTGGTGAAGAAGAAACTCATTTCTTCTCCTCCAGCCAACATCTCATAAATGTATCTGAACTTGCAAGTTATTATAAACAATAAAAGGTTCTTTAAAACTGACCTCTCTTATTTTGAAGAAAAAGCTGTGAGGCCCCCAATCCAGAATTAGTTTTCCATCCCAGCCAGGGTCAAACACCAGTTTTCTGCTCCATAGTTGGTATTTGTCCCCAAAACACTGTTTATTGCAAAGAGCATTGAGGTGGGGAGAATAGAAGCTTGGAGTTGAAGCTTGGTAAGAAACTGGTACATGGGTTAGGATCTGGAGCATGTTTTGGATTGAAACCACTTGGCTGCTGTAAGGACCAAATTAGCTCCATTTGTTGGATCTCCCTTTAGAAGGAGAGAGGCCATTACTCCTTTCCCTAGCGCTCCATGTTGCGACGGCTTCCACTTTATCACACTTTGGTCCTCCAATTCACCACTTGGCTCACAGATATTGATTTATGTGAGAGATAAAAAGCAAAGAGCTGCAATTGTGATCACCTCAAGCAAGGCCTTTAAAACTCCCAACAGGTCATTCCTGCATCCAGAGCAAGAGGCGGGTCTAGCTTCCTTACAACCATGTGCTTGCTTGTAGCTTGTTCCATAGAATTCAGTAGGAACTACTGAGAACCAAACTAACCACCAATGCACAGACAAGTGCTGGGATCTGGATTTTGGTTAAACTAGAGCAGAAGTGGGTCTACATATTAGGCCATCAGCCTAATTCCAAAAGCCTATTGCAAAGGGTCAGTTCAGACCTCTAGTAAGAGGGATCTGTCCTTACCCTGACTCTCTACCCAATGAGAGAAAGAAGGGCAGCCAAAAAAGAGAAAATTGTGAGGTCTCATACACCATTGAATCTGGTCAGACCCATTTTATTCTTCGGCTCAATTCACCAGCAGCAGCAAGCAGCCACAACAGATTACTAGCCTCAAGAGAATGGGGCCCTGGGCAGAAAAAATGTCTGTCACCCCAGTATTATTATTTATTTACAATATTTACAATTGTACCTGACGTAATGCTTAATAGACTTTTTATCCCTGAAAACTGAGGACTGTCACACATCACATATTATTTGAGCAGGGCATAAGATTATGATGAGGTTCCTCCACATGTTCCACATTAAACTAGACAAAGAAAGAGCCCAAGGAGAAGTATGGTTAAGCATATTCTGGGAGTACTTTCTTTATGGTGTGTCTATTGCATTGTTTAGGGAATAAATGCATAACATCAAGGAACAGTGTGGAGTCCCTAAATAGTTCCCAACCTACATGAAACCAGTTATTTCCTTTAAAAGACAATGATTCTTGACTTCCAAAACATATTCTGCATTTGTGTAAAAGTCATGGAAGTTCTAGTTGTTGTAACTGACTAGATTTTTAGAGTGCATTCACATCTCTTTACAAGAGCTTGCAAGAAACTGTATTAAAAAGCCCTTGTTTCTCCATTAACAAAGCTATGAAATTGCCCGTGAGGCCAACCTATGTGAATACAATATATACATTGTGTGAGGCTGATAACTGGAGCAAGCAAACAGAGGAGGAGCAGAGTTGGGGTGGGGAAGCTTACCTGAGAAAAGCTTTTTTCCTGAGGTGATGGAATAGCTGCATTTATAAGAAATCCATTGTGTTTACCTGTAAGTTCTGTTCTGTTTTTGTTCCACTTGAAAACCATCTTCTACAGATAATTATACATTAGTGCCCTGCATCTCATTGTGTACGAATCTGTACAGCTTCAGATATGCATGCATGTATGTGTCTGTGTGTTTATTTGTAGATGGGGGAATGTGGTGGCATCCTGTTTATTTAGTTTTTGTCTCACCTGCTTTTTGCTTTCGTCCTGTCCGCTGGCTGGCATTCAGAACCTCCCCCTCAAAAAAAGTTAGACATAAAGGAATGTGAAAAAAGTTCCCCACCTCTGAACTAAAGAAATACCATGGAAAGGAAAGAAGAATGAACCTCACATTGTCTGAACAAAATTCACATGCCTCCTCATGTTCCAAGCTAATCCCACTGCTGATGTACTGCACGTGGACATCTGAGGAGGAACCCCTACACAGGATCAGCTGTTCTTCAGACTTCTGTGTTCAACATGCAAATACTGGGGACAAGGTAGCCTGGATGGGAGACATCAGAGGTGGGACAAGCAGCATGGCTCTGCTCCTTCAGAGCTCCTTCTTCAATGTGCAAGGATTGCATATGTGCCTAATACAGGGATAGAGGTTACTGGAAAGCTCTTTCTGCTTGATATCCACAAGAAAGCATAGATATGCTTAATTTGTGACAGGCTGCAATACAACACTTATGAAGCTTTAAAGAAATGAAAGCAAATTCTTCTAATTCAAATAAGAAGACTGTTTGTAACCACTTTCTAAAAGCAAGTTCCGTCGCAAATAGCAGAAGGGAAAGCCTGCACGAAGTCAAGTCCCCCAGAATTCCTGTATGTGGCCTCTTCACTGTTTGCCTTCAGTATCCTATAAATAGGACATGTGAGGTGCTTTCCCTTCCATCTTATTACTATACATTTGCTGCTGGTTGGCTTTGAAAACCCTGAAGAAAATGCTTCAGGGAATTGTGTAACCATATTCAAGAGAAGCTTGAAAGTGGATTAATTTCAAATCAGGCTCAGTTAGCACACACACACGTGTGTGTGTGTAAAATACACACATAATACACAGGGCCATTTGTAACAGGTCCCTCTCTTAGTGACTTTAATAATCAGAAAGCTGACTAGCTCCACTTCTGCAATTATTTCAGTCATAGTTTGGCTGGTGTCTATTTTTAGCAGCAAATTGTTTCCTCAAGATGAATTTGTCTGCTCATTAACATTGGAGAAATCCTCTGGCAGAGCATATTGCAAGGCTCTCTTTTAGTTCTTACCTAAACACGTTCATTAAAAACAAGCACACAAACTTTATCTTCGTTTTTGGAGCAAGAAATGGGAAATATTATGCTAAACTTTTATTTCCAGAAGCAGAGCATGTTATTGAGCAACCAAAAATAAGTTTTCCAGTCTATTGCAAGTATTCTGCCCCTCCCCTCAAGAAAGTGTTGAAATGTCTACCACATTCACACTGTTCTGGAGTGTAAACATAAAGCTGTCTAAATGCAGGCAAAATGAAATAATAAATAAATAAATAAATAAATGGTCAGTGGAGATGAGGGGACCATTAACACAGAGGGATAATCAGGTCGCATTTCAGTCTTCCTTCTGTTTCTCACCATGCCACCGAGCATGGATTAGAGACTGCCAACTGTGAGAGACTTACCGTGATGGCAGAAATACCATAATAAACTAAACAATTGACTGTTTGCTGCTATTCAATGGTCCCCTAAATACTGTACCTGAACTGCGCTACTTCATCCTGTCTCATGTAGAGTCAGCCCAGAACAAGGTACCAGGACTGATTCCAATGAAATTTTGTTGCTAAAGCTATCAGGACAACAGCTGCAGTTTCTGAAGAAAAAGAAAGAAAGGTGGCATTGTGATTGCTTCCTTGTATACACTTATCTTCAGTCCATCCTAGACTCCCATTTATTTTGTGTTGGAACAGAAATCTTCCTGTTACTCCCTAATTACCAGATAACTGAGCCTCCTCTTCACCACCCCATCTGTGATTTGAACTGTAATCTGAGGATATGCTGTAATTATTCATGGCTTGACATTTGTGCTCTGGTCTGCCATTTTACTGGGCATCTGAAACTTACACATTGGCCTTCTGCATGCAGAGTTTAAAATAGATAAAGGTCAAGGGGGCTAGTTTAGAGAAATGTAAAGCAAATCACTTACTTCACCTGGCAGCCCAAGTCATTACAATTCCATCTTGCAGTCTGTGATTTGTTGGGTTACAAATGCAGAGAGATCTAATCCTCCAAATAATGACTTCTATCTCCTCCCTACCTAACAATTGTAATGGAATATTTTGTTAATCATTACAGCAGTCGGTCTGTTTCATTTATGGATAGGGAAAGACTTTGCAGGAGGAAAGAGCTCAGAATGTGAACTCCCCACAACATACACTTCAGATGGCTAGTCATGTTTCACCTTGTCACAACAAGTATGTATGGTATCTTGGAGTGGTGTTTCACGGGAAACCAATGGCCAAGGGAAGCTAAGTACATCTCTTCAGTCATTGCTTAGCCCCTCCAAATTGGGTTTTCTCCTCCAGGTCCCTGGGCTTGGATTTGTTGCTGACCATTTAATTTAATCACAGATCCAATGTTTATGGGCTTATGCATTGGATACTTCTTTGGCCTTTTGACTAGGTCCAACTCCTGGTATCCTACTGTAATAGTTTCAAATGGTTCAAAATTATTTTTACATTTTGTACATTGCAGATTTTATACTGCATGGTTATGGGATTTGCCTGTTCTCATCCTTGTGAACTGCCCAGAGAGCATTGGCACTTGGAAGGTATAGAAAAGATAGAAACATAGAAACAGAGAGAGGCGGAAGGGGTCTCCTGGACCATCTAGTCTGACCTCCGGCTCCAGCTGGCTCTGCTCATGACATGCCTACCATGTGCATGTCCAGCCTACCCTATCCAACAAAAGGATGAAATGCATGAAATACTCTGTCTATGACAGAGGCCAGATTCAGCCCACGAGGAGTCTGGATCTGGCCTTCCAGGTCTCCCAGGAAACCACGCACCCTTCCTGGCCCACACTTCTCCTCAGCTACCAATCCTCTGGTGTCTTTTGTGCAGTTTTCTCTCCATTCTGAAAGGAAGGCATGTCTCCACAGAGGCTCAGCTACTGGCAGGAACAGCTTTAAGCTAAAATATGCTGCTTTTTTGGCTCCACCCCTTTTGAGTCCAGCTACCCACTACTGTACTACAGCTCCTGGGAGCTTCTCTGAAATGGAATTTGGCTCTCAGAGAGAGTGCCAAAGAGGTTCCACACCCCTACATGACATTACACTTTTCCAGAATGCCTCACTAGATGCATAGTTTGTTTTTTGTGACCTAAACATTTGAAGTCGGATACTCCCTGTCTCTATCTTTTTATTCCTCTGCCTAGATTTCACCTTTTTTATACTGCATAATATAGAAAATGCTATCTCAGAGAGAAGAAAACATCTTATTATCCCTGCTCTTTCCTTCCAAAAGCAAACCCTTGATTACAGGGCTGAGGGTATAGGCAAACACTGCCTGCCAGCATACCCACTGGCATGAACAACTTAAGGGATTTTGTTACATTTCTGGCAATAAGAAGTGCTTGTGTAACAAGCCATTAACTCAGAGGCCTAAGCAAAGACAGATTCACAAGGAAGAGAGGAAACAACAACAACAACAACAACAATCCACAAGAAGCTGTAACTCTGGAATACCTTATAAAAGCCTGTCTTTTATTGCTTCTGTCTTGCTTCTCTTTTTATAGTCAAAACCATTTTGAAGATTTCAAAGGAAAGTTACAGTTTTGAACCCATGAGGAAAGTCACAGCTTACTTCAAGAGTGCAGGAAGCTGTACAGTTGAGAGTGTGCCAAGGTTGACAATTAGATGCCACTTTTTACTGCAGACTCTCCTCTTTCATAGGCTTTTTCTTACACCATCTTTAACACTCCCAGACTTCAGCTTGGAAGTCAGTGAATGAATTCCACATGTACTACAGTTTGTACTTTCACAGACTGCTTAAAAGCAGAACTATCATATTTCACAGTGCTGTGAAGAAGCTGGAAGGACTTCAAAGCACTTTGAAAACATCTATTACTTTATTATAGGGGGACAATAGTTTCTCCATAGAAGGTCGAAATGATCCTGCTATTCTCAGCTGAATTTGGACACCCACCTATGCATATTCACACAGCCTTGACATCACAATAATATCAACCCATCTGACATGTCACAGGCAAAAACAATGGTTAAAGCAGAGCATTTAATCTCATTTAGCCAAAAATAATTTAAAGGTTGTGTGTGTGTGAGAAGGAAAGAAGGAAGAAAAATTATTGGGATTCTAGGATTGTTGTTATGCTGGTCTGACAGCTGCCCAAAATGGGGGAAAATCAATATGACATACCTGTTTTGCAACTTCTGCCTAGTGTGCTTGACCTGATATCTTTACAAAGTCTGCAAGGTTTATCTATGTACAGACCTAAACAGTAGTTTAGACTTCATAGTTGTTTCTTCTTTCCAAGACAGATTTACAATGTAGTTCTGCACATGTGAGTAGATATTAAGGATCTATAATTTCTGGGTTTCTTTGAATAAGCCATGAGAATGCAACTATGGCTTTGGGAAAGCCATGAGGCTAAACGCATTGTAGGCTTGCCCATAATTGTTGGATCCAGATTTGGTCAACCTTAGAATAGACCCATGTAAATCAATGACACAAATAAGTAATATCTAACTTAAGCCCCACTGAGTTCAGTGTGTCTGCTCTAAGTATGACAACACTTGGATCTAATCCAGTATAATTTATGCAGCTGTTGCCTTTGGAGGAAAAAATATTCCCTTAATTGTTGAAACAGTGCCACTGTGGCATGGTGGTTACAGTGTTGGACTATGACCTGTGGACTATGACCAGTGTTGGACTAGGAAAACCTGGGTTCTAGTCCCCATTCAGCCAAGAAGCTCACATTATGCCAGTTTTAGCCTAATGTACCTCACAGGGTTGTAGTGAAGATAAAATGGAGAATGAGATCCTGTATGGAGCCTTGGATTCCATGAAGGGAGGCAGGCTATAAATGTAACAAATAAGGAAACATCTGTGTATCTTAAATCATAAATGCCATAGACTGAGAGTCACAACTAATGAATGTACCATTAAAATCAGTTTAATCTGCTGTTTTGGAGTGCACGTGTTTATTGCATACGTTCCTTTTTCTCCAAATAGAACTCCATTCTTCTGGAAATGTTGTGCTGTGGGGATAGATTCTGAAGCTTCCCTTCTAGACATTTTTCCATAATTTTAGTAACAGGCAAATGATCAAAGTCAAATGGCAGCTCACTTTTCATTGATACTGTTCAGCTTTGGCCACAGTCCATTCATGATTTATAACTAGATGGATTACAGCAGTAAAGCTATAAACCACTGGGTTCCCAAAAGTTATTTGAAAGTTACTAGAGCAATAAGAAGCCAAGATACTGTACTATCAAATGTTTACAATGAGTCCTTTTTCTCGCTTCCTTGATACTTCCCTTGTGCTGATGACTTCATATAACATTTTCATTGACAGATACCACCCACAGAAATGGCAACTGGCAACAGTTCAAACACTCTTTTACAAAGGCATTATTTTAACATCTGTACCAGTTCTACTACTTAGTAACAAACCTATTCCTGGCTAAAAAGGATCAAAATGAGGAGTAGAACTTTTCAATGTTATACAAATGTCTGCTCATAAGCAAGTCTCACTGAATCCATTAGGGCTGTGTACAGCAGAAAGTGGCTACACAAGGTAGCAAACCGAGTGACTGGGTTTATGTGACACAATAACCCCTCATGGGTTCCTGTTCATGATGGGTTACAATGTTTTGCACACCTTGACTGACTTCCTCAGTGTACTCTCTGGCTTCCTACACTCCCTGATTTGATCACAAGCCATTTTGGGGTTACTGTGGCATTTTTCCATTCATTTTTCTTCAGCATGCAAAAGCTAGCTGTCAAGTCGGTTTTTGCAATTCCCATCTCGATAGCAAGATGCAGTACCTTCAAAGTGATTCTGCAGCACCTCAGAAGGGCTGCCAATAGTTACCCTGAATGATTTTTGTCCCCATTAATTTCCACAAATATTTGCAACCCTCTCCCCATAAAATTTATCTGCACTTGCACTGCTGCAGATGTTCGCAGGTGCAGGGCTACATATATAGGATTAAAGACTTTGTGGCAGGAGAGCAGCCAAATATAGAAAGGAAATATATTTGACCACCTGAAGGAAACTTTTCCTCCTTGTTACAAAAACTTTAACTTTATAGGCACGTAGTTGCCAAAGGGAAGGCTTCCTCTACCATGACAGAGTTTGAAGAACTGTGTGTACGGTCAGGGGAGCTAGGGGAAAGGGATTCTTCCAAAATTCTGCTGTGGGTGCTCTGAACCACCACAGAAGAGCTGAATGTCTTAGTATCATTCAGAAAACAGATTTGATTACCCTGATCCCTGGTGCAAGCTGGACAACACAGGTCTCATTTTCCCCCTCCGCACCATTTTGGGTAGGCTCGGGGATAATATGATTGTGGTCCATACACAGTATAACACCCTGCTCAGATGACATCCCATGCTCCCCTTTATCACCTAACTGTTGGTAAGGTTGTGGCACCACAGACTATTGGATGCTCACAGACTGAGGATGCCCCATGGTTTATGTGTTCAGGTCTCATATTTTTGGAAAATATCGGACACCGTTTTTCAGCCTGGTAGCCCTGACCCATTGTGTTGTCTATTATCTGTGACAATATCAGGAGAAAAGAATAGTCTGCAAGGACTTGTTAGCAGGAGCCCATCTCAGAATTGGAAGTTGACTGCAGGGTTCACTTTACAAGGTCGGTTAATGAAGATCTGACAAATGGCTCTGAATCCTTGGCACATCATGGCCGACTTCTTTAAGGACCTAGAGGTACTACTCTATTAAAATTTGATTTTCCTTCTTTGCATTTGTGGATAGAGGTGCTGGGGAACCCATGAATCATTTTGAAGGGAAATAATTCACTGATTTCGATAGTCCTATAGATTATTTATTATGCTGCATTTTAAATATATCAATTATTAATGGACAATAAAATTATTGAAAAGAGAAAAAAAAAGTTGTGCCGGGGGGGAATAGAGATCTTCAGGAGGTAAGTGGGCAGAGGGGTCCCTGCTGAAGAAGTCCACCAGGTCTGCACCCTGGCATTGCCCCACATGGAGGAGCTACCAAATGTAACCAAAGGAGTAAGTGAAAAGGGGGTAGTGTGAAATTTGCCCCCTTTACAGCAAGGTCCTTGGTGCTTTGATTGTTTTGTTTTTTCATTTCCCAGGGTGTCCTCAGTTTCGCACATTACCTGAGGCACCACTACATTTACTGCAATAATTATCTTTCATAGTTGACAAAGGTAGAATTCCATTTTTCAAGTGTATTATAGAAATGGCAGGAATTTATACAGGTAGATTCCATATAAGTATGCAATTTCTTGCAGACAAATGGTGCTTAATGGCTTAATGGCAAGTTGGAATTAGCAGTGCCAACTGCTAGTACACAGCAAAGTATGCATAATGGGAACCTCTCTCAGCTTCATATTCTATCACTGCTTTAGCCAAAGCTGCTCAGAGTGGAAAGGGCCTCAATCACATAATCAAAATGCATTTTGCACACTGAAAAGTACTATACAAATCATCATGAATGAGCTTATTATAAGTGTACCTAATGTTAGAAATTGGACTGTTTCTATTCAGGGTTCTAGGAACTCTGATCCATATCTTCTGTCCACGTAGTTTTCTGTTCCTTCTCGCAATATTTGGTCAGCTTAGCATGCTTGCTGAGCATGCTCAATCACTGGGTTTTTTGACAGAGGTCCCTCTATGCTGAGGATGATTTTCCCCCGCAAAGACATTCACTTGTGCATAGGTAGCACTGCTTTTATGACACATGGACCAGCACCCCAACTTCGTGTGCTATCAGTATCTACGATTATTGGTCAACACAGCAAACCCAGTCTGAAGCATTATCAAAGCAAGAAAAACTTCCAAAGAGCTCTGTTCACAATTTCTGGTGGCCTAAACCCATGTGGACTAGAGTCCCTTTCATCATAAGTAAGTAGGGACAGCCTGGGGCAGGCAATGTGGTGCCGACAGACATCAATGCACCGCCAGTCAATTTGCTTGGCATCTGCCAAGGTGCCCTCCCCTGGCTTTTTTTAAAATAACAATTCTTTTAAAAACTGGCAGATGGGCTTGCTGTTGGTGCTGAACATTGTGGGTTCAGAGGAATTGTTTAGTGTGTTGGAGTACAGGCCCTACCTCTGTCTTGCATTTGCACAATTGCATGAGTTACTTTGCTGTACTTCTCATGGCAGCAATGTTAGGGTGGTTCCCAGATTAGTTACCTGATTTGTTCATGCCTCCAGAAGGTTGCCTACCATTGCGATAGAAAATGGATAGTGAAGGGGAAGTATAGTCATATGCAGCAGCATCACATGATTATCAAAGGATTCATCACATAATTTCAATATATTTCATTCCTGTTTTGACATTTCTGCCAAACAAATAGAAGGCTATGCAAAGAACGTAGAATATCTTCACCGACCACGTTCTTTTAATTAAACATTAAACATGGCTGTTGCTGAAGCAGGTGCTGTATAATATAGGGACTCTATAGAGGAATTTCCACCAACAGCACTGACCATGGGCATGCCATATATTTTCTGTGTACATTCTATGCATCAAGCTTCAACTGAGTTATATCATAAGCAAAATAAAGGCAAGCTTACTTTACTGTTCTGCATGCAAAGATATACTCCTTGCTTGGAAATCCCCCCATCCTAATCTGATATCTGCTACATTTTGAAGAGGGAAATCCCACATACCTGAATGACACTTTGCTTGCCTTGCCAGTTTCTCAGCTCCTGGAATGCTGCATGCTAGACGAGAGGAAGACAATATTTAATATTTTAGGATGAAAGACAGAAACAAGTTCTGTAGTCATGTGTCTTTTGTAATCAAGCTATTGTAGACTATGAGCATACCATGTTTGTTGGAAAAACAACAACAAGGAAAGCCCTGTTGGATCTAATCAAAAAGATCCATCTAGTGCAGTATTGTGCTTTCAACCAGATACTTCTAAGAAGCCTGGAAGCAAGGCATGAAGGAATTAAGTCCATGAACAACTGAAACCCTGACGTCCTACTTCTGAACATGGGCATTCTAAGAACTATTGACAGGCCTATCCTACATGAAAATATTAAATCACCTTTTAAAGCCACCTAAGCCAGTAGCCATCATTACATTCTGAGGTAGTAAATTCTGTGCTACTGTGATTGTTGGTTCAATAATGCTCAATAGCTTGCAAATGAACCAGTTGTAATCAAAAGAAATTTTCCACTGATTACATGGAATTAAACAATCTCTACAGCATTTAGAGATTGGGTTTTATCCAATGTTTTGCTTCTGCCAGTGAAATAGATGCTGTTGGTGGATCAAGTGTCTCATCTCTCCTGCTCCAGAGGATTGGAGAACTATCTGGTGCATGCAGGGGGCCAGAGGGTGAAGGAGGGGAAGGGAAATCCCACTGTATGGGCAGACAGCCAATTCCATAGCATTGGATTTAGGCCCTTATTGCTACTTTCACAGGGACTGTTGTGGCCTGTGTTAAAATTCTATCAGATAGATATCATTGAATTAATGATCAATTGTTTGTGATTTTAAAAATGCCTATCAAGTCAACCAGCAATGAGGAAGAAAAATGAAGATCTTTTACTCACATTCTACAGAACAGGTGGCAAAACAGTCAAAGTACAGTGTGGATACTACATTTTGATTTCAGAAATGAAACAGTTGCAAGCATGACTGTGCCTCCTAATTTTAATTTCATTTATTCAGGAAATAAGCCACTTTTACACTTTTCCATTTTTGATAATTTCTAGAAGCAACCATATCTATCTAAATGAACATCTGGAAGTTTTTTTGGAGTGGAGAATGCATGAGATCATAATTGTACTGATGACTTATGCAGGGACTGAAATCATTGATACACAATCCCAAACAAATTTTGGTACTCAATAACAAAAGGAAATGACTTGGAGAAACACTTACATTGACTTCTGATCATCTAATCACAGAGATTAGTCTTGGCTGCAATTTAAGAATAGGAATTTAAGAATATAATCTAGAAGTATTTACATTTCTGTGAAGTATTTTATGAATTTTTAAGTCAAATTAACTAAACATCCAACCTACAGTTCTAGAAATTCATGTCCACACAGCTATTTTATTGGAATGAAGCAGGTGTGGTTCAATCTATACATTAAACACACCATGTAAGAAATGGGAATAAAGGGAATGGAGCAACGTGTCTTCTTGATGGACCAATGTGCCAATGCTGATCTGAAGCAGTAATACTTTAACCCAAAGCAACCCAACAAAAGAAAAAAGTAATATAGCGTGAATGCCAGACTCCTTAACAAATAAGTGTAAACTCTTATCAAAATTAGTAATTTAAATAACATGACTTTTAACTTTAAAAAATTGTACGTAATTGATAATACAAGACAAAGTGAAGTATTTCCATAGGGCCTAATATTTGGTTGCAATCCTGTATACACTTACATGAGAATAACCCCCCCCCCCCAAAAAACTTTGAGACATCCTTTCATATACAGAATTGGGCTGCTAGGCTGCAATCCTACACACAAATGAGGACAATGTTACAAGACAATCACGAATGTTTACTTGGAAGGAAGTCCTGTCTTTAATGTGGATCTCTTCCAGGTAATTATGGACAGACTGCAGCCCAAATGCCAGAATTGGCCACCTAATTGTAGTACTATACATATGCACTGGAAGCAAAGGGGGACAGCTTTCCCATTAATAACCTTTCAGTGTTGGCCAGAACTGCTCCTGCCCTTCAACTGAATTGGCTAAAAAATCTCAGAAATTTCCATTCATCATGATGACACTGTCATTAACCAATTTCTGTACAGTCTGACCCCATGCTGCAGAATTAAATGACAGAATGGATTATATCTATTTGGACTGCAGGTGAGGAATTTCCTTACAGCTGGGCTACAGTTGGAATAGGCAACATGGCACATTTCCCAGGCAACATCTAGAGGGAACCAGGGTGCCTACCTGCAGGCTAGAGCCTTTCTCCTTGATGGGGTGATTTTCTATTTCCAGGCTGCTGCTGCTGCTTTGTCTTCTTAACGTGAACACTGCAAGTGGTATCTCAGTTACAGCCAGAAGCAATACAGACCACACAGTTGCTTTAACATTTTACCACCTCATTCTGATGCTTGTGTAGAGCAGATATAAACCCCATTGGGTTTTTTGGGACTTTCTCCATCTAAAGGACTGTGGTCATACAGTAGCCACAATGAAAAATATTGTACTTTACTAATAAGCATAGAGAGCTATTTAGAAGTGCAACCTTGATCTATAAGCCTTCAAAAAAATGGAGTGCTTTTTTGAACATTAGATATTTGGCATACAAGAAATGTCAAGGGCATTTGCAGTTCCAGTATACCATATTGGGAGTAGATTGGTGCTAAATAAAAATATGAAGTAATATTTTGTAAAAAAAAATAAAGTTCACTTCATTCACAATCATGTCTGCCATAACCAAATAGAGCTTTACAACACCAACCTAGTTTTCCAATTCTTGGTATGCTGGTGGATTTTGTGAAAGAGGGACAAACATACCAGCCTACCTTATGTCACATTTTCTTGACAAAGGCATAATGTGTAGGTAACTTAAAAGACAATAGTCTGGGTTTAGACAACACAATAGCCCATGCTCAAGGGTTGAGTGTGGGCTGTTGTTCAATATGGGTAATCCTGTGAACTCATGCGTGTTAACAAACCATAGTTTGTAAACCATGAACAACTGAAGAGAATGTACGGTTGTTTGTTCAGTTGTTGGGTTCTCCGACAACATGATAATCCACATTTCCACAAATACCCATATTTCAATGACAACCCATCGTCAACCCTTTGGTGCGGGTTATCTTCTTGTCTGATGTCAAATGTCAGAAGCAACCCTAAAGTTCTTAATGCATGATAGGTAAAGAAACCCACATTATTATGTTCTTGTGTTTTGTAGTCATCAATAAATGAATCGTTGACTACAGTTAAATAGATGACCAAGGTTCACTGATCATCAACTGTGGTGCATGTCATATCCTTAAGATATTCCAATGAGGTATGTTTGGGATGGAGTATCATTCCATGATGAATGCTGATCATAAAATATTTATTTTATTTTTATTTACGTAAAACTTTTATATGCCATCCCCTCATGCCTTGGCATCTTGGGACGGCTTACAACGTAGAATTAAAACAATAAAACAGTAACAAATACAGTAAAATTATGTAAAAACAAAAACAAAAAAGCGACTGTTAATGATATTTTTTTTTAAATAGC
Source organism: Varanus komodoensis (assembly GCF_004798865.1). NCBI lineage: Eukaryota > Metazoa > Chordata > Lepidosauria > Squamata > Varanidae > Varanus > Varanus komodoensis. The sequence goes on from NW_025335661.1 coordinate 7,961,073, forward strand.
CATTAAATAAAAAGGTTTTAACCTGGAGCCAAAAAGAATATAGACTCAGCATCAGGCGCACCTCTCCAGGGAGCGCATTCCATAACCCAGGTGCCACCGCAGAGAAGGCCCTGCTCTGGGTAGTTGTTCTTTTTATCTCCTTTAAAGGGTTCTCCTGGAACAAAGCCTCTCCAGCACATCTTAAGGGGTGGGCGGACATGTAAGGGAAGAGGCACTCCTTCAGGTATCCTGGTCGCAAGCCGTTCAGGGCTTTATAGGTTAAAACCAGCACCTTGAACTGGGCCTGGACTTCAACTGGGAGCCATTGGAGCTGATAGAGGACCGGCGTTATGTGAGGCTAACTGCTGGTCCCTGTCAGCAACCTGGTAGCTCTGCTCTGTACCAGCTGGAGTATCTGGACCATTTTCAAGGGCAGCCCCACACAGAGCGTGTTACAGTAATCCAAGCGGGAAGTTACCAGAGCATGTACCACTGTTACTAGGGAGTGCTCATCCAGGTAAGGACGCAGCTGATGAATCAGCTGAAGTTGTAGGAAAGCACTCCTTGCCCCCGCCGCCACCTGAAACTCCAGTGACAGCTCTGGGTCAAGGAGTACCCCCAAGCTGTGGACCCTGTCCTTTAGAGGGAGTGCTACCCCATCCAGAACTGGGTCAAAATCCCCTACCAAGATGATAGGTTGCAGATATGGTGCAAGAGTGGTTCATGTTACCTTCATGCAGGAAAGAAGATCTGTTTCACAGATTGGAAAGTGAGGCAGATGTTCTGAAGAATGCAGCTGCCTGCAGAAGCCCATTCTTTACAGGGACTTTCTTTAAATGCTCTAGAAATATCTAAACGGATTCAAGAGCTGATAAAACATTGACAAAAGGAATCTAAATGGTGACATAATTTCAGATCTGTTGAGATGTGTGATGTAATAGTGGATCTTTTCCAGTTATCTTCCTACATGGTACTTTCCCTCATAGGCCTGGAATATGGCATGAAGGCATCCATTTGTTTGTGCCCACATGTTTGAAATAAAAATGGCTAATGCTCAGAGGGAAGTAGTAAATTATGGAGTCAGCTTTTTTGTCATTCTACAGGGAAATTATGGCTAAAGTACTATTTGTTAACAGTCTGTACGGACTGGAGGAAGACTAGGTAAGCGGCTTGAGCTCCTGGAAATGGTATTCAACCAGCTTGTAGATGGAGGACAGTTACTGTGTTTCCATTTGCTCATACCCAGAACAAATCTGATTATATAAGGATTGAGTGTTGATACTTGATCATGCAAGCTGTAATGGGTGGTAAATGGAAGACTGCAATCAACTGTAACTGTCTGAGATGTTTGGCTGAAAAGTAGATGTTGTTGATTTCATTATTGGGATGCATTCTGTAGTAACCTCCTGAGACACAGTCTGGCTGGATTCACATGACTTGTTCAACAACCCTGTACTGTATATACAATGTGCAGGTTTTTATTTTGCCTGAACTTACCAGTCATGTGGTTACCCAGGAAGTGCAGTTTCTGCACTCCCAGCTCCATCATCTCAGAGACTCACCACACATTTCAGCCACCCCATGAACAACATTCTTGCCTACAGACTGTAGCAGCCTTCTTCTGATGTCCTGAGGCAGGTTCCTTCCTTCACCCTCCCAAGTGTATCTGTATGTCTGTTGCACTTCCCATCTGCTCTAGGCCCACAGAGATTTTTATTACATGAAAATAAAGAGTTTTGCCATAATTCTCCCCATCTCCTTCCATGTATTTTTGTGTTGCCTCTATTTCCAAAGGTAAAAAGGGAGATGGCCGTATCTCAGCCAATGGAAATAAAGTAAACAATGATGTGATTGTTGCTAGGGAGCTGAGACTTGTAGAAATTGAAGGAAAGAAGCAGCCACTTCCATGGCCAGGAGACTCCATGGTGTTTCTATTCCATGGTGTTTCTATACAAACAACAGCAAAATACTGATTCTAGGTCTGGAGAGCTAAGAAGCCTCAGTGGAATGTGGAAACCTTATCGATTCTCTCTGTGATTTCAGAACCTAATCCTACCATGCAGGAATTCTGGAATTGGGTCACGATAGACCCGTAATAGTAAATTTCACCATGGCTTCTTGTGTTGTACAAACCCACCCCATGTCCACAGTCACACAGGAGTGCCAGTTTGTCAAAATATGTCTCTTCTCTTTTCAGATATGCAAGCTAATGTAGGCAACCACATGGTGATGACTGCCTGCATCGACTGATATTTTGCAACCCTATGATGTCCATTCAGAAATTCTAAGTCCCATTGTGTTCAGTGGGGCTTACACCTGTGTGTTTAAAGCCTGTTTTGTTCCCTTGTTGCACAGCAAACCCTAAACCTGAATTTAGAATCCAAACTGTAAGCTGGTGGAGAGGGCTCACGAGTGTCCCTTAGCAGCACCCCTTTGTATTAATGTTAATGATGGCATGCAACAAAAACATTTTTTTAAAATGGGTTAAAAGGGTCTGTATTTTATCTTTGCGTCTTATGTGGTTTTGCAATTGTTTTATAATTTTATGATCCTCTATTGGTTTAAAGCACGGCTGGGCAAATATTTAAGAGTTGGGGGCTGCACAGGCCCATGTGAAAACCTGAGAGGACCACATGAACAGGCAAATCTGCTGACATGTGGGGCCAGAGCACTTGCCCACTCCCCCTTGACTCCTCCCCCCCTCTCTCCCACACAGTCAGAATCACACACACCCTCTTTCCGATCACCCCAACACTCCCTATCATGATTGCAATTTTCCCACCATCAACAGCAGGGGTGAGCCTCATTAGGACTGCTTGCAGGGTGAGGTTGCAGCCTTTCCCACTCCAGGAGCCTCAGTGTGTTTGCTTGGGGAGCCGGGCTTTAGCCATGCCCCTGATGCTGTTTCCACAGTGCTAAAAGCAGCAGGACTCCTATCCATGACAGATCTATCCATCTATTCTAGTAGGCTCCAGTCTCATCCTGTGATTGCCACCTAAGCTTCAACAGTGCTTACCAACCTACTGACACCATTTGTTACCAACAGAGGAAATGGGAAAGTTGCATCCCAAATGAAGTCTGTTCATATTTTGTCATGAAAGGCCACCTGGGTAGAAGGGGATGACGCTGTAGAACACATGATAGCTGACCCAAAAGTATACTTTAATGGAACAGAAAGCATGGAAGAGTGTCAGCAGAGCCATCTTTCCCATGCAGTGCATGTGCTGGTGCAGGTCTATCGTTTTAAAAGTAATGGGAAGAACCACCTAGCACTGAAATCATTGTGAAATTCTGAATGCAATGGAATACGGATGTAATGTTATTAGGACTGGGAAATAACATGGAATCAAGGTATGAATACAGGGATGTATTCTTTGCACCAAAATTTCACATTGCTCAGTTATATTTGACATCTTAAATCCAAGGTAGCAGTGCTAAGATTCACCTGACCCCAACACTGAGAATGCAAAGGTATCTCCCAAAATAATGTGTGTAAAGAGATGCATATGAGAAGAAAAGCAATTAAAGCAGGAGAAATAAAGATAAAACTGTATCTAGTTTATTATGTATAGAAAGAGATTTCCAGAATTTACAAACAACCACATATTTCATTCCAGGGATATTTTGATTTGAGAATCTGCCCATATCTCGACTGCTTTCTTCTTCTTATCTATCTATCTATCTCCCCCCACCCACACACACATATGCGCGCGCATACCCACACATACATACATATACATACACACACACGTGCGCACACCCACACATACATACACACACAGTGGAAGACTGAGATTTATTTTTCCAATGTTTTCTAAGTTCCTGTGCAACCAACAATTTCAAATTCACACTTGTAAATACCATGCACAGTTAAGATTGCCTTTTCATTAAAACAGCCTACTGTTTTACAGGAAGAGTACAAAATATTATTTTCTCTTTGAAAGAAGTCAGCTCAATTGCAGGGTTATCTTACAAATCATGTTATCAGTAAATATGACTGTACAATCCAGATCCATGGGCCACTGATCCATATTATATTATATTCTGAATTACAATCTTAAAAAGAATAGTGCCCTACTCTATTCTTAAATTGCCTTGTTTTAAGCCATTTTCCCACCCCACCCCTACTCTGTTTACAACAGAATATAGTATACCTCAGTTCCACATCAAAAAAAGATGTGCTGTAGGAAATGTTACAATTAAAAAAGTACATGTATAAATCAAAAACCTATGTTAAATATTTAATACTCTTCAACCAACATTAACAGTTTGTATGTAATAATTTACACGGATGATTTGTCATACAGGTTTTTCTCAGCAGCAAATTAAAATTTCATGTCTTATGTAAATGAGCTAGCAGTACGCCCACTCCCCATATTAGAGTGGTGGGCACATGAATTCACTGTACCAGCTAAGTCTTTATGGCAGAGAAGGAAGTAATTGTAGACTCATTGTCCAGGTGTCACAGTGCTTTTGCTTGGCACAAAAAAGAAAGAACAAAAGAAGAAAAGAAAGAATGTGCAGTTCAGTCAACTAACTCCTGAGGTTTGTGTAAAGTAAACAAATTGAACTGGATGAGTCGTACCCATCTACTGGGGAAGAAGATGTGAGGTCCTAGTTGTGATACACAAAACAGAGTCTGGATACCCATGAGTTCAAAGAAGGATTTTTTGAGGTTGTATAGGTCATTGTCCTGAAAATAGAAGAAAGAAAAATTACTTATACATATGCATGTGTGTGAGTGTGCATGTTTCTCTACTAAACCATTTGCAATTTCTGAAAAATGACAGACAAGATTATTTTCTGTGGGTTAAGGAAAAAACAAACAAGATAAAATATAGGCTACATTGAAAACTATTCAGCAACATAAACAAATGCTACCTGTAAACATTACCTCAATGCACACATCAAATCTTCAGCATTCTGAGCAGAATTACTGTACTGAATAAAGCAAAATCTACACATTTCCTGTAATCCAATTTTTTTCCCCGAGGGCTCTGCTCAACCAAGTAAAGCAGCTTCAGGGTGAACAGAAGAGAGAGAGCAGAAGAGTGGCTATTTTAATATAGCAACAGCTGAAGAGAGACAATTCAGAACAGACAAAAGGCTGGGACTAAAAGATTCAGCTCTAGGACTTACACTCCTAGTAGCTGCTTTACCTTTTAAAAGAAGTCCTCAGGGAAAACAATAACTATACAGTACTCCTCTACATTGTGAGTATCCACTACACCAGGTTGGACACTTTATTATCTCTTACATTTCTTGCTATCTCTCTACCCCATCCAAGTTCAAGGCCTTTTGGACTGTCAACGGGAGAACATTTTACTTAGTAAGGATTAAAGACACGCACTATTGCTGAATGTTGCACAGTACTTTATTAGGGTGCCAAAGAGACAGGCCTGAGACCTTTAAAAGTGCTGGAATAATAGTCACGATGCCTATGGCTGAAAGAAGGTAAGGATGAGAAAATGTTGCGAAGTGGAACACTCCTGCCCAGCATGCCAGCTGGCCTTGCGCTTTTCTGGGATACTCCATACCATTCCCCTTTCCCAGACTCTTCCTTTCTTCTTCCCCAACAGTTCAGTCAGCATTCTGTGCACTCTGACCTTACTGATGTGTTTGTAATGTTCATTCTTAGGAGGTTTCCCCTAAAGATTCTGTAGTAGAAACGGGAAGGTAGAGGAACACAATGGTAAAGGGGATTGGGGAGGACATTTTTGTGGTGCATGTTTTCCAGACAATTTTTCCTGAAAAACTGGATAATTTTAATTGTGAAATACTTGCTTTTAACATAATGACAAAAATGTTTAAGATAAGGTACTCATATATTGCTAACTGGACGTTACTTCCTCAAAATGATTTCTAAAGGCTACATTATAGGAAGACTTTACAAGAAGACTTTATAAATTCTGGAACTCTGGAAGGTAGGAAAATGGGTCTATTAAATCTTTACTACAAGATGCACAGCATATGTCTTTTTTCTCCTTATTAAAAATATTGTTCTAATTTATCTATTACTGACACACAGGGATGGGCCAAGTCAAAGTCAGTTTTCCACCATGGATATATAGGATTGTTAATTTTCCATTTTCCCGCTGCAACAAAAATTACATTATTTTCCCCATTATTTCAACATTTCTGAAAAAAAATACTGAATACCTCCTTCCTGTCTATGGATGGTACAATTTTGGCTATGTAAGAATTCACACTTAGTTAATGAGTTTGCTATATACCACATTCCTTCTAAGCCAGGGGCAAGAAATCACTGGCAAGAAGAGACAAGACAGGGTAATCCTATGGTCCCTAGAAGCATCGCTAGATTTCCAGATCTGAGGTTGGAAATGAGCTCCAACCTCAAATCCCCCTCACCATACCTGCAGCAGATGCAGGAATAACTATGTCAGCTGCTTCTTTGAGGTCAGAAAAGCAACCTTAATAAGGGGTTTATGAGATAGGAAGGAGACAGGGAGGGGAGGAAACTACTGCTGCCACAGTAAGATGCATCCTGATGGTACTTCAGCCACCTTCCTTCCACTCTGCAGGGGTGCTGCTAAATATCTAAAATAGGGCTGCCTGCTTTGTAGAGTTGGAAGAGCATTACATTAGGTTAAATTACAGCATCATTTCTGAGGCCTACAAGCACAACCACATTCCCAAAAAGTGTCAGGGAAGAATGTGAATGATCCAGTGCTAAAATCAGCATAACTATTTTACATTTTTGTGTGTGCTAACTGCGTTTACTGAATCACCTTTAATAATTTTGTAATTCCGAACTAAATTACTTGGTTAAACCAAAACTCAGATGAATAAAAGGACTGTATTTTCACATTACAGATAGTCTGCTCCTGAAGATAGCTAAGTAATATATTACCCTTCTTTAATAAAATGCTGAGACTTTCCTAAGAGTCACTGAAAGACTGAAAAGACTGCCTGTGCTAAATATGTTAATTGCCCAAGAAAACAAATTTATTTTGTGTGGTCCTTCACGTGAACAGGAAACCTATCATTGCAAATGTGTAGTGTACTATGAAAACTCTCTGGAGAATTAGCTCATGGGCCTTCAACTCCCATCTCCAATCTACAAGAGCATTCCAAGTGGATCAGCTATATGAAACTTACCATACAGTCACAACATGAAACTATGTTGGGCCTAAAATTAGATAGTACTGCTACACCTCATGAAAAGGGCTAGTGACAAAGAAAGAAGTTGCCTCATTCAAACTGTGAAGGGGTAAAGTATACATGATTTGCTTTTAGTTTCATATTTGGCCCTCCTCCAGCATGGCTGAATGAACAGGATAGTTCAAGAACAAACTGTACCCAGCAGAATGATCACATGCTATGTAACCTATGATGGATATATAATCAAAGAGATTGAGAGGGAAATACACAGTTTTGCTACATATATCAATGCTTGTTGCTCTGAGATAGATACTAGGATTAACCAAGAAATGTCTCACTTTAGTTAATGCGTCTTTCCTTTACTTCTACTACCCAAACATAACAAACAGATGGATGGAAGGACAGAAACTTTCCTCTGGGGTGGATAAAACAACCATCTGCCTTATTTCTATTGTTTTCTTTTAAAAATCAGTTCTATTTCATTTCCCTGATTAATAACCTAGTTTAAACCAATATCTGGTTTAACAAAGCAAACATTTAAGGTCAACACTAATCATAACATAACACTGAATCCATGTACTTCTATTTCCCTTGAGTTTTAAGAGAAAGAGAAATGTAAACCAGGAGCACAAGGATGTGACTTATCAGGTAAACCATTCCACATAGTCACGTGTTACTTACTCATTAAAGGCACAAGCCAGACACAAGCCATCTGTAGGGTCACTATCCTACAATGCCTCACTTTGAGGAAGGATCCCCTGTAACAAGGCAGTAAGGGGAGGCTTGAGGGATGACACTGCCATGGCCTCCAAGGGTGGAAGTGGGGGCCGCAGTGGGTACTGCCACCGAGAAGGGGGCTGGCAGCAGCCACTGCCGTCGTCATGACTGTGGGGAAGGGAGGAGGTAGAAGAGGAGGGCGTGGTAGGCAGTGCCAGTCACTCCCAGCAGCACTGTGGCTTGGGATGCAAAGACAGGAAGCAGAATGATGCTCCACCTCAAGTGGTGGGAGGTCTTGCACCAGCCCTGGGAGCAAGACTGTGTCATGCAATATTGTGAGTGAGACTTTCATTTCACAGAAGACTTGGTCACTGTCTCAAGATACGATTGATCTACTCTTAGACACCACTCCTGAACAGTATAATCACAAGGTTTCTTTCATGCGAAACTATAATATATGGTGCATAAAATCACCATTATGAACAGTTTGCATACTTCTGAAGGATCTACCACAAGCCAGAGAGAATACTAAGATACTATTCTGAGAATACAAAGTAGGCTGTGGAAATACAAACACAAAACAGCATGAGATGAAACCCTTATTGTGTTTTGTACACATCCTCCTACCTCCAAAATACTACTTTCATTAAGTGACAAAACCTGAAATACAAAATTATGTGCAAGCATACATTTCACAAGTATATTTTGAAATGACACAGACACCCACACTCTCAGATATCCTGTCATATAGTATTCATATATAGTGCACATTTTCAATAGCATGATGTAATTCATAAAATACTGTGTGCATCTTATTTTGAGAGTTAAAATCAAAGAGTTTATGCAAGCAGAAAACAAAAAGCATATGGTAACAGGATTCACATGATCATCAGGAAAAGGTCATGGTGGCTTCCCTGCCCCTGTGCATGCCAAGTACGAACCGCATGATTTCCCTAATTATGCTTGTAATCTGCTGCACATTCCAAACCCAAGAAGGTCCACAGTGGAAGCAGCTTCCAAGCCATGCAGAAACCATGAGGCAGTTTCCAAGCTACCCCTTCCTGCATGTTACAGCAGGTTCAGACAACATGCCAATCTGTGTGCTGCAAGTGGAATCAGGGAAATCTCACGGAATGGCCCCAGCACAAGTGTGAGCACAGAAAAGAAGCTACCACGGTTTCTTTTCCCAACAGCTGTGTGAACTCGGACAATGAAGATACGAAAATTCCTCTTTAAGCAGGAGCTTTGAGACTGTGAAAGCTGCTAGATGGGAATATTTTATAATTCAAGTGGCACATCTTATTCACAGACATAATAAAGCACTGAAAAATTTTGTTTTATGAACATTTGAAATGATATGAACACAAACACTAAAAACAAATCGGAGCTATGACTGGAAGTGCTCCTTCTTGGAAAAAGAATATTTTCTTTCCTCACTAGTTGTATATTTTAGCTTTAAAAAATGAACTCTATTATAAGATGTTAAGTACATTTGGAGAGCAGCTTTCACAGTTTAAAGTTAGCATTTGGATACCCCTATTGTTTCTTATCAACAAATCAGTTTTTCCTTAACAACGCATAAACTGTACAGAGGGCAAGCACTTTAAGAGAAGGTGCTCTGACTTCAGTGTGTGCTGGTAAGGGTCGTTAACATTAATGACATCATTGCTGGCAGCTTGAAAATAGGGAAAACCTGTGTTTAATCCGTTTCCTACTCACCACAGGCTTCAAGCTAGATTCCCCAATAATATAGGTTTGTGGCTGACTGGTAATGCAAGAAAAATGTGCTTGAACAAAAAAAGAAGTAAAACGAAACGAAAGATCACCCTAGCCTTCATCTTTCACTGGAAGATACTTTTGACAAGTGGTCTACAAAAGACATGCAGATAACAATGAATGAATCTTGCTGGTCACCTGTCCCTTTTTTAAGGCTGTTCAACAAGAGGATATAAGGCATTCTATTATCAGCACATACTAATATTCCAAATACATGTATCAGAAATCAGTGGAATTCTCTTTTCATGGTACTTAAAATGAGTTGGCATTTTATTTATTTATTTATTTATTTAGGAAGCTTCTATGCTGCCCCATTCACTGAAGCCTCAGGGATGCTCACAACAATAAATAACAACATAATAGAGCAGGTTGCTTACCTGTAACTGATGTTCTTCAAGTGGCCATCTGTGCATTCACACATATGGGTGCTGCACCTGCTCAGCGCCTAGGCCAGAAGATTAGAAAGCTAACGGTTTTTGGTGGGAAAATGCTCCCCTCCCCTCCCCCCTGCAGTATAAGTAGAGCGGAGCGTCTGCCATTTTACTCCATCTTGAAGACCGACGTTTGCCCCCTAACATTTGAAAAACAGCATCACAGCAAGAAAAATCGGTACCATAGGAATAACACGGAACTGACAGTAAGAAAAACAGTCCACTCACCGACACCATGCGGACCTGGCGGGTGAGTTGTGTGAATGCACAGATGGCCACTCTAAGAACATCAGTTACAGGAAAGCAACCTGCTCTTCTTCGTCGTGGCCTCTGTGCATCACACATATGGGTGATTACCAAGCTTACCAGACTTGAAGGAGGGAAGGTGTCATCAGTGAAAAATGGCAGAGAGCACGGCTCTACCAAAGGAACAATCCCTTCTGGCGCGTACATCAAGCCAATAATGCTTGGCGAAAGTACATGGAGCAGTCCAAGTTGCAGCCTTGCAAATATCCTGAATTGGAACCCCTGCTGCAAAGGCCAACGAAGTCGCTACTGCTCACGTAGAATGCCCCCTCGGAAGTGAGGGTAGGTCAATTTTTGCCAATTGATATGCTAGGACTATGGTCTGCACAATCCATTTAGACAGTTGCTGAGATGAGACTGGAGAGCCCTTGTCATGATCAGCATACTTGACAAAAAGTCTATTGGAATTCCTGAACGCTTCTGTGCGACACCTGTAAGAAGCTGGACAGTGCCTAACATCCAGCGTATGGACAGAGCGCTCAATCAGACTCGACGGAGATGGAAAAAACGCAGGGAGGACGATGTCTTGGTTCAAATGAAACGGTGTAGCCACCTTAGGAAGAAACTCGGAGTCCATTCGAAGAATGACTTTTTCCTTGGGAAAGTTCAAGAACGGTGGGTTTATGTGTAGAGCACACAGTTCACTGGCTCTTCTGGCTGAAGTGACTGCAACAAGGAAGGCAGTTTTCCATGAAACTAGGTGTAGATGCACTGTTGCCAAAGGTTCAAATGGAGGTTTTGTAAGGGCCTGAAGTACAACAGAAATACTCCATGTCGGCATAATAGGTCGAACCAACGGGTGCAAATTTTGTAGCCCTTTAAGGAAATGGCAAATCAGTGGTTGAGAAAAAAAGATGACCCCTGGATGCTGCCATGAAAATGTGAGAAAGCAGCCATATAGATTTTTATAGATGAAGGCTTGAGTCCCGAGTGATGAAGTTCGAATAGAAATTGCAAAATATTCTCGATCGAAGCCAACTCCGGAGAGAAGGAACGGGCATCGGCAAAGGAAGAGAATCTCCTCCACTTTGCTGAATACGATTTGCGTGTGGAAGGTCGTAGTGCAGATTCGAGAATTGCCTGGATATCTGAGGACAACATTGTCAGTCCCGAGACAGGCCTTGATGGTTCCGAGGGAGGAGTTGGTTGCGTAAGTCGTTGAAGTGAAAGTTCCATCAATCGGGACGGCAACGGAGCCGACGGAAAATTCAGATCTATCGGAAGTACCACGCTGTTAGTTTCAGCGAGAGTAGGTCCGGGTGTCGGGCTGTCCCGTTGTGTTGTGTTAACAGATGAGGAATAAATGGAAGTCATTGAAAAACTCCCCTGGACTGAGTGAGGAGAGTGGTGAACCAGGGTTGCCTTGGCCACCATGGGGTTATCAGAATTCCTGTGGCGTTGTTGTGCACGATCCTAGACACTACCTTCATGAGGAGTGGGATTGGAGGGAATGCATAGAAGAACAGGTTGTTCCAGTCAATCATTTGGGCATCTCCCCTCGAGTCCAGTCCCAGCCCCGCTCTGGAGCAGAACAGTCTGCACACCCTGTTCAACCGGGTCGCGAACAAGTCTATATCCGGTTGTCCCCATAACTGGAACAGCTGGTTGCAAACCACTCGATCCCACTAGTGGGTTGTTGACATCTGTCGGCTCAGTGTATCGGCTTCTACATTGTCGGTTCCCACAAGATGAACCTCCAGCATCGTGATGTCCCGAGGAATGCACCAATCCCAGATTTGCATTGACAAATGGGCCAGGAGAGGTGACTTTGTCCCGCCTGTTTGTTGACGTAAAAAACAGCAGCTATGCTGTCCGACGCAATCTGTACAACTTGGCGGTGTAGGACAGTTTCGAAAGATTTAAGAGCATTGAAAATTGCTAGAAGCTTGAGGAAGTTGATATGCCTCGCCGATCCCCGTCAGGTCCATGCCCCTTGGACCCGAAGTCCTGCACATGTTGCACCCCATCCGATGAGAGACGCATCGGTGTACACTGTCACAGTCGGTTGAGGTGGGCGGAACGGAACACCTACAGATAGGTTGCGTGAAATAGTCCACCACATCAGGGTATGAAGGATCGAAGATGGAATCCGCAGATTCCATTGGTTTGTAGATCCTGCTGTGGATGGAACGAGTTGTTGAAAAATAACTGGAGTGGGCGGAGTCTGAGCCTTGCGTGAGGCACAATGGCCACTGAGGCTGCCATGTGTCGCAACAATCTTTGTATAGTGATGGCTTGAACTATCCTTTGTCGTCGAATCTGATGAATGTGCGTACACAGGGTGGCCCTGCGGGACGGAGGAAGGAACACTCTTTGCAGGGTGGAGTCAATATGTGCCCTGATGAAATCGATGACCTGCGTGGGAACAAGTGACGATTTCTTAAGGTTAATACAAAGTCCGAGGTCGGCAAGTAAAGCACAAGTCACACGGACAGCCGCTAAAAGGTTGTCTTTAGTCTGTGACACAATTAGCCAATCATCTAAATAGGGGTAGACCTGTATACTCCAGAGCCGTAGGTGGGCGCAAACCAGGGCCATGCACTTTGTAAAGACTCTCGGTGCCGTAGCCAGTCCGAATGGTAGAACATTGAATTCGAAGATATCGGATCCGACAGTAAAACGTAGGAAGCGTCTATGGGAAGGATGGATAGAAATATGAAAATACGCATCCTTCAAGTCCATTAGGCGAACCAATCCCCTTTCCTCAGCAATGGAAGGATATTCTGTAAAGTGGTCATCTGGAACTTCCTTGGTTTGATATATCTATTGACTCCTCTTAGATCCAGGATAGGTTGAAGACCACCATCCCGTTTGGGAACTGTAAAGTATCTAGAATAGAATCCGTGTAGCCCATCGGTGCGAGAGAGTTGTCGAATTGCTCCCTTATGAAGAAGGTGAAGGACTTCGTCGCACATGGCGATGTAACCGATAGGGCTTGATGGAAGATGGCAATGTAAACCGGACAGGGCTCGATGGTGGAACGATATCGAATTCTATTCTATTTCTGAAGTGAATGATGGACAGCACCCACCTATCAGATGTAATGGCCTCCCAAATGGGAAGTCGGCCAAAAGGGAGAGGGAAAGGTGGGAGGTGAAGAGATGAATTGGTTCGCCGGAACTATCAACGGGGACGTTTCTCAGTGTCGAACCGCCTACATCCCTGGGAGAAGCGCTGTTGAGGCTGTTGCCTTCTACGTTGCTGGCGCTGGTGGAACTGCTGGCGAGGCTGATATTGCTGGTGCCCATAGGGTCTGGACCATGGCCACTTAAGTTTCACTTGTGGGAGTTCCATTCGACACGCCATCATACAGACTCGTGGATGGCTTTGAATTTTCTATCGGTCTTCACGTGGAAGAGGCCGGAGCCATCGAATGGCATTTCCTCTATCCTCGTCTTCATTTCCTCAGGGAAATTGCAGTTCCTGAGCCACGTGTGTCGTCGGAGGGAGATAGCGTTGACTATGGCCCGAGAATCAGTGTCTACGTGATGTCTCGCAGTAGACAACTGTCGAATGGCCACCTGCTTCGCTTCATTTAAGAAGACCTTGGCTAGGTCTGCCTGCTGGTCCGGGAGGAAGAAGACGACATTTTCCAGCTTCTGCATAATGAAGTACTGGTAACGTGCCAGTGTAGCCTCATAATTTGAAATACGCAAACCGAGTCCCGCAGCCATGTAGACCCGGCGCGCAGTTATGTCGACCTTTGTCCCTTCCTTATCTTGGGGTGTTGTATGTCCCCTAGCCTCCCCGCCCTGGGATGACTCGACCACCACCGAATTAGGCTTCGGGTGGCGCAGCAGGAACGGGATGTCGTCCTCTCGGACCCGGTACATAGATTCGTACCGGCGAGATGTCGCCTGCGGCTGAGCCAGTTGGTCCCAGGGCTGAACCATTGCCTGGCAAAGCGTGGTAATCAACGGTAAGGCAACAGTAGCAGATTGCTCCCCTCGGACGATGTCGTAAAACTGGTCTGTGCTGGGCCCAGGGCAGTGGTAGGCTTCTCCAGCGACCGGACTAGATGAGAAACCAGTTCCGAGAAAGAAACATGGGGCTCATCTGGGGATCCTGGGTCTTGGGAAGTAATAGCCATGTCCGGAGACGTGGAGTCTACTTCCGACTCGTCCAAGTCTTGATGGTAGCGGTAATGCTCACTTGACGAGGAGCTTTCAGGAGATGGTGGAGGTCTGTGTTCCGTACGGCCAGAAGTGGACAGTGCCTCTCTCGGGATCGACGGCAAGCGACGGTCCGGAGGAAAAAAGGCATATGGATGGAGTCCACTCTAGGCAAGATAGCCACCATAGCCGTGCATAGACAAGTCATCTGCATGGCGCTTCGATGAACGGCTCCTACACCTAGGAGGAGAGTCTGGTCTCTCAGGTGGCCCAACAGCAGGCATTGGCGTCGGGGAGTGTTGCCTCGGTGGGGCATCTCTAATTTCTCCATCAGAGATGGACTCCCTAAGCAGTGGCTCCTGTGGAGGAGACACGCTCTCAGGCCGAAGAACAGACCTGGGGGATCCCGGCGGCGTCACCTGCATTGCAGACTGCAGGGCCGGTCCTGAGGGAGTCGGTACCATGGCGGCAGTCGGGACCGAGAACCCTGACGAATCCAAGCCTCGGTGTTTGGGGCGATCGGGTTTCTTGCCCTTGTGGGCCGCCTTAGCCACCTTTTCTTTCCTCGGCTTCTTATGGCCAGAGGACCATTCCGGCTCTGAATGCTTACGCTTCTCCTTTTCTTTGGCTGGAGGAGAAGGTAGCTGTTGTGCTTCCATTGGAGCAGTGCCTTCATCCAAAGGGCACTGCAGCGGCGCGGCCGAAGTTGAGGCGAGGTGCTTAGAGGGCGCGGCCGGGGTAGAGGTGGAGCGCTAAAACGGCGCAGCCTAGGAGGGGGTAGGCCTTGAGACTAGCTGGTCAGATTGAAGCCAGGCCTGGTCCCAAAGTAACTTGCGGAGACGATTCTCCCTATTCTTCCTGGCCTGTTTGGTAAAGGCCGAGGCAGAGGAGGCATAAGTTGTGCGGGTCAGCGGGAGACATTTTGGAGCTGCACTCACTACACTTGTGGAATGCCGCCCGCTGTGCCATCGCGAAAGGAGGAGGAGATGATAGTACAGAGGGTAGGAATAATATTTTTGGTTTTGTTTTGTTTTTTTAAGAGAAAGAATGAACAGAGGAACTACAACAAGGGAAAGAGAAAAACTGGGATATATAACGAGGAAAAAGGTAAGTTGAACAAGATAACCATAAAGGAACACGTGGCGAGAGAGAGACGAGCAGGCATGAGGCACAGTGAACGGCGGTCGCAGAGACTGAGTAAAATGGCGGACGCTCCGCTCTACTTATACTGCAGGGGGGAGGGGAGCGGAGCGTTTTCCAGCCAAAAACAGTTAACTTCCTAATCTTCCGCAGGCGCAGCACAGAGGCCATGATGAAGAAACAATATAAAAACAATATAATTGGAGACATCCTGGCCAAAGATGTAAAATCAATAAATAATATTAACAATTAAAATGATGTTTAAATAAAAAGGTCTTGGCCTGGCGCTGAAAAACAAATAACGACGGCACCAGGCGGACCTCTCTGGGCAGCACATTCCATAGATTGGGCGCCACCACAGAGAAAGCCCTCCTCTGGGTACTTACCCTCCTAATATCCTTCACGGAGGGTTCCAGGAGAAGGGCCTCTCCTGCTGATCTCAGGGGGCGAGTGAGCATATATGGACGTAAGCGCTCCTTTAGGTAAACAGGACCCAATTTTATTCATCCATTTTGTAATGACCATTACACTTAACTACTTTCGTTTTCTTTCCCACCTGCTGATGCCCATTCTAACGGGTGGTACACTGAGAAAGTTGTGCTGAATTCCAGATCCCTGAAGTCCTTGTGCTGCCAAGTATTCTAATCCAGTTCTCAGTTTCCTTTAAACTTCAGCTCTGGTCTACAACACCTGCCCAATCACAAGAAGCCTGCTCTTTACCATGGAATCCCTCTTCCTGCTATAATCTCCCCTACAGCACAGTTCCTGTCACTGACCTCCTGAGCGATAACCTTCTGTTATATGCACTGTGTAGCCTTAGCTGCATGATACCCTGGCTGGGAGGTGCAGAGCATGTCTCTACTACCACAAGCTGTCACCTGTACAGGTACCGCCATGGCAAGACAGCTTCCAGAACATGCCTCTGTGAGTGAGCAACACTATATATCCAGCCTCTGCAGTCATCAAGGCATTGGAAACCTTTTGCAATCTGCCCCTTGTGTTCCCTAGCTAAGAGTCTGATTGTAAATAGATGCCTCAAGAAAATGAATGCAAATGCTTCAGTATAGTATAGCACGTACAGAATGCCACATTTTGCTGGTCTTGCGGACATGTCAGAAAGATTTCTCCTTTATGAATATACACCATAGGCAGATCTCCACAAATATGTTCAGTGAGAAGTGCACATGATCCTGTTTGACGTTGGGGAATGAGAGGGAGAATTTTACATGTTGTGTGGAGCTCTGCAATAAGCAGCAGCAGTGAGAGAAATTCACACTATGCCTGCCTATACTGAAATTAAGTGGGACCCCATGTGGGGACAGCTGCCTGTCTACATAAAGTGGAGAGAGGGAAGCAGCATAACCCAGTGATCAGCAGGAAGAAGGGGATGTAAAAATGAATCAATCAAACAAACAAAAATTTTAACTGACTAAAGTAACAGTTTAATTATATTTCAAGAATGTTATGCACAAGATTACTAATCAAAAATATGTAAGAATTTTCAAAGCAGCTATTTAAATTCCCTATTTACATCTTGCAGAATTGTCTCCTAATGAGATAGTCATACTTCTTTTCTAGAAATGAGAACTGAGAAAAACAGGCTTTTAATTTTCAAAGCATTCACCTTTGCCATCTTCCTCCCATCTTTCTGGCAGTTAATTTATTCTTTGTGTAGTGAAAAGGAAATATTTCTTCTTTTACTGGGTAAAACAAGAAATAACACCACTATCAAAATAATAGAGGACAGCTATATAAGTGAACCTTACTGTAAAAAAGATAGGAAAGATTGAAGCAATGTTCTTGATATCACCAGAAACTCAACAAAAGTGACACCATGAATGAAACATAAAAGCCATGCTGATTCAAAATAAAGGTTTATCAGCTTCAGCATTCTGTTTACAGAATGGCCAAGCTAATGCTAAGGCTTGATGCAAAACATTACCACAGTTTAAGAAAGCCATAGTGGCTTCTTTAAGCCAAAATGTGTACCATGTAGCATTTGCCTCATCACCTGCCCAGGCAGAGCTTGTCGTGTCATCTGAACCTGAGCAGCTTGGCTTGTTGGGATGGAGAAAACACCAAACCAATGGCCTGATGATAGCTTATTTTAGCACTGTTTCCTCCTCCAACAAGCCATGCTGCCAGGATTAGGATGACAGGACAAGTTGCGCCTACATATGTAATTAGGCAAATGGCACCCACAATGCACTGAAGCTTGTACAACCCACCATGGCTTGCATAAAAGCCTTGCATAAACACAGGAATATAGACCTACACTCTTCTCAAGACATGGGGTGGTCCATAACCATGCTCTGACATTAGCAGCAAAAGCATCGTCAGACAGATTGTGTTACCTATGCGCACAGTCTGGCAGAGAAAACAAAAGCAAAGGGAATGAAAGCAACCAAATTATTGAAGGCTGCTTTCTGTTCCACAAGGCAGGGAAGCAGTGCTCATCCACTGCATGAGGAACATGCATAACGACTTTGAAATTTCAACTTTAAAAAGAAACAACACGCATGTAACTAAGATCATAATGGAGGGCAGCACACATTAGAGCCATTTTGATAGTAGAGACTACCCGCTGAAAAATGAACAGCTCTCTAATTAATGTGGTGTACACATTCAAGAGGTAGAACAGGCCCCAGAAAAACGGAGATCAAATCCAGGTTCATTCAACATGCTCACTGGAGGACTTCAAGCCAGTTCCCTCAGCCTGAAAGGCTGTCTTGGCAATCAGAGAGGCCATGTACAAAGACTGCAGACAAGTGGGATTGAGCTTCAATAATAACAACAGCAGCAATAAATGTTGCACCCATGAGTCATCCAAATCTTCAAGCCAGATATAGTAATTATAAGTATCCGAATCAAATTGATCTCTTTATCTTTCCCCTCCTTTTTGTTCCACTTCTTGCCCTCTGCTACAGTGCCCAGTTTAAAAGCACCAGAGTTTGTTTGTTTATTTATTTATTTATTTATTTAAAGTTTTTGTATGCCGCCCCCTTGCTATATAGCCTCATATGGTATCTTTGTCCTTCAATAGCCATAAGGTCAAAGTTCTTGTGACCCTGAAGCTTTTCCTCACATGTGCTGATGGATGAGTCCATGGTGTGCTGATAGGTGCTAAGTTATGTCTTGATATAGTAAATGTTCTCAGTTGAATTCAGAAAAAAATGTTCTATTTCTATAAAAACTGAATTTGAGTAATTTGAGTAAAAAAAACCTTTGGTGAGATATATGGTAAGAAAATAGATTAGCAAATGAGTACTGGATGGTGTATTAGGAGATGGAGGGAAGTTTCTGAATGCACACCAAAGTAGGTGTATAGACAGGGGACCTATGTGTCAAGGAAGAGCAATCTTCCATTCACTATTGGCATACGAAGAATAATGGAAGTCAACATTTAAGATGCCTTTAAGAACCTGCTGCTAGTATGAGAAGACCCATTGATAAATAGGATGTGCAGCTTCTTTCTTGCTCCAGCATGCATATGGTCCTCTTGATTTAGCTATCAAGATATTTGGAACCTCAGTGTGATTAACCTCAAGAGCAGCACAGAATTACTTAATCTGCTCACACAGCATGAACTGCTGCACATTCACCCTGCAATTGCACGTGTCAGTATTTGCCTCTGGATTAGCCTTCCAAAACCAGCAATGTCATCGATTTTACATTTTGAAGCAAGTGTAACAGAAAGAGGAAAACATTTTAATTAATGAGGACTGCAGACTAAGTCCTGTTTTACTCAAAAAGAAAAAGGGAATTTTGACTCAGACACAGAAAAAAAAATTGCAGGGCCTGAAGTAATGATTTGGATATAGTCCTGGATAAAATCAAGACCATTTTATTTTGAGTTCTTGATACTTCTGTTCAGGGAAACTTAACCGGTTAAATTGATAGGCCTGTGAAATCATTTAGTAGCACTAGTAAAAAACCTTAATTGATATTCACAGAATTCCACAATTTTAATAGACAGTGACACTAAAGTTGCTGGTGGAAAATTGGTGAGCTGTTGGATTGACAATCTGAAGTCATTTTAAAAACACTCATTTAATACGGTGTCATTTTAACTTGTCTTTCATCATTTCACTGGAGACAAACTCTCCTGACATGGTGTCTTTAACATATATACACTAGCAATTCCTTGAGATTTTTGAATTATGGTTTCATACAATTCAGTGTTGGAAAAAGAATAATTACTAAACAAATTATTAAAACAACCACTAGTTGTTACTAAACCTACATGGTCACATCATGTACATTCATATTTTCAACCACATTTTAAAAATATATAAATTTATTTTATATGTTATATATAAATAAATTTTATTTATATTTTATTTATTGATTTATAATTTTATATATTTATTTATATTTTATATTTTAATTTTTATATTATATATACATCTAATGTAAATTTTACATTAGATTAACTAGCATTATAAAACAAGCTATCAAGCATCCCAAAGAATTAGAGTTGATACACACAAACTATCATTTACAAATCTGCCGTATCACCCCACATTTCTGTGTGCTTTGAACTCTTGCACAAGTATGAAGCTGCCCATTACATTTCAGCCCTATAGGAAAGAAAAAGAGAAAATAAGACCACCTGAAGTTGCTCTGACCTTGATCAGTCAAATTTTCAATCGATCCATGTATCAAAAGGCTGGCCGATCATAATGCCTGCACTGCCTGACACATTTATTATAGAAATACAACAATGACCAGTGCTACATTGTTCATATGGCCCTTTAAGATGGCTGGAACTTGCTTGTATCAAACAGTCAAGTGGTGCCTGAACTACCAACAATACACTGATTTCATGTGATGGAGAAGCAAACTAGAAGTCCATGCGTTCAAGCATTGTCACAACCCCTCCTGTTCCCACCTCACTTGTTTGACTTACAAAGAGAAAGCCTGTTCCTATACATCTATGGAAGCATTAAATAAAAATAAATTTATAGTAGCAACATATGCAGCGTGTACTGATAAAAACATTTTAGGATAAAGGTCAGTGCAAAATGATGAAAAGAGACTGTTTAAACAATTGCAGACTATTTTGTGAATAAGTACCTGCTTCTTTGGAAGCCAGCAGATACAGGAACCAAACTGTAAAACGGCCAGTAATGAACACTGCTGTTTAGCAGGTTTGCCTTCACAATGATAATTTTCATCAGTATGCTTTCACCAGTCATTAAAAATGCAGCTTATACTTTCATGCAAAGAGTTCTGGCCTTCTGTCTGGGTATTTATTCCAGACTCACTACTATGGTATCTGACTGTGAGAGAATAAAGGATTCCTTAACCCTTTCTGTAATTTTTCCAGCTTCATTCTGTTTGAGACATTCACTCTTAATGACTTTCCCCATAGGTAGTTCAAGAACCTTCATGTGAACTCTTCAGGAAAATTAATAATAATATTCACTACACCTTTTGGATGGTTGGACCAATAATCAAAGCCCATCCTACTATGTGCATCAATGGAATATTGATTTAACACAAAGGTTATCCACTTGAGTGTGTTTTCCAGTACAACTGTCCTTCTTCTGTTTTTGAAAGCAAAAGGATATCTTCTCTTCCTTTTTAGAGACGGTTATATTCCATTTCACTCTCAGCTGTATCACAAAGGATACAGTGAAAGAGTGTATCTGGCACTGAAAGACTGCTTCTTTCATCATGACTTAAACAAAGGGTGCTGGAGTAGCTTTTTAAATTAGGCTTCCTCCAACAAAAGTACCCAGTCCTCAACACAACATTCTGGCTAAAATCTGACTTAACACATTATCCAATGAAATTGGATCCCTCCTCAATTCTAATAGAAATGTTTCACCAAAATTTACTCAAATACTAGTGTTGCTCCCTGTCCCTCAATTGGGCCAGGTTGATCACATGAGCAGCACATCACAAAAGCTGGGAATTCACATAGTGCTGCTGTAACTTCCATGCTTGGAAATGCATTCACATTGACATCAGTAGCATTTTATAATTTTGAGACTAACCAAGATTTCAACATATCTTGCAGTTTTCTCCAGCATTTCCAATCGATGTATTTTCAGCAAGAGAGTCTTCATTAGTATTCCTCAACAGCAGGCTATTACACTTTGTACTAGTAAATGCCATTGCATTTGTATTACTCCAGACCACAAATGTGTTCATCCTGAACAAGTATGAAGTTGCTCAGTAGAATTTTCCAGTATGAAGTTGCTCAGTCGAATTTATCAAAGTTGATCGCAAAAAATGTCAAACGGATTGCTAAACCAGCTTTCCTCCGTGTGGTCTCCTCCAGATGTGCTGGGCTACAACTCCCATAATTTCCAACAATCATGGCCATGTGGGCTGGAAATTATGGGAATTGCAGCCCAGCACATCTGGAGAGCACCAAATTGGGAAGGCAGCTCCAAATCCATCTTTCAAGAACGTTACATATCACTGCTTTTCCAGCTGAATCCTTCAGTATTACCCCCTTTTTTCTTCAGATTACAAAATCTGGATTTTCTGGCTCTAGGATATGAATTATTAATACAAAAGCAATCATTTTCCCATGCAGATTTGGAAAAAATCTCCTACAGCCTCAAACCGAGTCTTGCATAGCACTCAGCTCTAATCAAAGTATTGTATTTATATTCCACTTTCCCTCCAAGGATTGTATTTATATTCCACTTTCCCTCCAAGGATTGTATTTATATTCCACTTTCCCGAAAGGTAATCTATAGGGGTTTCTAACCTTCCTATTTCAACCTCACATCACAACAACTGTGCAAGGTAGCTAAGCAGAGTGAGTGAATGACTGCCCCAAGGCCACCCAGTAATATCATGACAAAAGGAAGATTAGGAGCCAGGATGTTCTAGTTCTAGAATTGCTACACCACAGCAGCCCTGCGCACATTAATACACCTTGATCCTTGGTCTGCCAGATTCCATATCTACACTCTCTTTACTAGCTGTAACACCAACCTGCTTCTGGCTGAGAACCACTGGTGGGCCCTGGGCTTTTTGCCTCCAAGCAAGCTAGGTTATAATCCCAACCTGAAAATCTTTTCAACCCTATACTGAAAAGCTGTGTTCAAGATTCCTCCCCACCCTTGAAGGCACAAAAATACTATGGTAACCAATGCTCACAAATCCTCCTTTATTTTCCCATTTAAACATGTACTTATATTAGCACAATTCTTTGGACTCTGTTTTTTATATTTGTGCTTCTGCCCATTTAAATTATAAATGTCCTTCGTTCAGACACAGTATCTTCATTTATACCCAGAACAAAGCACACTGCTGGCATCCGAACAAGTCATAAATACTTGTTAGCTCTGTACCAGTTTGAGATGTGCAGATGGAGGGTGGGGCACAATGTGGTCATACATCTAACCTGCAAAATGATTCCCTCCAGATGTGTTGGTCTGCACTCCCATTGGCAATGACCATGCCAGCTGAGAATTTTGGGAGCTGTAGTCCACTATGTCTGGAGGGTACCAGACTGGGGAAGGTTGATCAAAGTAGTTATATACTTCTGCTATCTGCTTTCTTAAGTAAATATGCGTAAAATGTTACAAATGAAACACAAGACAACAATCACAGTCATACCAATGGAAGGCTTCTATGAGCCCAGCGATTCATAGTAGTGTTCATTCTAAATTCTTGACAGCTAATATCCCTTCAAGACAGTTATTTTTGGCACACACAACCTTTTAAATATATATTGCTCTTGCCCAGAAGATTACCCAACTGGCAGAGAAAAGAACATTCATCAGTAGGCAAAGGTTGTTGGCACCAAAATAAAGATGCAAGAAGCTAGTAAAACTATTAAAACAAACAACAAAAAGGGGGAAATCTTTGGAAACATTGAAGAGATATTAAAGAGAATGAAGCAGAAATAGAAACAGATACACTGGGGAAATAATTCAGTCTAGTTGGTTATTATTGGTTTTTTTATATAAAAGACTTTGGTAGTAAATCAATACCATTGAAACTACTGCTGCCTTATAAAGTACACACATTACATGCTTTTTTGTTTTGTTTTGTTTTTTTCCGGCTGCAGGATAGATGTTTTGTAGACTGTTAAGCAACAACAAAAACTGCCTTTACATGCAATTAAATTCTACACATCACTTCCAAACATGGCCTAAAATCTGAAGAACAAATATGTTGATATTTCAATGCCTTTAATGAGCTTTTTAGATGTAAAGAGATGCATGTGTGTCACTTTGAAATTTATTAGAGACAACTGCCATTGGTCAAAAGAGAATTTATACAATGTAACTATGCATCATCCATGCATTTTGGCAAGTTTGCACCTCTGGGAGTCTTATTTAGTATTAAGCGGCTTTCAAGGCAATTACTTAATTTTACAGACAATGAAATCTTACAGTGATGGACAGTCCCCTAATTTCTATGACTTTTTACTGTAACCGACCACTATCCTTTACTTCTTGAAATTTTAGCTTTTACTATGATTTTATGCCTTATGAGAGGAGGGCACATTTTACCATCAATGGAGTGGAAAATCTCAAAGTGCCACCAAATGCATTGGCCCTTCCCCTAAAATAGGTCACCTATGATAGAGATGATGAACACAATGAGGAATTATTACACCAGGGGAACATTGCCTGCGTTTAATAACACAGTCTGCCAAGTAGCATGGCTATGTGTCCTATTTTACAGAGAACAGCCCTCTGTTTGAAGGACTACAGAGGATAATCCTCTATCTGAAGTCATTTTTGCCTTGAAGAGATGTCTAGCCTATTTCTGGTTGCAGGTAAAGCATCATGGGGTACGATAAGAGGTACTGCTTTTTATACACTGAGTGGGAGCGTTCATTTGTGAAACCATTCCTATGTACACAGATTTTCTGTCTTCCAGTGCAGAGGTGGAAGCATAGGTCCTACTATGTTAAATTGAATGAGATGAAGTGCATGCAGTACTTGGTCCTATCTAAACATTTAGAAGTTGACAAAAGATGCATAAATTTAAATCTGTAAATGACTGCTGTTATAATGTCAGAAAGGGACAAGATGGGCAGAAGGCTCTTAGCTTCAATCGGCTGATTCAGTCCACAGCTAAGATCTCTTACAGTCATTGACCAAACTGCCCAGATCTTACAGAAATGCAAGGCAAACACAGGCCTTGAGAAGAAGTGACAAAGCAGATGACTCCAGAAGGCATGAGGATCAATAGTGTAAGGGGTTATTTTTCAAGTGCAGGTGCTCATTATGGGATTCTCCAAAGTCATACCCTCAAGGAAAGCCCCAAACATGCAGGCAACTGTGTTGATCCATAGCAACAAACCACAATTGTAATGATATTCACCTACACCAAAAGCAAATGGGTCTTAGTTACCCATTCAGGACCAAGACACCCCAAAATATTTTGCATTACACATGGGGAAAACATATTTTAAGGAAAATTAATCTCCATATTAAGGAGATTAAAAATAAGGATAACTAATTTCCATATTTAAGGAAAATTAAATCTTTAATTAAGGGAAAATTGTATCTTCAATTAAGGGAAAATTAAATTACTAGCTACAACTACTCTGAGGATTGTAGCTATGCTGAAAATCATGAGACGTGACACACGTTATCAGTGTCCATGATAATTAAAATGTCCAGCACTGCATCCCTGTGAGTTGTGGCTCCACTCTACCACTGATCAGGACAAAGGAAAGAGAGGATGTTAAGAAAACAGAGGCTGAAAAGGAAATAGAGTAAATGTAAAGCAAGAAGATAACAGAAAAAGAAAGCAGAGACCGTTCTCAAGGGTAGAAGTCACATAAGTTAGGGAAGCTTAAATTCATATAAGAATCTAAACAATCAGCCAAATCTTTGGCAATGGGTTCCTATTTATTTTATCACATTTCTGACACAACTTGTAGCCAAGGAGCTCCAGGTGGTGTTCATGGGTCCCATTCTATTTTACCCTCATAGCAATCCTACGCAGAACATTAGATGGATAATCACCTGTCCAAGGTTACCAGAGGAGATGCATGGCTGAATCAAAATCTGAACCTTTGTCTTAATTCAACATTTCACACACTACACTGTAGCAATTCTCAAATAAACTTACCCATGAGTAGAGATGTTTGTTTTTTGTTTTTGTTTGTTTTTGAAAATTTGAAGCCATGTAAAAAGTACTTGGTAAGTGGAGGCTTGTTACATGTTGCCAGGTCATCCACAACTTATGGAGACCCTGTGAATGAATGAATGAATGAATGAATGCCCTTCAAGGTGTCCTTCCTTGACAGTCCTGCTTAGCTCTTGTAAACTCAAGGCTGTGGCTTCCTTTATGGATTCAATCTATCTCATTTTTGGTCTTCTTCTTGTTCCTCTGCCTTCAATTTTCCCTAGCATGATTGTATTTCCCATGATTTCTTTTACCCTCTCATGATGTGTTTGAAATATGCCAGTTTCAATTTTGTCATTTTTGCTTCAAGGGATGGTTCTGCCTTGATTTGATCTAGAACCCACTTGTTTGTCCTTCTGTCTGTCCAGAGTATTTGCAAAGCTCTCCTTCAGCAACCTGTTTCAAACACATCCATTTTCTTCCTGTCATCTTTCTTTACTGTTCAACTTTCACACCCATACATAGTGATCAGGAATACAATACTGTGGATGGTCTTGGCCTTGGTCTCCAGTAAGACATTCTTGCACTTGATGTTCTTTTCCAGTTCCTTCATCCCTGCCCTTCCACGTCTCAGTCATTGTTGAATTTCTTGGCTGCAGTTTCCCTTTGAATTGATGACCAAGCCAAGTGTCAGAAAGATGTGTCATCTTTCACAATTTGATGTCTTCATCATGTCTTCAATTTCTTTACTCTTAACAAAGTTCTGTGCTTCTTCTGTGGACATAATTTTTGTTTTCTTAACATTCAGCTACACTCCTTCTTTTGTATTTTCTTCTTTCACTTTTATCAGGAGTTTCAAGTCATTGCTGTCTTCTCCAGTAGTGTGGTATGATCTACGTATCTTAAATTATTGATGGATCTTCCACCAATGTTCCCTCCTTCCTCTGATTCTAATCCAGCTTTACTTACTCCACTATGAAGTATATATTTGCAATACAATCTCATCTGAAATACTGTGTCCAGTTCTGGGCACCAATATTTAAGGAAGATGCAGAAAAATTAGAAAGGGTCCAGAGGAGGGCAGCAAAAATGATCCAGGGTTTGGAAACACTGCCTTATGTGGAGAGACTCAGAGCATGTTCAGCCTTGAGAAGAGAAGACTGAGGGGGGACATGATATTCCTCTATAGACTGTCAAAAAGAAGAAGGTCAAGATCTCTTCATGCTGATACTGGAGTGTATGGCACAGAATAATCAGTTCAAGCTGCAACAACCCAGATTCAGGCTAGATATCAGGAAAAGCTTCCTCACTATCAGAGCAGTATGATAGTGGAACTGGATGCCTAGAGAAGTGGTTGGCTCTCCCACACTAGAGACATACAAAAAGAAACTGGACAGCCATCTGACTGAGATGGTGTAAATTGGTGTCCTGCAACAGCAGGGGATTGGACCCGATGGCCTTCATGGCCCCTTCTAAATCTACTATTATATGATTCTTCCTTTTTGGATTCCAGTTTGAACATCAAACTGCAACTGATTTATTTGCCACACCTCTCTAACTGCTGGAGGCACATTCTATGATTTGGTACTGCAGGAACCACTTCTGGTCCTGTCTGTGGGTGAGCAGAGCTTAGAGAATCTAATCTGAAGGAAAAGTTATTAAGATTTTGTTTTTGTTTATTTATTTCTTTTTATATTGCCCAACGGCCAAGGATATCTGGGTGGTAAACAAAAGTTAACAACACACACACATACATTAATTTAAAAGAACAAAATTGTATAGCCTGAAGTGACCAATCCTGCCTAATCTTGGAAGATAAGTAGGGTTGGGCCTGGTTGAAATCTAGTTGAGTGAGAGATTCCGCTCCAGGTGGTATAGAATTGTGAGAAATAATAATAGTAATTGCAGTTACTCAGCACAGAAGCCCAGCAACAATACAGAAAAAAATGGAATATATAAAACAAAGTTTAAAAGTTAATCTGTTAGAACGTTGGGAAAATAAAAAGGTCTTCATCATGAAAAAAATATAAAAAGTAGGTTCTAGGTGCACCTCTTTGGGGAGCTCACTCCAAAATCAGGGTGCCACAACCAAAAATACCCTCCTCCTGGAGATCCTTCAGATGACCTGGCCCCGAGTTATTCATGGCTCTGAATGTTATTTTACTAACACTTTGAATTGGGTCTGGACTTCAGTCAGCAGCCAGTGCAGATGGAAGAGGACTGGCATAATCCATTCGCATTAGCTAGTCCCTATTAACAGTCTAGCTGCCATTTTGGATCAGGTGATAACATAATAACATATGTAGGATAACCCTCATGCTATTCCACTGCAGCTGGTGACCGTGCTGGGAGAATCTAGTTGCATGGGTGATCTTCCCCATTTTGATTAGAACTGCATGAATTGACTGCTATAGGATTGAGCCAGGACAAAATAAAATATCCAGGATTCTGTAGAACAAAACCCAAATTGTCAGGAATACACACTTCTTTATATTATCATATGTTGACTCTACTCACATTTTGGGAAATTTCCCATGACTTGGGAGGATACCTGGATATGAATCAGTAAAAAATACATTAGATCAAAAACTGTAATTATGAATTAACTATGCCGGTAATCTTACAGAGATTAAAAAGAACAAAGCTGTTTAATATCCCCAGTTTTATGGAATAAACCATTATTAGTTCTCAGAAAAAAGCGCTTTTCCCTAAATATTTTAATTTTTCTCCCAAGGCCTTTACCTCTTGTGCTCTGAATATGCACTTTACTTATAGACAAACTGGGAAAAGAACTTCTGTACTTCCCTGTTCTCTGAACTTCCTCCTTTCCAGATCTGAACAAAGATGCATATTCCCCTTTGAAACTCCCTATCTTCCAAATGCAATCTATTCATACAAGACCAGGGTGGTTCAGTTGCAAAGGGGAACATTTCTCTGCAATTCCCCATTGGTGGGGGAGCAGATCAAGGAAGACTATGAAGAAGCAGTGTTTTGGGGAAGGCTGCCCGCAGCTTTTCAATATTTCTTCTCTCCTTCTCTCAGCTATCAGAATAAAAGGATTAGAAAGGGAAATAAAGAGATTTGTTAATTATATTTTGTCATTCCCTTCTTTCATGGGATACCCATGAGACCTAACAAGATCAAAAGACAAAAGAAAACAACAGTCATTACATAAATCCTAAACTTAACAAAAATGAAAATGATCCAAAATGAAAACACAAATACAGCAGCAAAATAATAAATAGCTGAAGCCAAATTAAATATACACACCAGCCAAATTAAATACACTGATCAAAGTAGGAAATAGCAGTTAAAATCACCATACTTTAAAATGCTTTCTGAAATAGGCAGATTTTTAACATCTGTGAGAAGGTCAGAAGGAAGGAAGACTTCCTAAAGAAGTAAATTCCACAATTTAGGGTATTCGCAGTACATACCCTTTGGTGCATAGCCAGTTTTGTCCACATTTTGAGGGTGCAAAAATACAGAGGAGGGCCTCTTCATGATCTGAGCGCTCAGGTAGACTTGTACTGAAAGAGTTATTCACTTGAACTGAACCCTGAAGCAGACTGCAAGCAACTGAAAAGGGTAGCACACTCAAGCAATTAATGCACCCTATTGCATGGGGAAAATCTGAAATCAGACCTAGAAAAACTAAGAGGAAGAAGCCTCTATCCATCTGTCCAGACTCTGTCCCAGAAGCCACTGTGGCTTGTTTCAACTCCTAGCACATGCTGGGCACCATTTCCCTAAGAACCCACCCAGGCACGGCTGATCATGTAGTTTGTATGTTCAAACAAACAATGCTGCTCAGGTTTTCATGACACAAGCGATGCACAAGCAGGTAATTAGAGAAACAGTCCCTGGCACACTCCAGGATTTAAAGCAAGACACCATTATTTAAGTCATGGCTGCTTATTTGAACATCACCGCTACCCTCTTCTAATAATTCCAAGCTGGCTTATGTGGTCCCCTTCCTCTCCATTTTATCTTTACAATAATCCCATGAAGTACATTAGGCTGAGTGTCTGTGACTGGCCCAAAGTCACCTAATGAGCTTCATGGCCAATTGGTGAAAAGACACACTGGATCTTCTGAGTCTCAGTCAAACCCTCTAACCACTACACCACCATAGATCTCATACAACGTGGCCCACTGTCACAGGAGATTGTGGAGTTATTGCCCAAGATTTTCTGACTCCAGAAAACACAGAGAATAACAGATCTGGGAAAAGATGATGTAGTTCTCCACTCTTTAGAAGCAGGAGAGGTCTATGAAACTAATTGTGCTGAGTAAAAAACTTAGCTGCTTTCCCCAGAGAGCTAGACTCTACGTTCTACCTACCACAAGATCTATAAACAATGAGGAGATTCACTGATAATATACCTCTGATAAAGTTAATCCATTCATTTATTATTACTTATTATTAATATAGCAGGGGAAATAACTATGATTAAGATCCAAAAGGGGCTTTAACTAATATTGTGAAGGAATTCATCACAAGCTCCAAGCCATATCAAGTGTCCTGTTTTGAAGATCATATTGTAAGATACTTGATATAAATGATGTCATAGACTACTTGTGTCATCCCAGTGGAAAAAGAAACTCCTACACCTGCTGTATCATCATTACCAAAGACATGGTCAATGAGAAGCTATTTCACAATAGAGCTGTAACACGATATTGCACACAACTTTCACCTTTCAATGCCTCCTAACAACTTACTCTGACACAAGTACTTTACCAAAGAGGCTTACACTGAATCAAGTACAAGTCTTTGTTCTATTTTCCAAAGCTACCCAAACCAATCATCAGCACTCTACATCAAGACACAAACCAAAGTCAATATTCAGGGAGAGAACGGGATGCGTCTAGTCCAGAGTAGGTCTGTGTCCATCCCCTACCCTGGTTGGGTGTTCTTTTCAAGGTCTCT
Source organism: Varanus komodoensis (assembly GCF_004798865.1). Taxonomy (NCBI): domain Eukaryota; kingdom Metazoa; phylum Chordata; class Lepidosauria; order Squamata; family Varanidae; genus Varanus; species Varanus komodoensis. The sequence goes on from NW_025335661.1 coordinate 7,991,648, forward strand.
GCTGACCCAATATTGCCACTCAAAGTGAAGGAGGAAGGTAAAATATTAGAAGACAAAAATGCAGGCTACTGGTACAATGTAGCACAATGCAACGTACTCATGGAAGGACAACCAAAATCATCCAGGGGCTGAAGGAACTGTTTTATCAGGAAAGTTTACAATGTTTGGGACTTTTTGCCTTAGAAAAGGGGTGATTAAGGCGATATAACAAGGAGATACATCATGGCGCATCGGGTGAAGAAGCTGGATAGGAGACTTTTTCTCCTTCTCATATGATACTACAACCCAAGATCATCTAATGAAGTTGAAAGGTGGAAGATTCAGGGCAGACAAAATGAATAACTGTTTCATGCAATAAACAGAAAAACAATGGAAATTATGCAGGGAAAGCTGCCAGCTTGGACAGTTTTAAAAGGAGTTGTAAAAATACATGTAGGATAAGGCTATCAATGCTTACTAGTTAGGATGACTATATGCTGTTTCAAGTATTAAAGACATTATGCTTTTAAATATAGTTTCTAGGAAACATAAGGAGTTCACTATTCCATGGATGCCATGCTTGCGGACTTCCCAGAAGCATCTGGTTGTCCACTGCATTAGCAGAATGTTGGACCAGGCAGGCCTTTGGTCTCATTCATCCGCACTCTTCCTATTAATTCACCAAATAATTATCTCTCCTACACTGCCAGCTCGACCAGGTGTGATGTCTTGCCAGTCCAGTATGTAAACAATCCACACATTCACCAGCAATAAAACTAAAGTCCTTTAATGCTAATTGTCTACAAGATTTACAACTCTATAGATAAGCTCTCTAATAGCGGTCCTTGCTATACAGATGTTAACCCCCTAATGGCTTCTCTTCCCAAGCCCACATGGGATCATTCTCCCAAGTCACGCCTTTCCTACGTAAAATCCTCCTGTTCTCAGCTTTTGAAAAATCCACAAGGCCTACTGTGTCTTGTTTCTGACTCGGGGGAATCAGCATTGGGGGGGGGGGGGGGAAGGCAGCTTGCTCTGCCTCTTTCTGAATAGAACTCGCAGCTTCCTCTTTCTCATGACTCCCTGGTTCTAATAAAGGACCAGGCGTTTGCTCAACGTGCCGAGAGTCAGAGGAAGACGCAGCAGTTGGCTCTGCTGTCCCTACACTGAGTTGTGGGGTCGATCCTTGATGACTCTGGTCATCAAGTGCAAGTCCTCCTCATGAGTCACTGCTTCTGTCGGAGCTTCATGCATGACACCAGGATAGGCCAAGAAGTAGATGGTACTGAGGTATTCTGCCAAAAAGTATGATATGTCAGCACTTAGGAAAAAGCCGTATTTGTCCTATGGATGATCCAGGTTCCAGGGCAAAGCAGGAGACCAGACCACTGAAGTTTGTTCTGTTCTGTCAATATGCAACATTTTAGCTATTCCCTTGTTTTTGCAAGAGCAAGGGTAACCCTGTGTGTTGCTCTGCCTTTGTGATCCCTTAGGAGGTTTCCTCCAATAGTTTAGTAATACACTTTGAAGTACAGGAGCTTTTCATGACCATTCTTGTACCCAAACTCTAAGAAGAGTTCAAAATCTCAGACATCTGTCTTCATCTCTGCTCATAGCACACAATTGTTAATGTTTCTGTGTGTATGTGAAGTACAATTGTAAAATTTCAAGAAATTTTAAAGGCATGGGGAAAAATCCATTTCCAGGTTTTTTCCCCCGAGAAAATGACTTTCTGTTCAGCTGGAGGGGGTTGTCAATGTATCAGCAGACTGTATACATTGAAAGTCAGTTTGCTACTTAAGGGAAAATATGTATTACGTACAACTTGGTCTAATATAAAATTATAATGTTTGACATATTAACTGTACAGTTTGCTCAAACAATAAGTACACACTGAATTTATTTATATTTTTTATTTTTATTTTTTTGTAAAGAATATCTGTACTGTAAGGAAGCTCCTTGGTTGTGCCAGTTTATGCAGAACAGGAAAAAACAATAAAAATATCAATATTAGTAAAACGAAGAGAATGATGTCTCCTCTAGTCCACAGTGTCACGCAGACATAAAGCAATCATTCCCATAAAAAGAATGGAGGAAAAGGCAGGGCGGGGGTGAGATGAACCAACAGTCAATTAATATACATCAACTTTACTTAGGCAGGTTTTATGATATATTACTATCAGTTTCTGTTTCTACTTCTGCTTCTTCATCTTTGTTTTTCTCACTGTTGTTATCTCACTGATTTGTGGCAAAAGTACACTGTCTGATTCAGATGCAGGGACTTGCTGAAGAAATTGGCTTTAGAAATCTTCAGGGTGTTTTGCAGCTAAATCACACTCATAAAATACAGTGTTTCTGACATATCTGAGTATTTTAAGATCCTTAACTATTATTCTTTCTTGAAGAGCTTGTTTGTATGTTTGTTTGTAAACTTGCAAAGGAGATCACCATTCTTCTCCATCAAGTTTTACTACAGAGCTGCATTGTCACTATATTATTCTTTGCATTTTTGTCTTCTTGCTTCTTCTTGAAGATTGCACCTGCAATATGAGTAGCATTTCTGTTTTATGGATTATCAAAAACACTTGTTTTATAACTTCTTTTACTTGTCTAACTATCTTTTGGAGAGTTCATGACTTTCTTGAGCAAATTTAGCCCATGGTATGAACATCCTATTTCAGTAATATATGGACACATATCCGTTATGATCTCTCATGCTACTGTCATACTATTTGCATTGTTAGGCAGCAAAGCAAACACTTTTATCATTCCTAATATTCTTTAAGTTGTACATATTTGAGAAATGATATACCATGCAGCATGTCTCTTCTCTCCGGTTGCAATGCTTCTGTAAAACTCTGGTTGACATATTGTGTAATTTCTTTGCCCCTCACATTTGGCCATCCATTTGTAAATATCGCTAGAAGACACAGTGGTTTTTTGATGTTTTCTTTGCTCAGATTCCATTGGATGTTCAAATTATGACTCAAAAAAGTGTTGCTGCAATCATGTCTATAGGTAAATGGTATGATGATCTTGATAATCTAAAAGTGCATTTGCAATTTCATTTATTAACTATGGGGTTCCAGAATATATTGCTCTTGCAGTATTTTTCTTCATCTTCAAGTGTCTTCTTGTCTACAGATGTTGCTGAGCACTTTTGGGATTCAAGTGTTTGCAAGGTTTGTTTACTTGAAGATACTGTTGCTGATGGAGAAACTCTTTGCAGTGATGGTGGTATTATAAAAGAAGCAGAAAGAGGACTTATGGCACAAGAATGTTGGAAAAACTTCTTGCATTTTCATTAGTGTGGTCCTCCTCGCTGACATGTCTTCAGAATAGTTCTTACTAAATGCAAGGATATGCTTTATCGTCTTAGTACTAATTTGGAAATACATATTTTATGTGACAGTATCATAGTTTTTCTCCTCAGAATTGCAGTGTGGAAATGCCACCATATCCTAGATGTTCATCTTGCCATTTTGCTGAGGGGTGGGAAAGAAAAAACAATTTAGTGGCTAGCCTGGCAGTAAACACTAAAATATTGAGGTGGGGGTGAGATTGCAACAAAGCAACACATCAGTGAGAATTTAATTAGGATCTACAGAATGGTGATGAAGATAAACTAATGCAGTTAAATTATAGTTCAGCTCAAGATTAAAATGCAGATACATTTAAACTCTTACCTTTCAAATATGTATACTTTCATCTCCTTTTTTTTCCTGTACTTTCTGCCAGTCCTTTGAGGCCTAGTTAAGAGGACAGAAACAAATCCAACAACTATATCAATGAGAAGAAGACCACAAGCAAAGAAGAAACTGAAACCTTCTTGCTCTCGCATTTGAGACTTGCAGTCTTAGTTTACAACCTAGGACTTGTTTGACCTCGGAATAAGGGAAACATAAGAGCAGTCTTTAGATATTTGAAAAGTTATCTATAGATATGCTAGGACAAAGGTAGGCAACCTGTTACTACAGATGTTTTGGACTGCAAATACTGTCATGTCTGACCATTGGCTTTGCTGGCTGAAGCTTATGGGGTATATAGTCTGAAACATCTGGGGTCCTAAAGGTTACTCATCCCTGCACTAGGGCTACTGCAGAGAATTAATGAAAAGCTACTGTCTGAAAACAGAGGTCCCTAATGCAACATGTCTCTTACACCATCATTTAGAAATATCTACCCTTTCCAGGTCAACCAACTTTACAGTTTCAAGTAAAAAGTATGAGGATTTATACATTCTGTTGAATTTTTTCCTTTTAAAATGGCAAAATGTGACCAGGACATTTATAATATTTTAAGCCACAGTGTCTCACATGCAGACAAAACATTGCATAACATTGGGCAATATAGAAGTAGTCAAGATTAAAAACTAATACAAAACAGCTGCCCTTTCCTTTTCCTATTGTTTATGTTTCTTCTGAGGCCTTCACTTTGTAAAATATTCCCTATACAGATCAAAACATGCTGTGCCCAGATAAGAACCAAACAATAATGCTGCTTTAAGGCACTGCCAGTTTAGCAAGACAACTGAAGTTACATTTATGAATATGACCTCAATTGACATTAATGCAATTTAGTGATAAATAAATAATGATGGCTTCCAGAAAACTCTGAAAGCATACACAAACCAGGTCCTATAGCTCAGGTAGTTGCTATTTTGGTGGTCTGGGAAATAAAAATATACACTCTGCAATATAGTTCCTTTTGATGAATAGAAAGTATGGCTATAAATCTGGTCATTTCATTAAAGCTGCTTTAGAACACAACAAAAGCCAATATGGTGTAGTGGTTAAGAGCATGGGCTGGGACTCAGGAGATCCGGATTCTGGTCTCCACTCAGCCATGGAGCTGCCTGGGTGACTCTGGGCCAGTCACAGACTCTCAGCCCAACCTACCTCACAGGGTGTTGTTGTGGGAATAAGATTGAGAGGAGGAAGAGAACTATATAAGCCACCCTGAATTCTCTAGAAGGAAAAATGGCAGGATATAAATAATATAAATCAATAAATATCTGCAAACATTAATGCTTCTGCTGCTCACCATTTGGCACTTCAGTGGAGAACACTGGGCACCAAAATTTATACAAGAGAACAAGTAACACCTTTTGGATTATAGTCTGGGGGAAAACTGCTATTTCCAATTTGACAGAAATTGCATTTAAGCAAACAAAAACAGCAAAGGAGCCCCAAATTTAGTTTAAATCTTTTAAATACCTATTCTCTATTGTCTCAATTTACTGATGCTATTGCTATGAATAATTATTATTTTGCATGGCAAGTAGGCATCCAGGAAACAGGAAAAGGAAAGAAACATACAATGGACTGCTTCTTCGCTTGATAGCTGCAGAATCAACTGATGGCGTGTGTGTGAATGAGCCATCACTGTTTCAGACACCATTGAGAGAACCTTCAATGCACCCCAGCGAGAACACATTTTTCAGTGTCCAGAACACATTCATTCAGAAACAGGCCTTCAAGTGCTGAGTAGCCAAATAAAGAGAAATCACATGCTTTTATGAAGCAGCCCTCAGTAACTATATTCCAGTTTGGATAGGCTCAAATACAACTTGAAATGAAGTATGCTGGAAGAAGTGCTCCCATCTTGAAAGACAGCTACAAAAAGTTTTAAATAAAGAAAGAAGCAAGGGTTCGGCATTCTCTCATGAGTAACAGGAAGCGCAACACAAGACGAGTGAGGGGTCAGATGACTAAGCTAGTTCATTCCATACCTAGGTAATACAAATGTGCACTAAATATGCTGATGGAATTTTACAAGCAACATCTGCTCTTGTGGGATGAGGAAGGAGGAAAACCTGCCCACATTTGGTTTAGTGGAACAAAGACCTGACAACTGCAGCAGCTGAACCCAAGTGAATCACACAAAACTGGACCACTCTGAGTACACCAGTGTGTTCTTTTCCATTCTGCCAAGAGGACTTACTCCCTGACTCAGAATCAATGTGAAAGACAGAGGACAGACCTTAAAAAGAGTAGTAACGATATAGACAGTAAGGTTAACTGAGAGGGAAAGAACAGAAAAGATAACACAATGATTCAGTAAAGATTTTGTGAAATAATTTCAATTAACTGGTTGTTATTCCAAGAATATATGTTTATATTACATTATATTAAAGACTTAGCCATCTCAAATCTGGTTGTGACTTAAAACACAGCAGAATGGAAACCGCTAAATCAATCTGCTGTTTATAAGGAGCTGGAACATTTGTAAATTGGGAAAGAACTCATTCCTAACTTTGACTTTGAAAAGAATTTATCTGTTCTTTGGATTAAGTTACACTGAAGGGCCCCAGTCTGTCCCTCATCAAGTTCTTCATGCCTTGCAAGTTTCAGAAAGTGACTCACTTATACTCTCCACAACACGTAGCCCAATGTGTGATAGCAAAATTTATTTTTGAACTGCTAGTGTAAAACAGCCAAAGAAAATAGGTGGAAATGGGTCAATGCAGAAATAATTTACCAGTCACACGTTTAATATTAAAGCTAATTGTTTTATAACACTGATATAACAACATCAACCAAAATTCCTTTAGTACTGAATTGCAAGTCTTCACAAAATAATAAGTAAAGTAAGTATAATATTTTATTGCTTCAACCCCGCATCCCCAGATCAAACAACTGAAATATGTATTTTGGTAGTACCCACAGCACATGTTGCATACACAATGACTGAGTTTTTAGAAAGAAAATGAAACCACATGCCTGGACCATCCTCATTTTATCAAATGAATAATGCACATCCGTTTCCAGATTTATTGGAAAGAGATAATACAGGACAATATAGAAGCACACAATGTTTGTTTGAGATGATAGGAACTGCTGTAAATGTGTCTGAATCATTCAAAATACGCATTGAATTCTATAAATCTAAATAGCTTAACTACCATCAGAAAAAAAAACTGTGCTGACCTGATTTTGAGACATCTTCCTTTCAAGCATGTCATCAACACTGGCATTGCAATTCTTCTGGGGCCTGGTTAAAACTGTTCTCTTTGCCCACACATTTTAAGCTGGATCATTTGTCTTAATGTTCTGTCTGCCTCTCAACTGGTTTGATTATTTGTATTTTATTGTGTTTTGTGTTTCTAAATAGTAACATAAATCATATTTAGTTTCCACAACACCCTCATATCCATGAAGATAAAAGAAGGTTTATCAATTTGAAGGAATAGCTAACTAATACTATATTAAGAATAGCAGTACAGAAATAAGGTTATTATAATAAAATATAATGGTACTATAATGTTTGAGTAGAAGGTAAACTTCAACCATACCATTACAACAGTAGCAAGGGCCAAGTTACAGGGGCCATATGCTAACATTAGGAAGAAGCATAGCCTAAAATAGGTGGGGTCACAGCCATCCCCATCTCTTTCTCATGTACACACATTCCCTTTACATACCATTCAACTTCTACACACAGTCCATTTATGCACACATGAAACTTTACACCAATTAATATACATGTACACACTGCCTTAACATAGCAACTCGTTCTTCAGAAATAGAATTCTATGAGCCCTCTACCTTTTTCTGCAGCATGTCTGTGTTGCATCAGCAATTTCTGTAGTAGCAATCAAGCCTCCCAAATTTATCAGAATCTATTGTCACTTCTGAGACCACTAATGCAACATGAAATGCTCTGGAGAAGAGAATTTTTAAAAGTTCTTTAAAATGATAAAAAATCAACAAAACAAAACCATCAAGAGGAAAGGGGCAAGGGACTGTACCTACACAGAGCTGTATAATCAATTTACATACCTGCATATAAAATAAGTGCATGTATATTTCTAAGAATTCTATATGTACACTTCAGCAAAGGCAGACAAAGAATCTGTAGATGTATCATCTGTGTACTATCTGTTGAAATGCTGAAAGCATTATGTCATCCACCCATTCTTTTATTGGCGAGTTTATCCTTCCAGTGTTGTAACATCAGAACTTTAGCAGTAAAAGAGGCATGGAGAAATCCTTTGCACTGAATATTAACTACTAAGAAGCAGGCAGTTAGTTTAAAAGGTCATGCCAATCAGTAAAAATCAGTGTGTGTTCCAGTGCAAAGTTTATCCATATAATAAACTCCTCCTAAAAGAAGGAAACTATGTGGGTATTGCCATAACATCATTATCTTCATCATCACATTAACTTCCTATGCCACCAATAACCAAAGCTCTCTGGGTAGTTAACAACATTTAAACTCACCCATCCAGATTTCAACCAGGCCCAACACTGCTTAGCTTTCAAGATTAAGTAGGATCATGCACATCAGGCTATGCAGAAGGAAAATGTGATTCTAAAAGCATTAGCTGTGTTCATCACCAGCAGTTTTAGACAAATCCTTATTAAAGGCATGCAGTAGCCTCCAACAGACCAAGAGTTGTTGCTGAATAAGATATAAACTCAGGTCCAAAGACACTTCAGATACAGATGCTAAAGAGCTGATCAACTGATGATGCAAATGGGATCGATGCAGCTTCTTATTCCCTTCCTCCTTAAGTTCCAGTATATCTAATTTCTTCACCAATGATAAGTTTTCATAAACATAAATAGTGGGTCAATATAACAGATCAGTCTCTGTAAGTGCTTCCAAAAGAAAAGAATACTCTGAAACAGGCCCTTGGTGTTGGTGATCCTTTCTGAACATCAGTATGAGAAGAAAAAGTGTTCTGATAAACCTGATTTATCGTATTAAAATGTGCTGTCTTTACTGTAATTGCTTTGTACTATGGAACAGTCCTTAAAGATAAGTAGAGAAACCTATCGTGAGCATTCTCCAACTCTTATTCTGTCTATCCCTGTCTTCTGTTACTCTCCAAGAGAAACCTGATTCCAACATCTAACCAGATACACATTTGCCACACAAAATCCAAATGCCTCTAAGGCTGCTTTGTTTCTTCCTGTTTCCTAGAAACAGCGATAATGGTATGACATTTTATTTTCTGACAAATTCTTTTGACACGTGACCTATAATTTTGTCATTAAAAGAAAAACAAAATGTTTTTTGCAATGAAAGATACAGACTGCGCATTTCCAAAATATTATCTGTCTAAACATAGGGACAATTTCCTGCCTTGTCCAAATCCAGATGTTCTGCCTGCTTCAATCACAACAAACAGACAATTCTAAAGCCTGAAAGAAAACATTAGAATTCCATTACTGGTTGTTAAATATGAACAAAAATTTTAAATTATCATTTAAATATGCAGGTAGTGGGGTTATTTCAATGCTTCTAATATTAAATTTTTGAAATAATGCATTTTAACTTGAAAGTTGTCACAATATTCTTAGGCTGCAAGCCTGTACCCACTCACTATGAGACAAGCCCCACTGAACTTGATATGATTTGCTTCTGAGTAAAATACATATAATACATCTTGTGGCTTCTTACAGATCAATGCATTTATTATAGTAAGCATTCACAGGCTACAGAACAGCTGCATCTGGTGCATCTAATGAAGCTGATTCTAGTCCACAAAAGCTTATGCTATTATACATTATCAAGTCTTTAGGAGAATAATCCTGTAGTGATGACAGTAAGCCCCCAAACTTGGAAGCTTACAGTCATCCAATGCAGAGTGGCAGGAAAGTGGAGATGCTTGTCACCTCCCTGCCCTGCATTTTCATTAGATGAGACTTCTTGGCTTGGTAGTGATCATGTTTTGGACTGGAAAGGCGGGATGAGTCTCAAGATAGCTCATTTGCTGACCTCTCTAGTCTCTTCTGTCACCCCCCAGTATGTCTCCTTTCCGATTTTAAAAGAGCAGGTGGCACAGTTCTGTCCCTGTTGTTTACAAGGGGGAGACCATCAGAGTCATGAATGCTGTCTTTGTTGCAGCAGACTAACCTGACTGCCCTTCCAGACATTAATGCTTCTTATCACCTGGGGTAAACTACCACAATGCATGGAAACAGTTCACATGAAGGTGAGACTCATCATACCAATTATGTGTCATTCTAAAAAAATAAAAAATACTGTGTGCTTGTAGTAAAATATTGCAGGAAGTATGATAGTGTTTGGAATGGTTTAAAGAGGTTCTTTCTCTCATGGAATGTCTGCCTGGACCTCAACATCATCTGCAGAGGCTCTTCTCCAAGAGCCCTCCTTGAAATAGGAGTGGAGTGCTGTTACGAGGAGGAGTAGGGCCTTTTCTGCTGTAGCAACCCAGTTATGGAACTCACTTCACCGAGAGGTAAAGAGATTTGTTCTAGTAAATGCTAAGTATTTTAGAGAGCTACTAAGGGCTACTATGCCCAAATGATCCCTAGGAAAAGAACAGTGTGAGATGCATATACAAAATACTACTTTATGGGAACCAAGGAAACTGGCTATCTACTCAATTTCCCATACTATACCCATTTTAAAGGGATTCTTATAGCAAAAGCTGCTGGTTAATCTGCAATTCTGAGCAAGGATTCTGGAAAACAAACACTGGCAGCAATGAGAAAATCACTGGATAGGTGCCTCACATGATGTGCTAATGTATTTATAACTGCAGTTTGCACATGATCATTATTTACATGGTTGAGTTTTATACATCTTCAACCCGGGAAAAGGTAAGTCTAGCCCACAGTTATGTGAATTATTCCACTAATTTTAATTGGATGCAGGCATGACTAACATTCACTGGATTGCACCCAAATATTCTGATTGAAGAATTTGAGCCGCCAACAAAATAAATTGCCTAAACTAGTCTTTGTGACTCTGTCCTCGCCTCTATATTTTGAATCCAATTCAAATAGGTAGAAATCATCTTCCATAGATATGAATTTGAAGTGGAACAATATAACATAACTTTTTTTCAATTCTGTCCTGAAAGTTAATAAAAGAACATCATGAACTAAACGAGAGGATGGAGAAGTTTCAAGATCCTTTCCACCTATATAGTTCTATGAGAAAATCAACTGACTTAGCTAAGAATGCTCCTTCATTGTTGTTATTTAATGAGCTGCCCTAAATTGGAATGTAATCCTTTCCTACGTGGCCTTGTTTTGCATAAGGTATTCTTTGTCTTTGAGATTCACAGGACCAATTCACACAGCTTCTGGCATCTTGATGACTTGTTTCAATGACCATTAATTTCTGATCATACTCTTGCTTCAAGGTCTAAGACAATGGTGCAGAACTTCCAATCCGCCAGCCTCCCAGATTAGGGCACCCCAATCTAGCTCAAGATATCTCTTGGAGTTCTTCCAGAGGGCACTGCTTAGGCTCTACTCCCATCTCCAAGCTCAGAATGCCTAGCAGCAGGAGCTAAGGTTCATCCAGTGCTCATCCCTGCTGCTCTTTTGGGTCTCAGGAGTAGCAACAGGAATGAGCAATGGAAACAGTTGGGACTCACCTGCACACAGGTGCCAAAAGGGATAATACTAGAGGATGGGGACACACCCCTGATTTCTTCTGACCTGCTGTTCTTAAGGTGAAGAACAATCCAGCCCTCATCCTCAAAACATTTGTGTACCCCTGATCTAAGGGGGTACAAATCAGTCCACAAACACATAAGGAATTGCTGCATCAGATACAGCACCAAGTTTACTAGCATTTTCAAAATATCAGTACCGTATGTTGTCAGGAATTGATCCAACTTTCTCTGGCTGATCCAGCCCCAAGGGAGATTACTCCCACAGAAAACTGAAAAGCCCCATCACAGGGATGCCTCACTGGGCCCCTAAAGGAATCCCTTTAACCCTATTCCAAGCCTTGCTTGTGTTCCCTAAATTCTCCCCTCAACCCACAGCTCCCCAGGATACTGAGAGCAGTGGACAGGGTTGGAGACTCAGCTGTTGTTGGCACGCCTGCCTGGCTGCCAGGAAACCCTTGCATCTACGCAGGAGGAAGGCTTTCATCAGGAGGATGGGAAGTCCCAACTACAGACACTTGTTGACAAAGCAGCTACAACTGATAAATCAGGAAGAGTTAGGTAACTACCCATATAAAGACCCTTGGATTCTTTCCAGAGTTTTGCTAGATTAGGGTCTTTTCTTCCACTTATGGACATATACAACTGAGTTGCTATATTTACCTTATGACATATAAGGCTTATGTTATCAAAGAACATGGAAAGGCAGTGTAGTGTAGTGGTTATAATATTGGATGAGATGCAGGAGATCTGGGTTGGAGTCCTCATTTGGCCAAAATTTCACTAGGTGTCTTTGGGTCAGTCACTGATTCTCAGACAAACCTTCCTCACAGGGTTGCTCTGATGACAGGATTGAGAGGTGAAGGATTATGTAAACTGCTTTGAGTTCATCGGAGAAAAAGGCAGGATATAAATATAATAAGTAAATAAAATGAACAAAACCAGGAACAGTTGGCTTTGCCCTAGCAAAAGTGTGCTTCCAAGTGTTACAATCATGCCAGAGATGGGTCATAAAGAGGTTGCTGTACAACTCAAAGCATACACCCCAAAGATATCAGCTCAAGGGAACAGGCTTTTCAAACATGGCTCATTTCCCTTCTTCTCCTCCCTGATCCTTTTTGGGTCAGTTGGGAGCCCCGTGCTCCTACTTCCCTTTAGCAGTACCAAAACAGCAATCTTCTTTTTCCTCATTCTTTCCAGTCACCTTTCTAAGAATGGATTCCATGGATTGACACTGCTGTTGCCCATATAACAAGGCTCCTGATTGCTACTTCAGAGCCCTCCCATCATGGGAGGAACATCTGGGCCTGTTCTCCCAGCTCCCAGGGTAACTCTGCTCCCCACTTGTCTTCCACTGCTCCTCTCCCACTTGGAGCAGGTATAAATAGCTCTAGCTTCTATTTTTGCCTGCCTCAAATAACACGGGAAACTGCTTTTCCCAAGCTGACTTGGAGGAGGGGTGGTAGGGCCCAGACCTATATAGGGTATCTTCTAGATAGAAAATGGTGTCATTTTTCTGAAGCTATCAAATTACAGGGAGTTAGTTTTAGCCTTGTAGTTCCAGTGGACAATTCACAAATCTAATTAATGATTTGTACGTTAAAAATCATACTTGTTCTGACAGTATAAAAATAAGAAAAATATGTATGTAAGTATATGAATTACTTTCATAGAAAGCTATGGCTGTTGATTGATTTGGAGTGTTTTTAGATTTGTAAAGCAAGTTTTTCCCCTGAGAAAGTCTAGTGTTTAAAAAGACATTTGGCATTAAACTATTGTGTTGTTCTTCATAATCTACGTGCTGCCCCTACCACCAGCCCAAATTCAGAACTACCCTCAGCTCCTGGTTTACTCTTCCAAAGAAATGCTGCTCTTAGATTCCATCCAGGTACATAGATATGACCTGTATTCCTAGCTCACCTTGACAATCTATTAACATTCTATTAATTAACATTATTAATTAGTGGGCAAGTCAAATGCTGGAGAGCATGGCTAATAGTTATTATGCAGTATGGAAGACACTAACAGGAGATTGCTTTCAGACTAGTGCTGGGACAAAGTATTCAGATTTTTTCATATATACTGTAATAAGAAAACGTTTTTTTCAAAATAAATTATTTTTATGGTGGAAAGATCCATGAACTCTTAACATAGGAATGGACTCAGCTTTAAAGCTAATATGGCTAAGGTCTCCCTTACCTTTTTTATAATAACAGGAAAAAAACCTGGATTGCAATTTGAGACAGGAAGGTTCCTTCCCATGAGGTCCCAAATTACAAAGGAGATGCCATTGAACAGTTGAAGGGATACAACCTGCACAATAGCAAATACAATAGCAAATGTTTTGTTTCCTCCTCCTTTTTTGGGATGGATGTCAGACACCTCCTCTTTCAAAATGCAAACCTATATTCCTCAAGGTTGTAGACAGACTTACAAATAGAGGTGGTGAGATCTTCAACTCAACTTTATCTGAGACTGTATTTGACCCAGTTCTTGCTGACCAGCAGCTTGCACAAAGGTGCCAAGGAAATGTATGCCCACTAGTCTAATGACATGTATGCAAAGGTGTCATTCTATGAGTAGGCATTTCCAGAGAGAAGACATGCGCATGCTTGCCATACTCCGCATGACCGTGGCAGCTCAAAACCCGTTCATACAAGCAAAGCCTCCTCGTGAGCGCTTTGCTGCAATTAGCTCAGTGGCACCATGCACACTCACAGTGCACTTGGGTACCATGATCCCCACTCTGACTTATTATTAGTCTTCACGGGATTTGTCTTCCATTCCTTTTGTTTAGACTTGGTTTGCAGCACAAGTGGTTAACTAGAATGACAGTGTGGTGTAGTGGTTAAGAGCATGGGACTGGGACTCAGACGACCTGGGTTCTAGTCCCTGCTCAGCCATGGAGCCAACTGGGTGACTTTGGGCCAGTCACAGACTCTCAGCCCAGCCTACCTCACAGGGCTCTTGTTGTGAGGATAAGATGGAGGAGGAGATATAAGCTTACCTGAACCCTTTGTAGGAAAAAAGGCAGGATATAAATCGAAAAATAAATAAATGCTGGGTTAGATTGTGGAAATCCCAAGCCTGAAACCCTGCTCAGTCAAGAAGTGCATCCTAGTTTTGCCTGTTTCCTGCAAGGAGTCTGCGATGTCTCACATAATCATCTTCTCCATTTTACAATCCTGTGAAATAGGTTAGGCTAAGAGTCAGTGACTGGACCAAAGTCACCCAGTGAGCTTAATGGCTGGGTGGAGACTAGAACCCAGATCTCCTGAGTTGCACCTGAGCACATGAAGCACTACTCCAGACTGGCTCCAACTGAGGGGACTGCTCAACCTATGCTACCTCAGTTTTTGTTACATGAAACCTGGTCAGTGACCTCAAGATCCCTGGAGAAAGGTGAGTTACAGTAAGTGGAATGAATGAATGAATGTGGCTTACAAAACGGACTCTTCAAAATATTTCCTGATTCAATAGCTCTGAAATCTGTATAAGGGTAAGATGTACTAAGCCCCATATGTTTTCACTAAATAGAGAAAATCCACATAAAAACACAAAGTATATGTAATAACAAACAAGCAGAAATGTTACAAACAGCTGCTTGTAAGTAACTTTTGAAAGTTTAATTTTTATTAAAAGGATCTGTTCTAGAAAAAGAATAAACAATGCCCTATTAAATGTCCTGTTAAAAGTGCAAGATTAGCATTTGCTCTTGACTGTTTCTTCTTGCTCTTAGGTTCCAATTAATAAACCAAGACAGTAGGACAGATGACAGGTAGATGTGATAAAGGAAGACATAAGATGCATGTACAAAGATAAATATTTGGATAGGGGTATGTTGGAATATCGCAGATTTTGGGATATCGTCTTTAAGGACTAGACTTCTGACTATAATAATCAGGGTTCAGACATGGACTTAAAACAAAAACTTCGGTTAAAGTAATTATAGTTAGTCACTTGTGGGTATCTTCCCCTCCCTGGGTCAACTCCAGTTTGACAATATGGAAATATTCCCAAGAATATTTGCCCCACCCCCACCCCTAGAGCCCCACCCCCACCCCTTTTTTGGAAATAGAACTCAGTCCTGAAACTGCTTAAGTACCAAGAAAGAAGTGTGAGGAGTTTTGCATATATAGAGAGCAGCTCTTCACCACAGGCATACCTAGTTCACATATATCTGGGTTTAGTGCTGACAGTTTACCCAGTAGAGTATGCAGTGATCTGCGGCTTGGAAATGCAAGGAGATAAAAAGGTACCACTTCGGTGGGCAGGTAACAGCGTTCCGTGCACTTCGGTGTTTAGTCATGCCGGCCACCTGACCACGGAGACTATCTGCGAACAAATGCTGGCTCCCTTGGCTAGGAAACGGAGATGAGCACCGCCCCCTAGAGTCAGGCATGACTGGACTTAATGTCAAGGGGAAACCTTTACCTTTTACTCTGTGTTTTAGAAACAGATAGAAGACTTTTGGATTTGTCCCATACTTTCTGTGGTGTATACAAGCCAATCAGTAAAGAATGAATAAAGTGCCAAAAGCCCTGCAAATTCTCCATTTTGAGAACTACCTTCAAGAGATCCAAATTCCCAGAACATCACCTGTTCCTGTAAGCATAACCAAAATCTGGAAGCAAGTGGTTAGCAGAATACAAGAAAATATCCTGGAAGAACACATTCTCCTAGTGAGCTGGAAGCCCCTCTGTGATAAGAAAAATGCCTGGGGAGTGGGGGTGGGGGAGCTCTGGTCTGGAGGCACACATAATACTCTCTTCCTCCCTTTCACCCTTCCCCTCTTCTAAATACCCTATTTCATTCATTTTTCTGGCTAAAATCTTCTGTAAAACCACAATTTAGGTATTTATTCACATTCTGTCGTACATATAACATGCATTTCACTATGACACAGATGCACTATTTGCATTCTTTAAAACACTGAGCTTAGAAATATCTCTTCAGCTTTGCAAAAGCAAGCTCTGTAAAGAAACATACCACTAACATACACAGCTGCACAGAAATAGAGATCAGTTGGTATTTTATGGGAACAACAACAACATAAGGAATCAAATGTTCATTGTTCATTATGCCTTGTGTAATGGGAGCCACATGGGTTAGAACCTTGGTTTTTCAACTGTTTTTTCAACAGTTTCTTGCTATGTCAAATATACAGTAAACATAATGAGCATAATGCAGAAACTTAGAGATTGGGTGGACTGCCTCAGAATTGTATATAATTATTTTTCAGGTAGAGTTGTGTCTCTGTCCACTTTCCATCACTGAAATTCTTAGCAGGTATAGGTGGGAGAAGACAGTGGAATGCTGAGAGGAAAATGATAGGGTAAAATCTCTCAAAGATCCCATCTCCCTAAAAACTGCAACAGGAAAGCAGAAGAGTTTTCAGTGCCTTCTTGAAATCATCAGACAATGTCATCCCTCTTCTCACAACTATTTACATAAATTTATCCAACAACACTGCCAACACTGGGGTTGACACTGAATAAGACTAAATGGAAGATGGAAAGGGGTTAAGGGCCTGACGAAATGCAGCAGAAGCAATCACAGAGGCAAGGACACTAACTGAAGGAGGTATGGTGGAAGAAAAAGTCTAGGAGATGGGATGCAAGATCAATGGGAAACTGGAAAAAGACAGATTCAGAGCCAGGGAGGAGTAGTCAAAGAAAAGAAAGTAAGCCAAATCCCGCTTGGATCAGGAAAGGGGAACTGAGTCATGCACATAACTGAACAATCATTGTGTCCATGTTTTAATGTACATGTTCAAATTCTAATAGCATGATTGTACAGAACTGCTGCATCTGCAAAAATATTTTTTTTCTTAACAGTAATATTCATCAGGTGTCCTGAAAAGAGCAAAACTCTATGGTTTCCACGGTTTGCACCATGAAAATTACACAAATACTATTATTGGTGTCAAGCAAATACGTTAGAAAATAAAGCTTAGGCTACAATCCTACACACGTTTCCAAAGCTCTAAGGGCTTACTGGAACTTATTTCTGAGTAGGATCAAAGTGTTGGTCATATAAACCAGTGATTCTATATACTCCTGCACTTTTCACAAGTTCGGCTAGGATTTTAAGATAGAAAGTTACAATTAGGACTGAGCCCTATCTATTATTATCTATAGTGATATGGAAATAATGTAAAAGTTTTTTTAAAATCCACTTTTCTGATGTTGCAAGCTCTACAAATATAGGGTTTGTGCTCACAGAGATGAGCTTTGCTATCTTTTCGTGCTTTATAAATTCATGAGATTCTACACATTACCTATAGAAGAGCCATGTGTCTTCCAAAGGTAGGATTCGAATCCTCTTTTTCTTGACCAAAATGCCATCTGAGGAGAAGTTGCTTTCATTTAGGAGAGCAAAATGGCTGAACTTGCAAAGACTGTTTTGGTCCTGTGTTTCTAATTTCTGTTTTTCACAGTACTGCTAATAATAAACTGCCAGATGGCAAATGAAAGAAAGAGTGTGCTATGTGACCTTCACTTGCTAAGGCAGAATGAACTTAAGGGAATCCTGTCATAGGGTGACACGGAGATTAGAAGGTGCCAAAATAGTTGACACAGCCAGAGTCATATAAGGTGGAGTAAAATTACTACTCAATCTGAATCAATTGTATCCATTCAATTATTTTCATTCAGCCAAAAAGAAAAATGTATACTTCACAATAGGAACGTAAAACTGAATGCTGCAAAAATATCTGCCATTCCTAGTGTTAATTTTAGCCTTCCTATCAAGGCCCCATTTCCCTAAGTGCATGAAAATATCTTAGAGGTGCTACTATCAGGGCTATCTAGTCCCCCTTACTATAGATTTTTGCAGCAATTAATGCACAACTCTGATTCCCTTAAAACGAATGGCACCAAATCTGCTAGTCAATTTCCATGATAACATCTAATGCAGCTTCTCCAGATGTGATGGCCTAAATCTCCCATCACTCCTAGCCAGCATGACCTAGTATAGCATATAGGAATTCTCTAGCTACTTATTCCAGGATTTTTATCCCTAAGGAATGGTATTGCATAATCTGACACCTACAAGTAAATCGATAACTACAGTCTGATTCTCAGGAACTTCCAAGCTTTCTGAAGCAACAAACTGCACTTCTCTGCCTTTCTGCTCCTCTTGCAGCTGTGGCAGGAGCCTCTTACCACCTGAAAGAGGAAAGACGAGAGAGCTAAGAGCACCAAGAAGACTCAATGCCAAAGCAGGCGGAGCAACTCTCTTCCGAATAAATATTTGCCAGACTGAAATCATTCACAGTCCAGTCTAGCTGGTATTTCACTTTACATTTTAGAATGTGATGTTAAGTGCATTTATGTTATTGATTATTCTGGGTTAAAAACTAATCAAATCTCTATCAGATGGACTCACATTAAATGGGAGAGAGTTAACAACCCCTAACAAAAGCTCTTGAGTGTCTTTTCTCCCATACCAGGTTAAGTGGTCATGCAAAGAGCAGCAGCAGTTTGCATTCCCGTACAGAAGCACAGTGACTGCTGGATTACCAAGGAAAGGCAACAAGGGGGTGGTGGCCGTGGCATTACCTTTGTTTCACAGAAAAGGGCATCAATCTCAGATGAATGGAAAGGCCCAAGATGCTGAACTGAGCAAAGAGATTTCAAAAAGTATTTCAACTCTTTTTCAGTGCAACATGCCCATGGCACACTGAGATGGGCCAGCAAATTCAGCAGGACCTATGAATTCATTTCCATGTCCCCTTTTAAAAAGACCAATTAACATTTCCAGTTACATACACTGAAGGAAAATGATAAGGGATGCTTGAAAACCAGAGAGATGTATCTCAGGATTAATTCACTACCACAACCTACCAACCTGGAAACATTATAGAAACACACAAATTGCAATCTTGCCCATTTTGGGACAGTTGAAATTCCACTGATTTCATGGCAGTTGAGATGTGCAGTTTGTGGCTTTGTAAAATCTTACAAACAGCCTGTTGTCCCATTCAAAGACAATAAACAGCTGTATCAGCTTACAGGATTCAAATCTGGAGTTCTGGGTTCCAGTCCCCACTTGGCCAAGTTCACTGGAGACTTTTCGGCCTGTAACTCACTCTCATTCTACCTACCTCACACAGCTGTTGGGAGGATAAAATGGTGCTATGTAAGCTGCCTGGGGTTCCTTGCAAGAGGAAAAAAAGCAGGATATAAATGCAATTAATGTCACAAGAGCTCTTGAGATACAGAATAAAACTTTCTCAGCTAACTAGCAAGAATAAGAGTAAACAGATCACATAAAAACAAAGATTTGGTTCCAGAAAAGTTGCTGATATTGTATTGTTAAATGTCTAATTACACATTAGGTTTGGCGTATGAGTTTTGGGAACAGATGTCTGAAATCGTGCCTCAGACATCCATGGACTCACACTGCAGCATTTCCATCCCCAAATACCATGCTATTCCAATGGCCTTTCTTGGCTAATGCAGGATGTTAAACTGAGAAGCAGAGTTTTATTGGATAAAATATGGGATAATTCAAATGGACAGTCACAAATGGTAGAAATGCTATCATCTCATACATAGAAAATATGATAGTTATGATGAAAAATGCTAGCAGTGGCCTGATTTGTGTGATTTGGATTAAGCAGCCTTAACTCTGAATGGCTTTTCAGTATAAATAAAAGGCAGACTGAAATCAGTTTATGGTTTTGTATCACAATTTGCACATCCCTCACATTCTTTTCTAGATAACCATTCAATAAAAGCACTTCAAGGAGCTCTTTTTTGTTGCTGCTGCTACAGAATGCTTGATAGTAACAAAGACATGTGTGAAATAGGCTTTGAATACATAACATTCCCCTTGTGAGTTTCAAGCCCTAAGGCCGAAAACACCATCCAGCCATTCATTCTCCTATCTCAAGAAACATTCTTTACCTAGTTCAAAGGGCTGGGAGACCACATACCCCAGCTACATACCTGCACATCCTTCCCCTTGTAGAAACTTGCAAGTTACAAAGTGTGATGAAGAAAATATTTATTAGAGCACTTAAAGATGGCTAATCACAAGCTTTGGATTTAGATAAACAAGCATATTAATTCAGTTCTCAAAACTGCAACATTTTATCTGTCACACATTTACAAACCATAACATATTACAGCATGGAGTGATCCTTGACCAAAACTATGCAGGGACTCTGGTTCATACAATCAACTCGTTGGGAATTCAGTCTGTCTAGTTCACATGCTGAGCTATCCCAAAACGCTCAATGAATGTGGAAGTGTTAATGCACATGCGCACTGAAGCATCTCAATTAGGTTGACTGCTATGATTGTGTGAGCAACTTCAACAGCTCATTAATGAGCTCATTAATGAGCTCATTTTAATATCTCCAACCCCACCTCTTTTTCAGTTATTTTGAGGATGTTTCAATAGCATTCCATAGCTCGTTTCAATGGCATTTCATACCAAATACCCAGCATGTATTGATCATGATATGATATCATGTTCATCTTTCGTTTCCAGAAGGTGTAATGCAAAATAAGGGGCTATAATGCGGGACAGCGATTTGTCACCATGGGGGTGGGGGCGTGGAGATGCGGAATCTAAAATGGCCACAGATGGTCTCCAGCAGCATTCTTCAACAGCACAATTGGCTGCTGTTCTGCTCATCTCATTGTCTGAAGAACAACATCATATATTTTAATTGTACTGGCTCCAACCTGACAATTATGCATCTTGACCTCTGTGAGCAGAACCCTTTTTAAAAAGCTAAATATCGACAAATCAGTTGTTTTATGGAGAGAGTGATCTGGGCGGATTTTAGCTTCTTCTTCTTTTTTAAGGACTCTGCCAACACAGGTATATCTGCTAGATCCAGAAATGATCTATGCATAATGCACCTGTTTATGTATGTTCCTTATTAGGCAAAGAATATATGCAAAGAACCCTTAAGCTTGGCAAGGCCCCTGTTCATTCTGTGTTCCATGTAATACTTGAAAACTAAATAGATGTGGAATAACATCAGATATATTGGAAGGCTGAATGGGGGCAGGAGGGTAGACAGTTTGTTCATATTTTATTAAAGTAAAAAATAAAAGGGAACAATAGGTCACCCTGACTATTGGCTGGGAAGAGGGAATGGGCTTAATGTAGATTTAGGTTAAATATTAACAAGAAGTTCCGTACTTCCAAGGGCATGCATATCATCTTTCCAGGAGCAGGATCTCTCCCTTCCAAAGTGTAGGACCATATTTGGATGCAAGGTCATTCCCTGCACTGGCAATTCAGTAGAGTCACCCAGAAACATTGCAGAGAGAAAAAGACTACAACCTTGTTAGGTTCTTTCCACGTGTCAGGCAAAGCACCGAAATTGCACTTCATGGTCAACTGTTATAGCAAATACAAACTGTGCTCCTTCCATCCACCACACATTTTATTTCAAGTCAAAGAGACAAGGCCCAAACCATTTAGCAATGGATGTGTTGATAAGAAATGCATCTGTAAACAACATGTTGGTTTCAATCCAAAATTCCAGCTGCATGAGTGAAACAGACTTCTACTCATGCAGGGGCGGGGATGTTATATTCCTCCTGCAGACAGAACCCCCACCCACACCCACATGCTCGGGGCTTTAAGGGGTCCCTGGAGCTTACATTGGACACTGGGGGTAGGGAGGGAGAGAAGAGGCTGCAGATGCAGAGGAAAAGCAACTCAGCCCACACACCCAGTCTAAGTGGGAATGACTTCTGTTCAAACAGTGGAATTTTTAAGTCGAGTGCCTTTTCTTTAAGTCCTTGCCACTGTCAATGAGTTGTTTACCAAACATTCCTGACAAGTGTTTTCTATCTTGAGTCTAGTTGCTCTATTCACTCTTCCCTTAAAACCCAAATATTATTAAACATGTCAAAAGAAGTGTTAAATTAAATATATTTATGGTGCTTAAAATACAAAATATCTAAGATAAACATTTTCCTTTGAAATTCACTTTTCCTGCAGGAAAGCCAAAAGTTAGTGCTTGTATACATAAGTTGTTAAGGAGGTAACAGTGGAATGGGGGCAGAAACAGATCTCCAAAAATCCTGCTTGAAACTGTACAGTTCTTAAGCAAAACAGGTATAAAAGAATACATTATATAAAAATACTATCAAGTTCAGTGTCATCATAAGGTTCCTTTTCAAGGCTTGTGCTTAACTTTAATGTTAAACTGGGGAAAAAACCACCAAAATTGTAGGTTTGCATTTACAAGGACCTATCTTGCATAGAAAGAGTAAGTAAAACAAATAATTGCAGGTTCACAAACTGTTGCTAGCAATTAGGTATATTCAAGACCCTTAAGCATCTGCGGTTATAACTTTGCCAAGGTATCTTTGGCCCTGCTCTGCCCCAAACCCCATTCCCAGCCACTGAATAAAATAGCACTGCCTGAAAATCTGACTGCAGATTATCATGTTTGCTATATTCTGTGGGAATTTGTTTACTTGAGAGCCAGTGTGGTATAGTGGTTCAAAGTGTGGGACTGGGTCTCAGAAGTTCTGGATTCTAGATCCCACTTGGTCATGAAGTGTGACTTTCGGCCAGTCACAGACTCTCAGACCAGCCTTCCTTACAGGGCTGCTGTTGTGAGGATAAGATTGACAGGTGAAAGAAAATTATGTAAGCTACCTTGAGTTCCTTGAAAAGAAAAAAAGGTGGAATATAAATACAATAAGTAAATAATTATTAAAGGGAAGACACGTTTGGGACATCCACCAGAAGAATCAGAGTGCTGAAGTTTCACCCTATTAGCAAACGATTGAAATGTGTCCTCCTACCATAATTGCTTGGGTGCAGGGCCACCCAAGACAGACAGGTGATAGCAGACAGCTCTGACAAAAAGTGATCCACTGGAGAAGGAAATGGCAACCCACTCCAGTATCTTTGCCATGAAAACCCCATGGACACTACCAAAAGGCAAAAAGATATGACGCCAGAAGATGAGCCCCTCAGGTCGGAAGGTGTCCAATATGCTACTGGCGAAGAGCAGAGGGCTAGTACTAGTAGTGCCAGAAAGAATGAAGCAACTGGGTCAAAGCCGAAAGGACACTCAGTTGAAGATGTATCTGGTGGTGAAAGGAGAGTCCAAAGCTGTAAAGATCTATACTCCATAGGAACTTGGAATGTAAGATCCATGAATCAAGGCAAGCTGGATGTGGTCAAACAAGAGATGACAAGACTGAACATCGACATCTTAGGAATCAGTGAACTAAAATGGACAGGAATGGGTGAATTTAATTCAGATGACCATCAGGTATACTACTGCGGAAAAGAATCCCTCAGAAGAAATGGAGTAGCCTTCATGGTCAATAAAAGAGTAGGAAAAGCAGTACTGGGATACAATCTCCAAAATGACAGAATGATCTCAGTTTGAATCGAAGGCAAACCATTCAATCTCACAGTAGTCCAATCTATGCCCCAACCACTGGTGCTGAAGAGGCTGAAGTTGACAAGTTATGTGAAGGCCTACAACACCTTCTAGAAGTAACACCAAAAATGATGTCCTTATCATCATGGGGGATTGGAATGCTAAAGAAGGAAGCCAAAAGATAACCGGAATAACAGGCAAGTTTGGCCTTGGAGTACAAAATGAAGCAGGGCACAGGCTGGTAGAACTTTGTCAAGAGAATACAATGGTCATAGCAAACACTCTTTTCCAACAACCCAAAAGATGACTCATGTACATCACCAGACGGTCAACACAGAAATCAGATTGACTATGTGCTCTGCAGCCAAAGATGGAGAAGCTCTATACAGTCAGTAAAAACAAGACCAGGAGCTGACTGTGCTCAGATCATGAGCTTCTTGTTGCAAAATTTAGGCCTAAATTCAAGAAAGTAGGGAAAAGCACTAGACCACTCAGGTATGACCGAAGTCATATTCCTGATAAATACACAGTAGATGACAAATAGATTAAAGGAATTAGATCTGATAGACAGAGTGCCTGAAGAACTATGGATGGAGGTTTACAACATTGTACAAGAGGTAGCAGCTAAAACCATCCCAAAGAAAAGAAAGGAAAGAAAGCAAAATGGTTGTCTGAGGAAGCATTACAAATAGCTGAGGAAAGAAGGGAAGAGAAAGGCAAGGGAGAAAGAGAAAGATACACCCAATTGAATGCAGAATTCTGGAGAATAGCTAGAAGAGATAAGACTGCCTTCTTAAATGAACAGTGCAAAGAAATAGAAGAAAACAATAAAATAGGGAGAACCAGATATCTCTTCAAGAAAATTGGAAATATGAAGGGAATGTTTCATGCAAAGATGGGCATGATAAAGGACCAAAATGGCAGGGACCTAATAGAAGCAAAAGAGATTAAGAAGAGGTGGCAAGATTACATAGAAGAACTATACAAGAAAGAGCTTAACGTCCCTGATAACCATGATAGTGTGGTCACTGACCTCCAGCCAGACATCCTGGAATGTGAAGTCAAATGGACATTAGGAAGTCTGAGCAACAACAAAGCTAGTGGAGGTGACAGTATTCCAGCTGAGCTATTCAAAATCCTAAAAGATGATGCAGTAAAAGTGCTACACTCAATATGCCAGCAAATTTGGAAAACTCAACAGTGGCCACAGGATTGGAAAAGGTCAGTTTACATTCCGATCCCAAAAAGGGCAATGCCAAAGAATGTTCAAACTACCACACCATTGCACTCATTTCACATGCTAGCAAAGTTATGCTCAAAATCCTACAAGCTAGGCTCCAGCAGTATGTGGACCAAGAACTACCAGAAGTACAGGCAGGATTTCAAAGAGGGAGAGGAACTAGAGATCAAATTGCCAACATATGCTTGATCATGGAGAAAGCTAGGGAGTTCCAGAAAAGCATCTACTTCTGTTTCATTGACTATGCTAAAGTCTTTGATTGTGTGGATCACAACAAATGGTGGCAAGTTCTTAAAGAGATGGGAGTACCTGACCATCTTATTTGTCTCTTGAGAAACCTGTATGTGGGTCAAGAAGCAACAGTGAGAACTGGGCACGGAACCACTGATTGGTTCAAAATTGAGAAAGGAGTTCGGCAAGGCTGTATACTGTCACCCTGCCTATTTAACTTATATGCCGAGCACATCATAAGAAAGGCAGGGCTAGATGAATGACAAGCTGGAATTAAGATTTCCGGGAGAAACATCAACAACCTCAGATATGCAGATGATACCACTCTAATGGCAGAAAGTGAAGAGGAACTAAAGAACTTCTTGATGCAGGTGAAGGGGGAGAGCACGAAAGTTGGCTTGAAACTCAGCATTAAGAAAACTAAGATCATGGCATCCAGTGCTATCACTTCCTGACGAATAGAAAGGGAAGAAATGGAGGTAGTGACAGATTGTATTTTCCTGGGCTTCAAGATCAGTGCAGATGGGCACTGCAGCCAAGAAATTAAAAGATGCTTACACCTGGGGAGAAAAGCTATGGCAAATCTAGACAGCATACTAAAAAGCAGAGACATCACCCTGCCAATAAAAGTGTGTATAGTCAAGGCTATGGTTTTCCCAGTTGCAATGTATGGCTGTGAAAGTTGGACCATAAGGAAAGCTGAGCGCCAAAGAACTGAAGCCTTTGAATTGTGGTGCTGGAGGAGACTTCTGCAAGTCCCTTGGACTGCAAGGCGATCAAACCAGTCAGTCCTAGGGGAGATCAACCCTTACTGCTCTTTAGAAGGCCAGATAGTGAAGATGAAACTCAAATACCTTGGCCACCTAATGAGAAGGAAGGACTCACTGGAGAAGAGCCTAATGCTGGGAACAATAGATGGTGGAAGAAGAAGGGGACGGCAGAGAATGAGGTGGCTGGATGGAGTCACTGAAGCAGTCGGCGTGAGTTTAAGTGGACTCCGAGGGATGGTGCAGGACAGGAAGGCCTGGAGGAATGTTGTCCATGGGGTCACGATGGGTCGGACACGACTTTGCAACTAACAACAACAGCAACCATAATTGCTGATCAATTTCTTTCTTTCTTTTCTTTTATTAGTGTCTTACTGTGACTAACAGATACAACTCACAGTTTCCATCAGCTATACAAGTACTAAAGGATGAAATCAATGATCACCAAGTAGGGGTGTGTGTGTGTGAGAGAGAGAGACAGACAGACAGACAGAGACAGAGAGACTGTGGATAAAGTCAGCATACTTTAAGAGTGGAGTAGGGAAATTCAGCATTAGAAAAAAGTGAAAATAAAGCATATTATGCAGCCGCTATAATTGCACAAAAAGGGAGCTGCTCTATGTCAGTTAAGAATATTTTTCCATCCATGATATTAGGCAGAGGCCTTTTATATACCTGAGTCTCTTTTACAATCTTCTACAATGAAGAAGCTAGCCATTAAACTTGGAACCTTGTGCAAGTCTACCATGAAGCATCCTACCACTGAGCCTTAATCTTCTTTTAGACAATGCTTAAGTACTAGATGGCCATTGCTCTTATGTTGTACTTGTGCAGAATGGCAAGCCATTAGTAGTAGCAGAATCCTGGCCAGAGTGGACCCATGGACTGACCTAGCAGAATAATTATATTCTTATGCTATTAATCACATCCATTGCAGAAGAGGGACCTGAAGGCAAGCTTTGTTCATGCCCCACACTGAGTTCCAGGCATCAACAGTGAAAAAGCCTGAGATACCAAGGCTGCTCTGGACATCTTATCAAAAGAAAAAACAAATACAGATTCCCTCATCTATTTTCATTTTCCTGTGCCTGCTATTTGCATTGAAAGGAAAAGGTTCACCAACATAAATGAGAAGTTTCTTTCCACTGTCGTTAGCAGGGGTGGAGAACCCAATCCAGTTTGAGACTGCAGCAGGGCTAAAGGATGAAAGCTCTCCTTAGGCCTCTTGGCAAGAACCTTTCTAAAATAGCCCCATGACAGCTAACTGCTACTTTTAAAATCTATAAACACAGAAGTATTGTGTGATCACTGTCATATCTAATCTGGCCTCCAGTATCAGGTGGTTCTAATGGTGATGGGGCAGAGAAACTTTTGAAGGGCAGCTCCTGAGCAACAGCAATAGTTGAAGATGACAGTAATGGAGGATCTTTCTCATACAATAAGAGTGACACTCAAGCTCCTCTGGTTAGTAGCACACAGAAGAAAGCAATGGCAAACCACTGCCAAATATTTCCTACCGTGATATATTTCTTACCTACGATGAAACAAACTTAAATGAATCAAAAGATAGTCCCAGGAAATGCAACTCTAGGCCAGAAGGCACTCAACCAGCTACTGGGTAAAACCTAAGTATGAACTGTCACTTATGACAGAACTAGAGCAAAGCCAAAAGCAAGTCTAGTGCCTGATATGCACAGAATTGAAAGGAGAGACCAATGCTGCATGGTGCATACAGTCAGAACATGGCATGTGAGATGTATGAATCAAGGCAAATTGGAAACTGCATCTGTAAAGTAAGAAATGGAATACTTAAACATCACAGTACTTGATGTGAGCAAACTAGCGTGGACTGGAATGAGACATTTTCAGAAACACAATCATAAAGTGTTGAACTCTGGAAATGACAAACGCAGTAGAAATAATGTAGCTCCAGTATTCAGGCAAGATGTAGCACAGGCAGTATGGGGCTATAATGTAAAGTCCAACCGAATCACATCAATCAGAGTTTTTGGAAATGTTTCTACATAACCATCATTCAAGTCTCTAACCAGGATGCTGCAAGAGAAATAAACTTTTATGCAAGTGCCCAAGAAGAAACTGTTAACACACCAAAACAAGGCATGCTGATAATCCTAGGTGACTAAAATGGAAAAGCAGAGCAGCAGGGTGGGGTGAGGGACCAAAGCCAATGCTGTGGAAGAATTTAGAGTCAGAATCAAAGCAGAAAAACTACTCATAGAATTCTGAGAAGCTAATCATCTGTTTATTACAAATGTTCAGGATTTCCATGACACATGGAAAGCACCAGATGGTCAATGCAAAAATCAAATAGACTACATAATTGGAATTAGAAGATGGAGAATTATATTCTAGGTGCCAAAACAGGACCAACTGCAATAGTAACCATGAACAATTAGTGTCAAAAATCAGAGTACAGGCCAGAAAAGACCACTAAAGGAAGCATAAAGCCAAAATACAACTGACCTATGTTGTAAGCCGTCCAGAGATGCAAGTAATGGACGGTACACAAATTTTATAAATAAATAAATTACAATCCTGAGGACCTTAAAATCCACATAAAGGACAGATTTGCATTACTGAATGAATGACTGCAAACAAGAAGAGCTAAATCAAAACCACAGATACTGGCTTATGGATCTTGCTCCCCACAGAAGTATGCTTGGCATTGATGCTGTACATGTTCCGGCACTAGGCAAAACCTTTTCTTTTAGCTCTGCATTTTAATGGTCAGATGGCACCTTATTAACATCTACAGTCAGTTCTTTGCTTTACGTTTTTGCTTTGGTTTTGTTTATATATGTTTTTTTTGGGGGGGGGAATTCTGTATTTATTAACTTGTTTAATTACATCCCAAACGTTGTTTGCTTCATCTATTGTTTAATTAAACAATAGATGTTGTTTAATTTTTTTGAGATTTTATTGAATGTAAAATATTCAGAGCCAACATGGCTGAGTAAATGGTATACAAAACATTTTATAAATAAAATAAATAAATATTATTAGGGAAGAATGCAAAAACTCATATAATAAAAAGAAAAATAACCTAGAGGAATGTCAGAAGAAACATTTACAATTGCTATGGACAAGTAAGAAGCAAAAGATGAAAGAAATAGGATCAGAATCCTGAATATATCTTTTCTGCTGGAAACAGCACGACTGAAGCGCAGCTTTGCTAGGTGAGGTGTTGCAGCTGAGGTCGCTGCCTAGGAAGCCAAGGGGGTGGCATTCCCTTGTCTCGTGAGGAAGGACTCATGGAGGCCTCCCTTTGTGTTGTTCCTGAGAGCGGGGAAGCAGAGTCCAGCTCTCAAGCAACAAGTATGTCGTTCTCAACAGAAGGTTCTAACTCTGGAGGGGTGCAGATCTTGGGAGAGGACCTTTTGCAGCTGCTGAGAGCACCTGCAGCATTTGCTGGGCTCCAAAGTGGGGAACGCACTCGCTCAACAGTTATCATGGCCACCCACCTCTAGGAAAGATGCAAAGGCTCGTCTTTTCAGTTCAGCTCCTCTGTGTGGTATTAATGTTGTTGTTCAGTTGCAAAAGTCACGTCCAACTCTGTTACCCCACGGACAAAATTCCTCCAGGCTCTCCTGTCCTCCACCATCCCCCAGTCCACCCAACCACACATCCACCAACCCAGTGACCCCATCCAGACACCTCAACCTCAACCTCTACCATTCCCTTCTCCTTTTGCCTCCAATCATTCCCAGCATCAGGGTCTTTTCCAAAGAGTCCTTCCTTCTCATTAGGTGGCCAAAGTATTTGAGCTTCAGTTTTAGTACATGACCTTCTAATGAACAGACAGGGTTGATTTCCTTTAGGATTAACTAATTTGATCTCTTTGCAGTCCAAGGGACTTTCAGGGCAAAAAGAACTATTACATGACTAGTGCAAAGAAATAGAACAGAGCAGAGAGCAAGAGAGAGAGAATAACAACAGAACTCTTCCAGAAAATCAAGAAATCAAATGGAAATGCAAACCAAGAATAGGAATGCTGAAAGAACAACAGGAGAATATACTGTCTGACCAGAAGTAAATCAAGAGAAGGTAGAAAAAGTGCATGGAAGTTATATAGAAAAAAGAAAAGTATGACACAGGCTAACAAGAATATGCCAACAAATACAGAAACTAAACAGTGGCCCACAGGCTTTGAAAAATCTTCTATTTTTTACCCAATAGGAAGGATGGAAGGCCTGGCATTCAAACTGAACTTTAAAGAGGAAGAGGTACTTGATGTCGAATTGCAAATATACATTGGCGACTGGAGCATACCAAAGAACTTCAGAACTAGTCTGTGCAAAGCCTTTAACTGTGTGGATTATGAGAAGCTATGGAAAGTCCTGAAGGAAATGGAAGTACCTTAGCCTGATGTGTAATCAGTGACATGGGCAAGCTACTGTTCTGACAGAATACGGAAAAACAGAATGGTTTCCTATAGGTAAATGCATCAGATAAGGGTGTATATGTGTTCAATCTGAACTCAGAATATATAAGGAAAACTGGTTTAGTTGCAGAAGACAAAGAAGCTTGTGGAAGATACATCAAAACTTTAAGAAATTCAGAGGATATCCTATGGCTGACAGAAAGCAACAATGGACCAAAGCAACTCCTGATGAAAGTGAAAGAAGTATGTGAGAAGTGGGACTGCAACTGAGTACTAAGAAAACAAAAATCACAACTACAGAAGACTTACAGGACTTAGTACTGCCAACCATGAAGAAACTGACACTGTGAAAGATTTTGCATACCTTGGCTCAATTATCAATTCAAGCAGAGACTGCAGCCAAGAATTTTAAAGAAGACTGAAACTTGGAATAGCAACAATGAAGAAACTAGAAAAGATTACTGAGCATAAAGGTGATTATCTGAAGACCAAGACCAAAATCATTCGCACTGCTGTATTCTCAATTTCTATGTATGGGTATGAAAGTTTGACAGTGAAGAAATCTGACAAGAGGAAAATTGAAGTGTTCAAACATGCTGTTGCAGAAGAGCTTTGTTCATATCCTGGACCAACAGAAAGATGAATAAGATATTGAAACTAAAACTGCCATATTTCAGGCATGTGATGAGAAGGCAAGACTCATTGGTTAAGGCAATAATGTCAGGGAAAGTCAATGATGGAAGAGGAAGACCAAATATGGGATGGATTAAATCCATAAAGGTAGCCACAGCCTTGAATTTACATGAGATAAGCGCAGCTGTGAAGGGCAGGACATGTTGGATGGCATTTGTTCATAGGATCACCATAAGTCAAAGATTATTGGATAGTATGTAACAACTACATCAGACAGCTCATTTATTTTTCTGAATCTGCATTTCCATTTGTTTTTGAAAAGAAGATGTGGACCATTATAGTGGCTGAAAGATATTATCAGACCCAGATCTACTTGGCTTCTGCAACATGGCTACATCATGAATCTTCTGATTGGGAGAAAGGAAGGACCAGCTTCTTATGCCCACAAATTAAATCATGGAAGAGCTTTAAAAGTTACTTCTAGATATAAAAAGGACAAAGGTGAGCAACTTTCTATGGATCTGGAAAGCATTTTCATTCTATGACTCATCTTCACAGGTACATCAGGATAAAAATGTATTTCTTTGTTATTTATTTTATTTGTATACCATGCAATAGCTTAAGCCCTCTGGGTTGTAAACAACAGTTAATTTATACAATAAAATACAATATAAAATAAAACAATACATGTCATAAAACTGCATAAAAATTAAAAATCTGTGGTTTGCTATCACACTTCAGAAGTAAACCACTTTTGAATGGTAAAATTTAGCTTCTTCTGGAGACTGAATATATGAAATGTATCAGAATCTGCTGCAACAATCATAGATTAGTTAACCCATGATTTGCTGCCAGTACACATAACCTGGGTCTTTAAAAAAGAGTGTTGGATCTTTTTTAACATGAAAAAGATCATCTCAGGGATAGGGACTAAACTTCTCACAATACCTACTTACGTTTTCATTCCTCACTGGTACAGATGCTTTTCTCCCAGCCTACACTAGATGAAAAGGTTCAGAGCAATGAATTGTAAGGTAGAAAAGGAGTTCCTCTCTCCTGATTCATATGCCTTATTCTAATAAGGCCATTCACCCCATGTGGTAGAAGGATGGAACAGGTATGTGAACAAGCACACATGGCTGCCTCATTGCATGTATTTTAGTTCTGAGAGAGCCCAACTTGATGTATAGAAAAAAGAAGGAAAAATGGCCATCACAACAGCTATGCACTATTGCTAAGCTTCCCATGGTCATCATAACTTTATGTTAACCTTTCAGATGTTATAGCAATTGAAAGATAAAATCATTTGTACATATTTCAGGTAACATCTATTTAATTTTATTTAAAGTTATCCTCCAAATATTCTGATAGCACTTGCAAACATTTTTCATCCACAAATTCTGCAGGGGCAAAATAGAAAGCTTTATAATGTATCAGTGAGAAAGTGCAGAATTACATTTACTACAGCAAGATTTTAAGTGGAATCTAATCTGTAATAAGTTGCCTCCTCATTTCTCTCTTCTTTCCAAGTATACCAGGACATTTTGTGAAGAAAGCAGCAAACCTGCAAGATGAATGTGACCTAGCTATGTCAAGTATGATCACAGAGAAACACTTCAAGTCATTTTTACTTGGTTTTTAAAAGTACCAGACTTATTTAAATTCCCTTTATCCATTCACACTCTGTATTGGTTGAAATCTATCACACTGATACATGAATCATTCATGTTTACTCAGGCATCCCCTCCAACACTTGATTAGTGACTTCTTTGCCACTGTGGAATTTAGCTGAAGTATTTATAACCTGTATCTTATTCTGAAATGACTGTATCCATACTGGGTTATACAAATATGTACCTGCAAACTGGTATATAGTCAAGAGCCCAAGACTGTGATTTCAGCATTCTGGTAAACTGGGAATAAAGCCATATTTGTAAATTACAGTATTTCAACATGTTCTGTAAAGTACAATACAAAAACAATTGAAACTTGCAATTGTTTTATAAAATGTTCCTTATTGAGCTTTTCCATTTAAGAAAATCATTTCATACTCTTTTTAGTACTTGGCTTAACAGGTAAGAGGGATTTTTTTTCTCTTCCCTTCATCAACACACAAAATGCTGTGCAAGGTAGTCCACATTTTCACTTTCACAGTTTTAAGTAAAATGTCTGTTTAATATACTAAGAGTAGAAAGAGACAGGGAGAGACTACTTTACAGGACCAAGCTGTTAGTAAAGGGCAGAATCCTCCCTTGATAAGTCTATGCCATTTCAAACAGTACAAATCATATTAGTATAGCTTTAAAGAGAGCTTGTCAAATGTTTACCTTGCTGCTGGACAGAGTTAGGTAAAACCCCATATGGGTTACAGCCAGTTTGGGGAGCATGTTCTGCTCTTCCTATCCAGAGATTCCATGTCAACAATGCATACCTACTAATCAGTCCAGCCTTTGCTGGTGCAATGATGTCACAGGGAAGAGTAGACAAGACAGGGCTATAGTTAGGCATTATAGCTGAACTCCCCAAGAGGGGCGTAGGCTCATTAGCACAAGAGGTATAGCAGGAATATCTTAACTCTCTGTGATTTTAATGCTGCATGTTGTTTGGGCTGCCTGAAAGGATGTGTCTCTGAAATACAACAAGAAATAAATGAGCAGTTACTAAGCAAACATAGCATCTAAGTAGTGTTTCTTAAATAAAGAGCTGGAACCTCACCAATAATCATGCTTCACCAGGCTACAGTTGTTGTTGGGATTTCAAGGTCAGTATCTCGCAAACTGTGAATGAGGTCAGCATTCTACTGGCAGGATAGTCAAAGTTTGAATGTGATTTATTTCATTTATTTTCAGATATCAATACAATGTTTTCAACTGGCAACTGAAAAAAAAAACGAGTATGACAAAAGCTATGATTAACTTATCACTGCCTTGCCTCAGAAAGTAATATAATAGTCCCTTATGCACAAAAACTTGCAGCCACATTCAGAGAGCATGTTGGCTGATCCTGCAAACCACAATTTTTCATGTGTGTCGTAACAGCAGGACTGACATCTAAACTGCTTTCTAACCCTGGCTTAAAGAGCCAGTACTGCCATTTTGAACTCTGGATTTTATCTATATTTATTATCTTATTTATCTATATATTTTTGTCTCTGTCTGAATGAGCAAGCACATGGCTGTTTTACAAATAAGACTAAAAACCACCGGATATAAAATTGATCAGAAGGAGAAAAACTTTCCAAGCTGCTGCAGACTGAGAGGCTCCAATCAGTATATGCGTAACTGCCAGTATCTAGCGGTGTTCAACATGCACGTGTACAAAATGGCAGCAAAATAACCCCTCTCATAAAGCAGCAAATGAACAACAACTTAAGAGGATTATGGAGCAAAAATACTCTTGACTTTAAGACGTCTTAAGAATTGCACTTTTTAGCTTATGTATGCTGAAGAGAACAGCAAACCAGTAAGCATAATGACAAGCCGCTAATTCCATCACAGGCAAAAGAGAATGAATGAGACTTCCCATTTTATCTCCTGTAATGATAATTCACAAGGTGTTCTGAATCAATGATTTAAATCACCAAGGAAAAAGCCTGATTTTAATCACTGATTTACATTAAGTTTGATCCTGAAACGTATTTCTTAAACATTCATGCAAATCTAATCACTAAAACATGTGAATGTACAACCCTATACAGTACTTTACAAAAGAAAGTCACACTGTGAATAACTTTAATGTATCTTGATTTTTTTTTTAATTTAGGAAATAGTGTAAAGCGCCAAATGTAGCAGCAGTACGTTAGGAACTGTAAGAACTAAATCACTCACACAGATACAATTATGCTTTTTATTACCAGTTTACTCCAGTGTTCCGCTCTACCCTGCCACCAGCCATCTTTCCTATATTGTTTCTTTGACTCAACTAATTTCCCTGCCTTGCTTGGCCCAGGTTCACAACCACATAAGAACAGAGTCATCCTATTCAACTCTGTGTCTCTGCACAAATGACAGAAACAGAAAGCCCAGAACTTTCATGAAGCAAGAGATGTAGGTTAGACAGAGGTATTTTTATCAGATGAAAAGTTTAATTTACTGTCTATGTTTGACAGTCAGGTAAAACTTCACTTTTATAAGATTGTAAGTAGAAGTTAAGCATTTTTGTGATGATAATTAATTGCAACTATGTTATTTATTATACAAGAGACAAAAATAGTATTTAATTGATAAATAAAATTGATAAATAACCTATTACAACCTTTAAAAATTCCAGCTTGTGTACCATATTGAAATTCCTTGTTCTCAAAGGGATATTAACAATTTTAACATAATAAGACTGGTTCAGATTGTAAATGCTTACAGTGTTTTGCATTAATAGGTCAGTCAGAGACTGGATGCACATGATATGTCAGCCTATCATGGGTAACTAGCCATGGTGGTTACCATGGTGGTGTCATGTCATGCAAACCTAGGTGGACAACAAAGCACTGTGAAAACCCATAGCTTATAGCAGAAGTTGCTGTATCCATGATGGGTTGTCTCATCCAAATCCACGTGACCAACCCTATCTTGGATACAAGGAACTGGTAAGGAAACCAGGCAGCAAGAGCAGCAAAGACTATCAGTGCCCTTGCTCAGCTTCCCCAGGCCATCCGTGACAGTCATCAGGTGTCCAAGTATCACTTGGTAGTGATGGCTGCAGGTTCAGTCTCCTGTGTCAACTAGGACTCCTTCTGCAGTCTCCATACCATTTTTTGGGGGGTGGGCTTTTTAGAGGGGAGATCATTTTTCACAATTTCCAAAGTGATAATCAGTGACAACCCTTCAGAGTACCCAACTGGCAAATTAAAAAGACTATCACTGATTTGCCATATTTTCCCCCTTGGTGCCCAAAATGGGCACACATTTTAATATTTTTATTATTGTGTTGGTAATTGTTTATTATTGTGTTTGTTTTATTATTTGTGGAGGTACAAAATTCCAACTATTCCAAATTCATAGTAAAGTACAAGAGGCACCATCCATGCAAGTTGACAATGCAAGGCTATATATAGGTTAATTTGTTGCTTTGCTTGTTTGACTTTGGTGGCAAAAGGGAGTAGCACATATATCACCTGTCTTACAGCAAGATCCTCTATGTTTCATGTACCTTTTCTACCCTTTTCACAAGTCTAGGTGCTCAGGATATTGGAAACATATGAGTTATCAGATTTATGGGAGCATTGAGTTTTGACAGGTGTCTAAACTCACGTTTGCTTCTAAAACAAAACTCCTGTTTTAAACAGGGCATTTCTTAACCGAAACATGCATTCCATTAAAAAATAGAATGATCTTTTCACCAGCAAAGATCCCCTTACAGCATCACTACTCTCTTGACAGCTCAAAGTTTGCTAGCTATCAAAAGAGAAAATTAACAAATTTGTAGCATTGCTTTATCAGTGTTTACAGTTGATACTTTCTATACTTTGACAGGAGACAGAATCCAGAACAAAGGAAACATCGCATTAGGATGGCTAGAGTTGTGCACCCGCATACCTCTGAAAATCTGACCAAAACCAACAATTTAAAAAATCTTGGGTGCACACACACACACACACACACACACACACACACACATGCAAAGTGGTGAACCACTGATAGTTGTTCCAATGTGCCATCTGGATACTTTAAAGGGGTTGTCACTGGCTATCAATCTGGAAACTGCAGAAAAGTGATCTGCAAAAATAATGGGCAGAGGCGGAGAAAACCTGCAGCAACTGCAAAAGGGGCTGTGGTCGCAGTGGTGAGAGGCTAGACAGATCCTGCCATGGAATCTCTGGGGAGAGATGTGGAAGAACCAAGGGAGAAGGGGGGGCAACCCACAGTGAGCCCCAGGGTCTGCTGGGTGTATCATGGGTTGTTTCACAAACAACCCACATGGTACAGTAAATTCACAGGGTCGGTTGCTATGTTATGTAAACTCATCCAGGGTGTGATGCTTTGTGTTAATCAGTTCTGCTTTGTGGAAATTATTCTTCAGGGTTAGAGATTCTGGGTGGGATAAAGATTTAATCACTGTCTCTCTGAATTCAAGTGGACCTACATAACTTAAATCCCATTGGTTTCACTGAGTCTCCTTTGTTTGAATCTAACCCATTGACTGAAGCTTGTCTCAATTCATTAACTGATTTCTTTGACCAATGAAGAGGTTGTCATATGTGCAAAGGTGCTGGATGCTAAGGGAAGAACATGAGTGAATCCCTCCTGAAACAGAAATAATACTTAGCTGCTTTATTTTGGTTCCCTACATACCACCACCATGAAACTGGAACATCCATTGCTCTTTCATGCTGGCACCAGTGAGCAGCATGAAGATA
This sequence comes from Varanus komodoensis, assembly GCF_004798865.1. Classification (NCBI taxonomy): domain Eukaryota; kingdom Metazoa; phylum Chordata; class Lepidosauria; order Squamata; family Varanidae; genus Varanus; species Varanus komodoensis. Next base: position 8,029,008 of record NW_025335661.1, read on the forward strand.
CTGGGCCTGGGCCTGGAATAAATCTTGGGGGAAGCAAGTGGCAGGCTTTCCTTCAGTTGATAGGGGAGAACTTGGACACTCCAAGATTTAGGTTCTCCATGCCTCTTCAACTTTTTCAAAGAATGTGAAAACACATCCCTTCCAAAATGATTTTTGGCTGGTTAAATATCAGAAAGTAGTAGCATATGTGTCCTTCGAAGGACAAGTAATACACTTACACTATATTGTCTTTTACTTGATCTTCTTACAATGAGTTCTATTACAATGAGGGAACCTCATTTACTAGATCACCACCTTAGAAAACCATGACTGGTTTGTTAACAATAACAACAACCCCAACAATTAAAGCCAGAGCAATTTTAGAGACCATCACTAGATCAACATTTAATATCGCCAAACTGTTAGCAACAAAGTATCCCGATCGATCATTAAACTGGCATTAACAGTTATTTAAATGTTCTCGAGATCTGATGGTGGCACAATGAATGAACAACTAAAGAAGCAGTGGAAAAGAGAATGGTAAAACAATTAACTGCTTGTATATTCTGCAGTAACAACATTACAATGTTTCTGACACTGCAGTGGCAAGGGAAAGAATCTCTAATTACGAGCAAAAACAAGAGGAAGAGGCAGTCCTGTTCAAGGTGATTTGAAATCTACAAAATGGTGCTTTGAAGGTTATTGAGACTATTTTGAATGGATAGCCAAGAGAATGAAGATGCCTGTAACAACATCCTAGAGAAACTGTGATTGCAGGTAATGTGGTTGTCAAGAATATCTCTATGAAAAGCAACATTTTAATATAAGACCCTAAAACAAGGGTCTAAGAGCTAAAACAAGAGGTGCAGCCATCCATTCTTTACTATTTGGGGCTGTACTTCTCATGATTTAAAAACTGGCCAAGCAGACATATAGCAAAAGCAACAGGAGTTCCTTACTACTGCACATCCAATTTGTAGTTAACTACGCAGCTGAAAACAGCAATAAGGTGATTTGTTTTAGACAGTGAAAACAAATCTAAGTCATAACAACAAATTTTGCTGTTTATTCAGGGTATTTATGGCTTTCATTCTCAATTCACACAAGTTCAAAAGCAAGAAGCCTACTCATGCATTTTAGAATTGCATTTACCACTCCCCTCTTACACACCATTAGTGCTTGCACCCAACAAACAAGCAATTAAAGCATATCACAGAATAAATGTTTGCTATGACATTTTAAAACCAAAAACACATATTGCTAAATTTCTCTCCATCTGTGCCAGTATAAACATTTTCTACATCTCCCCAGTGATTACTATGGATCAAAGATCCAAAGGGGGGGAAGGACGGAGATGGAGAAAGGGAAAGAGAAAGAGAAAGAGAGAACTCAGATTAGGAGAACTGTGATAACACAAAATTTGGAAGATTCATAGCTGTGCAGAACATCAACATTTTGACAAGCATAATTGGTGAAAGAAACATTTCATAAGAGTAGCAGCCATATTCATATCAGCAGTTCAAACACTTTGAGAAAACTGCAGTGGTGAGAAAGCATCTTGTTATTCTTGAAACTTGTGCAGGTTCAGAGCATGAAAAAGCCTAACATGTTCTCTTTGGGTGCAATCTTATGTGTGCTTAGACAGAAAAAAAAAGTGCAATGTGGTAAGTATATGGAAATTGTTCCTAATTTACATTTTTTCATTCAATGCCACTGCCAAGCAAATTCACACACATACTAAATATTGTGGCATTTGTTTCATACACAATGCTTTGTAAACACTGCCTAATTAATCCCCATTTAGCAATCCTTTGAGATATTACGTATATTTTGCACATGGGAAAATTTGCCATGGGCTACAAACTCGTCACTGGCTCATTCAGGATTAGACTTTGAAGATTTCCAATTCCAGCTCCCATGCCCCAACTGTGAGACCACACCTCTTTCTCATATGCAGCATATGCAGTTGCGGAGACATACACAGAGAAAACACAGGGCTGTGGAGGTACAGACACATGTACAGAGGAACCCTTTCTTTTCAGCAGCAGTTTTCTGAAGGTTATACAAGTAGGGCAGTGGAGCATTCACAAGGCACTTCCAACACTCTCAGCCAAAGCAGATTAGGGGATTTCAAAGAAAAAAGCCACCCACACTATTAACTAGTAAAAATAACAACAACAACAATGGCTAGCCTGGGCTTGCTTGCTTACAGGCTGACATTTAAGAAGACACTGTGCTTCAGGAGTGCTGCATTAAACACTATGTTGTTTCTAAAGGAACAAATTACAAAATCAAGCAAGAAACAAAGAAACCCATTTATGGTCCCATTATCAGGACTTTAAACAGCTGCGACATTTTGCAATTTTCCCCCTTTGTGCAACTGCAACCATTTCCAAGATCAAATGCTATAAATGGGATATTACATAACAAAACATGAGGCAACATTCAAAGATGTCTGGCGTTATTATATATGTTTTCTCTGCAATTCACAGGCTTCAAAACAATCACAGCCTGAGATTTCATGTCATGTTTGTTATCTCTTAATGGTGATTTTTCTCTCCACCCGTTTACAACTCTTTCATAAGATGTTGTTGTCTTGATTTATATTTATAGTGTAACCATAAAAAAGAACATAATACCATTAAACTTAACATCCTTAACCAGATGGTTAAACCCTTTACAAAACACACAAAACAGGTTTATCCTAGATGCAACCCCTTAATAAGCTGAAACTCTGCAAAAACATAAAAGGAGGGGCTGGAGGTAGGTGTGGAAAGGGTCTAAATGCAGTGTGCTAATACATGTAAAGAGAACCATCCCATTATGTCATTTATATTAACTATCAAAACACTACCCAACCATGCTGCAACTGGGAGCATCTTCACTGAAGCACTGGCATGGAAACAGTTCAAGTCACCCTTGGCAATGGCCCCACACCGTTTCCTCCCCACAACACCTCTCCCATTTAACCCACAAGCCCACCTGCCACCCGAGCCTGAGGAAGCAATTGTTAGCAGACAGCACGCTCACCTTGTCTCTGGCTCTTGCCCAGCTACTGGATGTCCTCCCGCTTGTGGAAGCTAATGCTGGCATACGCACTTAATTCATCACTCAAGTGGCTACTCCCACAAGGCTGATTTGGAGATTTAGGTGGCTGATGCTGCTGTGTCGGCTGCTTGACCCCTAGCAAAGAAGTGCTCTCTTGAGGGTGGGGGTGGTGATGGTGATGCTGGCGGTGATTAAAATCCTTCGCTAAGTCCAGGTCAATGTAGTTGAGCCCGTTCTCAGCGCCTCCCCCAGCCCCACCAGCTGCCTGCTCCCTCCTTATGGGGGCTCCCGGGCTGGAGGAGGCCCCCAGTTCCCCACACAGAGGCTTCAGCCAGACGTTTTCAAAGGAGGCTGAGCTGTGACGTTTCGCATCCTCTCCTGGTCCATGGGGAAGGGTTGAGGCCCCGAGGCCACTGCTGCGGGTGGAGGAAGCAAACGTCTCGGAACTGTGACGCCGGCGGCCTCCCTGCGGGTCAGCTCGGATCACTTTGGCACTCTGGGTGCTGCGGCTAGGGCTCAGGCTGACGTGTGTGAAGGCGCTGCTCATCCCCGGAGCCCCAATCATGGATGAGGAGCAGGAGTGGGGCAGGACTGCATCCAGTTCACCCGGCTGAGTCTGAGGATGTGGGGCAGGCAGCCCCATGGGCAGCGGGCTTTTCTCTGGCCTACCACGCCCCATCCTCATGTCAGCATAGCTGAGCAGAAGGGCTGGAGGAGAAGGTGAGGGGGTGTGGGCACAGACCACGTACTGTCCCCCACTGCCCAGCTGCATGCTCATATAGTCTCGAGCACCAGTGGGGCCTGCCCCACCTTGGCTTGGCTGTGTAGGTGCCAAGCTGGTAGGGCAGGCAGCCCCCCAGTCCATATTCATGTACTCCTCTGAACTGGAGCCAGCATCTCCGTGGGGCGATGGGAAGGCTGGCTGCTTAAATTCAATGTTCACATATTCTCCAGGGCTTTTGGGCTCTGGGAGCTGTTCCCGAGCACGAGGCAGGGTGCTGGCCTTTGGGCCATCCAGGGACAGACGGGTAGGTCTGGCCAGACGGCTCTTGGTCCGCACAGCTGTGTCCACAGTACAAGAAGGCGCAGGCTGCAATGGCTGTGTCTGGGTGGGAAGGGAATACCCGCCACTCTCCTGTCCCCCAAGGCCACCAAGACTATCACTACTGGTGGAGGAGGAAGAGTCTTCAGCAGCAGCATAGAGCAAACGACCGGAGCTGAAGGACAGGCGCATCTGGGAATTTCCCTCTTCGCCTGTCCTGCGTTGCATGTGTTTGAAGGAACGTGGCAGGGAGAAGTAGGAGTGGATGGGCTTGTGGTGGGACTGGCCGGGACCCTGCACTGATGGCTCTTCTGGGCCAGGAGGTCCAGAGCTGGTGAAGTAGCAATCTGGAGGGGTGCTGGTGGTAGAGCCACTGGCTGGAGACATATTGATGTAATCACTGCCACCACTTGGCAGCTTCCCCTCATTACTCTCCACTGAGAGTTTGGGATGATGACTAGCCCCATTCATCCACAGCTTGCTGTAGCCAGTGGGACCACTGTCTGGAGAGCAGCTCCCACTGGGAGACATCATCATGTAGCCATTTGAATCCACCACGGTCTGCGCGTGACGGCCTCCTCTGCCAGGGTTGATGATCTGCTGTGGGGCAGACACGCTTTTTGGGCTCATGGGCATATAATCACCACCTTTTGGAGTACTACCACCATTGGGGACAGGAGCTACTCCTGGCAGCATTGGCATGTAGCCATCATCAGTGTGTGGGGCCGAATTGGTCTGGTGGTGGCTGGCCTCCACCTGGTGCATCTCTAGACACTCCTCGGGATAAGAATGGGTTGGCACAAAGGCAGAATGTCGGTGAGAGGAGAGCCTGCTGCCACCAGAGGAATACGAAGGGAGCATCTCGGTATACTCTTCAATGGAGGCCACTGAGGACTGTGAGGGAGTCTTCTGGTGGGAAATAGTAGGGGAAGTGCCGGCTGAATGTGTCCGTTTCCTGAAGCCCTTCTCCGAATCACCTGCATCCTCATTGCCAAGCCGGGGACAGCACAGAACACCAGGGTAGCGGGCTTGCTGCTGAAGATGGCAAGTGCGGGGTGCAAAATGGCCATTAGGAGCTGTGATGCTGCAGCAGGATGAGGCAGCCTTCCCCCCCATACAAATGTAGTTGCTAAGCTCTTCATCTCCTCGAGCAGGTGGGGTGTGTCCCAGGGAATCAGGGGTGACACTACGAAAGGAGCTGCGGAAGTCACAGGGACTAGATCCATACTCATCGGAGGAGATGAAACCCCCATCGCTAGGGGAGCCAGAGACTGAAGCACTGGACCGTCGAGGGAAGAGGCAGTCTGAGGTGGAGCCGTGGCCACTGGTGCTACTGGAGGACAGGCTGACAGGGCTTGTGGCTGACGGGGAGCAGCGTGAGGAAGGCATTGGGATGGAGCGGCTATGGTTGAGAGGGGGGTGAAGCCTTGAGCTGCCGCGGTGCCTGTGTGAGTGGGCCCGGTTGGCACTTGGACTCACTGGACTTCCGTCAACTGAAGCTGGCCTGGACATGGTACCTTCTCCATCACTAGAGGCTCTGACACGGAAAGAGTTAGGCTTGCCCCCTGCCCCTCCTCCACCTCCCACACCACTACCAGCAGGAGAAGTCGCAGTTACACTCTCAGTCCGGGACCTACGGCTGAGCCCCACCTGGCTGGGCGGTGGGTTGTTGATGTGATGCCTGCTGCGGAGAGGCACAGATATGGGATTGGAGCAATTGGAAGAAGACTGGCTTTTGCTGCGAGGCCGGAATTCTTCACTCATAGCCCGCATGGCCTCCAAAATAGTCTCATGCATGTTCTGTGCTACTACTGAGTCATCTACCTGCATCCAGAACTCACCTGGTCCAGTAACTGCGGAGCGCCCCACTTCAATGAAAAAAAAGTTCTCCGAGTGGCCACAGCGCCGGATGTTGAGCAGCTGCAGCACCACAGCTGCGGCATCAGAGTTCAACTTAACGAAACTGATAGTCTTGTTGGTTAGGCACAGGCGGTAGATGCCAATCAGGTTCTTAGTCTGGCCCAGACCTTTGGGCTTCAGGATCACTTGCCACACTTCTTTAAATGCTGGGCCAGGGGCCATGTCACTGTAGCTGCCCTCTCTGGCCTCTCCTAACCCGACACTCCCACCTCCCACTGTGACATCCCCGTGGTGCTGGTGGTGCTGGTGGTGATGGCTCTTGGCCCGGTTGTGCAGCTGCAGCAGCGCCTGGTACCAACTCTCCTGCTCAGACTCACTGTCAGCAGCAATGGCAAAGTGCTCATCCTTAGTGTAGAGAGCCACCAGATGCTTATTTTTGGAGTCTGCCCTCTTGTTGATGTTGAAGCAGCTCTCCAGTGGGATAGAGCGCTTTGGGGCCCCCGACTTGTGTCTCCATTTCTTTTCGTTCTCATAGTACTCCAGCCGGGCGGGTCCCAACTCGCTGGCTGCCCTCAGCACGAAGAAGCGCTTGTGCATGCTCTTGGGTTTGCGCAAATAACCCACCTTCCTGACATCTGAGAAGAAGCCCTCACTGTTATCGGTGGGGCTCGCCATGCTGGAAGGAGAGAGGTGGCAGTGCAGCTCCTAAGGCAAGGGGCAGCTTCGGAAACAGCTGAGTGAAGAAGCAGAGGGAGAAAACAAGAACCAACCAATGCAGCAGTGCAAACTACAATTCATGCAGCAGCAACCGAGCAAAATAAACAAAACAATCCAGCAAAATAGTTCTGGCTCCCCTTTCCAAATTGGGATGGGAGGAGGCAAGCACAGCAGCCAGAGAACAGCTGTTCAGCGACCAGAGCTTTCTTCCAGCTCCAGGAGCAGAGTTTGGGTCGCCGTTTTATTCCCAAATCGCCCTCCACCGGAGAAACGTGGCTTTCCTAAATCCAGTTCCGATTAAATCGCAGGGAAGCCTCGTCCGAGCAGCAGCCGCTGGGAAAGGGGAGAAGTGCATCATTTTCTTCCGTACTTGAGTGGAAATTCCTCCGGCAACGGGAGTAGGATGGGGTTCCCCCGTCGCTTCTCTCCCAAACAGCACCCTCCCCTTCTCAAGTTACCCCACAGCAAGAAGCAGATTTCAGACGCCGATTAAATATCCTCTCGGGAAGGAGGCGCGCGGATGGAGCCGAGAGGGGCGGGGGGGGGGGAGAGATTTGTTTTGCCAAAAAAAAAAAAAAAGGAAAGAAAGTCTCAGCAAAACACAAGCAACCCCTTCCGAAAATAAGAATAAAAATAATAAGCGGGGGAAACAACCCGCTATCGCCACACAAGCCCCCTAATTATCTTCCCCATCAAGTGTGCGTGCGCGCGCGTGTCAATAAAAATATCCTTCTCGCGGAGAGCGATTGGGGGGAACCCAAACAAACACGCCAATACCCCAAATCAGAGCTGAGGAGACTGCAGCAGCAGCGGCTTCTTCTTCAGCTTGAGCAGGAGGAGGCGGCTGGCGACCCCATTCAGTCCCGCCTGGTTAGGTAGAGAAAGTGCCATTTCCACACCGACGGAGAGCAGGCGGCTGCAGGGGCGAGAGCTGGTAAAGCGAAGAAGAAAAGCTGCCCGAGTGGAGAAGCAAGAGGAGGAGGGGGCACATCCTCGCGGCGGCGGCAGCTGCTTCCACCTCCTCCTCCTCTTCTTCATTCCAGTCGGGAAAGTCTCGGAGGGCAGTCGCAGGGTCCCTTCCTCCTGCGGCAGCGGCAGCGGCAGCGGCCCCGCCGCTGCTCGGTCGTCTTCTTCCTCCTCCTCGTGCGCCCCAGTACGAAGGAGGCGAGGCGCGCCGCGCCGCTCGCGACCCAGGGAGACACACAGGCAACGCGGCCGCCGGCGGACTTGTGGCTCGAGCTGCCGCTGCCGCCGCAGTAGCTGCAGCTTCGCAGACTTTTCTGAAAAGCCCCAAACCAAAACAAGCGGCTGCGTCTATGTTTATGAGTCCAGCCCCCTCCAGCCGCCGCCGCCGCCGCCGCCGACACTCCGTCTCACTCCAAGGAGAAAAACACGTGACGGCGCCAGTGCGTGGACCATCCCCATCTCCAGCCCCAGCAGCACGGCGGGGGGGGGGGAGACTCTCCCTCAGCCTAACCTAGTGGCTCGGCATTCCAATCCTCCCGTCCCTGCCCCGCCTGCCGCGGCTTTCATTCAGTACCGCAGCGAGCGCGCTTACCTTTGGGCGCCGATCCGTTCCGAGCCTCGGGGTTCGCTACCCTATTGGACTATCCGCCTGCCCTTCAAGCCATCTAGAAAGCCAGACGGGGAGGCACCCAGGCTTGGTTGAGAAGCGCGGCGTAGTATTTCCCCCCCCTTCCTTCAAATATGAGGGAGGGAACGAGGGAGGGAAAGAGTAGACACCATTCAGTGGCATGTTATTTATAAACGAAGGGTTGTGAATCGCTCGCTCTCTGCCGGGCGGCCTCTGTGACTGAAGCAGGGGCTGGCGCTGTGCTGTTCTTCCCCTTCTCGCCCTGCAGTCCCCTCAGACTTTTTCTTATTTATTTATAGGAAAATGCCGTGCAATCCCTTCAGACTTTTTGTAAAGAAACATTTATTTATGATAGACTGTTCTCAGTTGCTTTCAGGCTTTGCATGTAAGGAGGGCATGGCTTAAGCAATGGTACCAAGAAATTTTAATACAAAAATACAGCTTTCCCCAAGCTCCACGTGTGTTGGATTACTGATCCCATCATTTCCATTGGCCATGCTGGCTTTGGATGATAGGAGATGAAGTCGTCACATTGAGAAAGCCTGCATAGAAACAAACAAGCAAGCAATATCTGTGCCAAGGCCATTCAAACAATATAGCAGCTGAAACCAAAATGTAGCCTTAAAAAGAGGTCAACATGTAATCATTAATGATTAAATATATGTCATGTTTCCTCCCCTCAACTATTCCTATTGCTCCTCTCATTCCTTCTCAACACATTTTGAAAGCTACAAACCTAAGCATGTGTGCCTGGAAGTTCCACTGAATTCAGTGGGGCTTCCAAATAAACATGCTTAGAATAGAGCTGCAGGGAAAGGGGAGATATAAACTTGAGCCTCTTTTGTGTTTGAGGCAAAGTGTTTCCCTAAGAAAGTCTTTCCTAGAGGAAAAAGGTCAAAAAGAAGGGAAGGTCGTTATTGTGATACTTCTAAAACAAATGAATGCTGTGGCAAGAAGACCCCCCCCCCACCACATACACACATTTGGGGGCACATTTACTAAAACCGGAAGAATACAGAGACTGCTGTACAGGTGCTCCGACTGCCCTTCCCACTGCCACAAGATGCACTGGTGCTTGCTGGCTTAAAGGGCTAAGAGAGGATTAGAGAAATTCACAGGAGACAGGTCTGTTAACAAGTGCTGTCTTTTGAGAATTGGAATGTTCATGCTCAGAGGCAGAATCTAACTCAATGAAAATTGTTAGGGGTGCAGAGACAAAGAGCAGGCTACTGCTCTTGCCATCTTGTCTTGCTTATTGCCTTCCAGTCAGGATTCAGTTGTCCACTGTGAAAAATAGAGTGTGGGACTAAATGGATGCTTAGTCTGATCTGGCAGAGCCCTCCCTATATGGGATGCTTAGTTTCCCCCCTGACAGAAAAAGCACACTCCAAGGATCCCTGAGTGGTAGTGAGCATTGTCAAATTTCTCCTCCTGCTACACACATGTGCATGCAATGTCCTTGATAGGCATATTGGAGATACGAGTCCTATTTGGTGCAGAAAATCTTTCTCTGGGAATAATATACCAGAACTTGCTACTGCAACTTGAGTCTCATCCAGAAACATTCCAGCTCCTATGAAACCACTATGAGGGGCAGCTTTCTCCCACTGTCGCCACAAGAATCTATTATTTTAAGCATTAATATACCCCAATTTTTATAGTTATTTTTAACAAGATTGCCATCACAATGACAGCAAGAAAAAATACAACTGCTTACAATCCACAATAATACTTCTCCTTCAGTGGGATAGGGAAATGAAGTATATGTACAGTTCCAAGCAGTAATGCAGCTGTATGATGGTGATAACTGTGTGGTAAAGATACAAGATCAAGTTCTCTAAAAATTCTATTTATCTGGAAACTACTGAAAGGATTGAGCAGTCATATGAGAGTGCAAGCAATTAGAATGTCCACTGTTTGCTCTGATCTTTTTGAGGCTTTAGAAGACTTCCCTCTGTGTGTGTGTGTGTGTGTTTGAGAGAGAGAGAGAGAGAGAGAGAGA